>NC_090936.1:988441351-988747689 GCF_040938575.1 Ambystoma mexicanum
AGTACTTGCGTTAGTATGGTTTTCAATATTGTAAACATACACACACTTGGGGTCGACGGCACAGGTACATATAAAGAGATAACCACAAATGATGCTTTGTCTAAAAGAATCAAGGAATATTTAAATATGATCAGATTTAATCAACTTATTTCTCCGATTTCTTTACATCTGCATCATCTAAATGGGATGTTGTGATTGTAGTGGAAGCTCCATCGTCTCCCTAAAACACAGTACTTGCGTTAATAGAGAAGAAAGTATAGCAAATGGAATCACGTTATATGATCTCATCGATGGAGCTGTCAGTATCCATAGCTTGTGCTGCTGAAGAATATCTAGGGATGTTGTAAATGTAGTGCGCGCTTCCGAAAACTGTTGCACCGATTCGTATCCGCATGGTCCCGCTTCCACTTCCCCTGGAATTACTTGAATGTCAGGCTCCGCATCAAGTGCGGGGGTTGACGCTTCAACAACTGCCTGAAACATAGTATTTGCATTAGTAAGGATTACAATATTGAAAACATAACACACACTTGGGGTCGACCGCACAGGTACATATCAATGGCTAACCACGAATGAAAAATGGTGTAGAACAAACGACGTGTTCCAGTCCTGATGATCACGGTCGATGGAGCTGTCAGTATCCATACCTCGTGCTGCTGAAGAACATCTAGGGCTGTTGTCAAAGTGGTGGACGCTTCAGCATCTCCCTGAAAGACAGTACTTGCATTAGTATGGATAACAATAATTATAACTGAAAACAAACACCAGGGGACGACAACCAAGGTGTATATCAATTGGAAAGCACTAACCAAACAATTGGTAAACTAATCACACGATACATAAAAACTATTACTTGACATGCATAAAACAAGGCTGTAGCGGAATAGCCAAGCAAGATTACCTGATACGCGCTAGAAGTGGTTGATAACTGCGAGCATGTCACGGAAGGGATAGTCAAGCAGTTGTAAAGGTAAATTATTGTTTGATAATGAAATGCCAATATTTAAAATTGCCATGTAAGTAGACAGAATACTTGAGTAATGCATTTGAAAATGCGCAATATAGCACAGTTCCCTGTGCCCATATATAGATTTCGTTTGTGGGTTATGAAATCTAAAAATAATATATTGATAAATGTCATTATTCAAAAAGCTATACACTCATATCAATGTCGAAAGTATTACAAATTGGAAACAACACCTAAAATATCAATGAATCCATTCGGCTACCTACACACTACCGCAAGGCCTAAAGCTAAATACGGACACTTGACTCACCAGTGGCGGAATGTGGACGAATAGAGTGGGAATAGCTTTTGCGAGCAATTTTCGTGTTGTTCGCCGTTTATTCTTCTTTGTTACCCAAGATGTGGCGTACATGTTCAAGGGAAAGTGCCGGCTGCAGATGCGGTATCGATCACCCCTCTTGTCCTCAAAGACTTGTTGTACTCTACTTTCAAGCGCATGCAGTGGATATCCGCAATGCTGACCCATTCTCTTATTCCATCAACAGTTTTCGGGAATACATGCATTGTAGTTCCTTCAGATTTAGCATGGATCTTCAAAGGGCAACCGCTAATCGAACAGGCAGGCATTGTTGAAAATTCTGAAAAGTAAATATCGTCATTATTAAACAATCTTGATGAATAAAAATGTGATACAAAAGTAAATGAACCAAACAATGTTCAATGCAACGTTTGTTTTACTCGCCGGAACTATACCAGTTCATCATGTGCGGCTTAGTGTTTGCATAAGTTGCAGAAATTTGTAAATGATGTGACTAAACTCTGAACATGTGACTCGTCCCTTGGATGTTCTGTCTTGCACGAGAAGGAAACATGCTTACATTATAGACTGGACCCCCGAAGGATGCAATTCGATGACAATTGACACAGATGAAAATAAATAGATCTATCGATAGCATAACAATTGAAACTCAAGTCAATAACAATGAGCCAAATGAACATAGCACTATTGGGTACTCTAATCGCAAATAGATAGAAATTTAAAAATGACCGAAATATGACTAGGATACATGGCCCTACCTTGACCAACAAACAGTTGGATTCAGCAGGCCGAGCAGTATGTTGCAGGAGAACAGGTAGATGGCCACAGGTAGCACACTGATGAGTTTGCTCGAAGCGGTCACAGATGGCACGACGACAAGCAGATTAGCATAGATCTCAGTGCTTCTCAGGTAGAACGTTCAGGAGTTGACTTGCAAAGCACAAAGATGTTCTCATGATATGATATGATATGATATGATATGGCATTTGTAACGCGTCTATACACAAGTGTTTCAAGGCGCGACGAGGCAGGGGGGGGACAAGGAGAGACAGACAACGATCCTACTAGGCCAGGTGTCATTCAGAACGCGCAAGTGCAACGGTAGAGGGGACTGGGAAAAAGTGCAAGGGGAAGAGAGAGGGGAAAAGTGCTGTACATGGTTAGTAGAATACAAGATAAATAATAGGGCCAGCTGGTGGCAAGTGCAAGGAAAAGTGCAGGACATGGTTAGTAGAATACAAGATAAATAATAGGGCCAGCTGGTGGCAAGTGCAAGGTAAGTGCCGGGAGAAGGGGCTGTAGGATACAGAGACAGTCCCGTAGTGCAGGTAGGCAGTTGAGGGAAGAGTGGCTGGGCCAAGGACAGAGATCGGAGAGTTGCCCGGTAGCATATTCATTCCAGGTTCAGTGTTTTTAGCAGGGGAGAGAGGGAGAGAAAGCGGAGGAAAAGAGGAAGGTTTTGAGGTGCTTCCTGAACCGGAGATGGTTATCCTCAAGTTTCAGGGAGGCAGGAAGGCTGTTCCAGAGGGAGGCCCCTGCTGTGGAGAGAGATCTACCCCCAGCTCGTTGCTTGGAGAAGCGGCTGACCCTGAGGTAGTTGGAGGTGGATGAGCGAAGAGCTTGAGAAGGAAGATATTTCGGAAGAGAGAGTTGAAGGTATTTTGGCCCAAGGCCCCAGAAGGCCTTGTGGACAATGCAGAGGGTTTTGAACTTAATCCTCGCAGCCACTGGGAGCCAGAGTAGTGATTTCAGTCCTGGAGAGATACGGCCATTGGGCTTGAGGCCAAGGACAAGTCTTGCAGTCCTGTTCTAGATAAGTTGCAAAGGGCGGAGAGTAGAGGCAGGAAGATTTAGATAGAGGCTGTTACAGTAGTCCAGCCTTCAGAGAACCAGGGCTCTGGAGACAGTGAGCTTCTGGGGGAAGGAGAGGAAGGGAAGGATACCTCTGAGGATGTGTAGCTGGTAGTGTGACTTCTTAGAGACGTCAGATATGTGAAGAGAGAAAGAGAGTGTGGAGTCGAAGATGACTCCAAGGTTTTTTGCTTTGCAGGTAGGCGCAGGAAGAGGGCCAAGGGAGGCCGGCCAGAGAGCTGCAGGGAAGGAGGGAGTGGGTGTGCCGATAAGTAGAATCTCAGTCTTACTGGCATTAAGGCAGAGGTCATTGGCGGTACACCATTCCTGGATAGCAGAGAGACAGTCAGAGATGAGGGAAGGGGAAGAGGAGGCTGATGGTAGCTTGAAAATGAGCTGGGTATCATCCGCGTAGCACTGAAAGTTGGGACAGAGAGCGGCGATGCGGTGAGCAAGAAGTGCCAGATACTGGTTGAACAGCCAGGGGGAGAGGTTAGATCCCTGGGGGACACCACAGGTAGAGAAAAAGATGTCAGAGAGGAAGGAACCCAGTTGGACCTGGGAGGGTCGATTGGAGAGGAAGGAGGTCAGCCACGCCAGAGCCTGACCAGTGATACCCAGGTTATCACGGAGACGGTTAATCAGGATGGTGTGGTTGACAGTGTCAAAGGCAGAAGAGAGGTCGAGCAGAATGAGAACACAAGGGGTGTTAGAGTCAAGGTTAGAGAGCAGGTCCTCACAGATGTTCAGGAGAGCAGTTTCCGTGCTTCTGGCAGCTCTGAAGCCAGACTGATGGTCATGAAGACTACCAACAGATTCAGCATGGTGATTAAGCTGGGAGATGGCCAGTTTCTCCAGGAGCTTGCCCAGGAAGGGGGTGCTAGAGATTGGGCGATAGTTAGCTGGGCAGGAGGGGTCGGAAGAGGGTTTCTTAAGAAGGGGGTGCACAAGGGAGTGCTTGAGGGGGGAAGGGAAGACTCCAGAGGCGAAGGAGTGATTGCAGAAGTCAGCCAGGGCAGTGTTGTAAATAGCGTCACGAGAACGCTGCGTACCTGTTCGTCCGGTTGGGTTCCTTGGTGATGAGGCCAGACTGTCAGATGATCCGGATAGATGTGACTAATGACGCGGGGAACCAGCCCAACACCAGCCCGACTGGAACCGGATTGGAGGTGAGCCGGCTCCCAACGCCACGGGTTGGCTCACCCCTGATTGAGTGGCGTCAGGACAGTGCAAGCACTGGCAGGGGGAGCCTCTGAGTAGATGGTCCGGGGTCCTTAGTGGGATTCCGACGGAAGGCAGGTCCGGGGACTGGAAGCAGAACGGTCCCTCCAGGGATGAGGACGAGGAAACAGGAAGAGCAGGCTGGTAAGGAGAGGAGCACGGAACTAGTGGAGTTAGACTCAGAGCGAATAACAGACAGGAAGGACTGAACTGGGACCAGGACCAAGGAGGGCGAGCGGTACCTCTGGAGCAGGAAGGAAGGAGGGAGATGGAGCCAGACAGGAGAAGGTGGAAGGCAGGGGTCCCCCAGGCAGGACAAGGGAAGGAGAAAGGCAGGGGTTCCCCAGGCAGAACAAGGGAAGGTGGAAGACAGGGTTCCCCAGGCAGAACTAGGGAAGGTGGAAGGCAACGGGGATACAATGCAAGGCAGCAAAGACACGATCCAGAACAAACCGCGTTGAGACGCGGTTTGGAAAAGGATCAGGGCTCCTTAAATAGGCCCGCCAGCACCTGGGAGGCTTGCAACGCAAGCCGTGCCGTCTCCCAGGCATCGGACACCCCACAACGAGGCTTGAGCCGCATACCCTCCAGAATCGAGCATCCTGCGCACTGCGCATGCGCGAAGAGTGGAGAGCGGGCGCCCGCGCATGCGCAAAGTAGTGCGCGTAGGAAACCCGGAGGCGCCCGGGACCCAGGACACCCCCGGACCCCGAAGCCGAAAACGAGGATACAGCCTCCAGGACGGGGAGCGCCGTAGCGGGTAAGGAGACCCCAGGACGGGCGGCGTGACACTATGCCCCCTCCCAGAAAGGCCCGGGGCCCCAGGCTTCCAGGGAAAATGAAGAAAGTATTCACGAATAAGCCGGGGAGCGTGCACATTATAGTGCGGCTCCCAAGTGCGATCACAGGTGGGATAACCCTTCCAATCGATCAAGAATTGGAGCACACCCCGACGAATCCGCGAATCACAGACCTCCTGAACCTCAAACTCAGGAACCCCCCGTACCAGAACAGAGGAGGGCCGAGGACCAGAGCGTCGAAAGACATCCTTCACATAGGGCTTCAAAAGGGAGACATGGAAGACAGGGTGTATCCTCCGAGTGCGGGGCAGCACCAATCGAAAAGCCACCGAGGACAAACGCTCGGCAATCTTGAAAGGCCCATAGAACCGGGGTGCCAATTTAGTGGGCAGATTACGAATAGGTAGATTTTTGGAAGATAACCAAACCAGATCGCCCACCTGGAGATCGGGTTCCGTGGTTCGGCCCCTATCAGCCTGCTCCTTCATGCGCTCACGTGTCTCCGTAAGGGTTCTCCGGGCCAGGATATGTTGTTTCTGTATATTGAAGACCAAGTGATCCGCAGACGGAACAGAGCTGGGCACCACAGGTGAGAAAGGAACCAGCTTGGGATGTTGTCCAGCTGAACAAAAAAAAGGACTGATGCCGGTGGCAGCATGGGCCGCATTGTTATAGGAAACTTCCGCCAAGTCCAGGTACTTTAGCCAGTTTGACTGAGTGGCATTGGTATAGCAACGTAAGTATTGCTCCAGGGTTTGATTTGTCCTTTCGGTCTGACCGTTGGTGTGAGGGTGATAGCCTGAGCTCAAGGCTCTGTGGATACCTAGATGACTACACAACTGACGCCAGAAAGAAGAAAGAAATTGTGAACCACGATCAGAGATGTTCTTCTCAGGGAGTCCATGTAACCGATAAATGTCGTGTAGAAAAGCCAAAGCCATCTGGGAGGAAGTTGGGATCTTTATGAAGGGAATGAAATGTGCATATTTAGTGAAACAATCCACGACCACCATGACACAAGTGTGATCTGCAGAGGGCGGAAGCTCAACAATGAAGTCGGTGGCGATAGTATGCCAAGGGTAGGGAGGAGTTTCAGTAGGCTTAAGTAGTCCCAAAGGCTTTCTTCTGGGTGTCTTCGTCTGAGCACAGATAGGACAACTTTCCACATATGACTTTACTTCTTTGGCCCATCCAGGCCACCAGAATTGTCTGGAGATCAACTCCTGGGTGGCCTTGATACCACGATGACCAGCTACTTGAGAATCGTGAAAACCATGGAGAATGTCCAAGCGAAGGGCAGCCGAAGGTATGTATAATCGGTTCAGGAAGAACAAAAAACCGTCGCGTTCGCAGATCTCGGGTTTCTTCAGCAGATCGACACGTTCCGGATCCCTCAAGGTCTCTTGAATGATCTTCTGGAGATGCGGAGCTAAGGTTAGTAGAAAGTGTTTGGGAGATATCATAGGCGTGTCCAAACCGGCTCCCACATCTTCCTTGTCTAAGGATCGAGATAAGGCATCTGCCTTCTGGTTCTGGGAGCTAGGAATGTATGTGATTGTAAAATCAAAGTGAGAGAAGAAGAAGGCCCATCGGGCTTGGCGAGCAGTGCGACACTGCAGTGTTCGTAGGAACTGCAAGTTGCGATGGTCGGTACGAACTTCTACAGGGAAACGACCACCAAGTAAATGATGTCTCCATTCTTCAAACGCTGTCTTGATGGCCAAAAGTTCTTTTTCAATGACTGCATAGTTCAGCTCACTAGAGGTGAGTTTCCGAGAGTAATAGGCCACAGGATGTTCATCGCCGGATGCAGGATGTTTTTGCAGTAGGACCGCTCCAACAGCGAAGTTGGAGGCATCTGCTTCGATGACATATGGCATCTCATCGTTAGGATGACGCAAAACAGGAGCTGTACTAAACGCTGTCTTCAAGCACTCAAAGGCTGTCGATGCCTCTTGAACCCAAAGGAAAGGTATCTTAACACTGGTCAGACGTGTCAATGGGGCCGTGACCTGTGAAAACTGTGGAATAAAGCGCCGATAAAAATTGGCGAACCCCAAAAACCGCTGAAGGGACTTCACATCATGTGGTTGTTTCCAGTTCTGAATAGCCTTCACTTTGCCCGAATCCATGTGTATACCTGCATTGCTGATTACGTATCCCAGGAACTCCATGCTATTTCGGTGAAACGAGCATTTTTCGGCTTTGGCGTACAGGTGATTACGTGACAAACGCAAAAGTACTTCACGGACATGCGAGACATGTTCCTTCAGATCGTCCGAGAAGATCAAGATGTCGTCTAGGTAAACCCAGACCGAGATGCCAACCAGATCGCCAAACACGTTGTCCATAAACCGTTGGAAGACGGCTGGAGCATTACACAACCCGAAGGGCATTACCCTGTATTCGTAGTGCCCAAAGGGTGTTTTAAATGCCGTCTTCCACTCGTCGCCTTCTTTGATTCTAACCAGGTGGTAGGCTCCCCGGCGATCCAACTTAGTGAAGATATTGGCAGAACGTAAGGACTCCATGATGTTCCGAATCAAAGGTAATGGGTACCTGTCCTTGAGTGTTATGTCATTCAATTGACGGTAATCGATACAGGGCCGCAGGGTCCCCTCTTTCTTTTTGACAAAGAACAACGGAAAACCGGCGGAGGACTTGGAGGGTACGATGTAACCCTTCTTAGAACAATCATCCAGATAATCCCGGAGTACTTGTCTTTCAGACTGAGTTAGAGAGTATAACTTCCCATGAGGAATCACAGCACCAGGGATCAGGTCTATGGGACAGTCAAATGTCCGATGAGGAGGAAGAGGTATTTCCCCGGGTTCCGAAAACACTGTACAAAGGTCGGCGTAAACATTCGGAATCTGGGACAGGGAACATAAGGCAGATGAGTCCTCTCCCGGGACTAGAGGGATCAAGGTTGTAGACTTCAAGGAGGTGTTGTGGCAGCAACATTCACGGAGGCAAAAGGCAGAAACAAATTTCAAAGTACGGGACTCCCAATCGATTGTAGGATTGTGTCGCAAAAGCCAAGGCAGTCCCAAAACCACAGGATACGATGGTGACTTGATGACGTCGAGGGCTATCCTTTCTTCATGCCCCTTGACCTGTAACAGCATGCCGATGGTATGCAACCGAATGGGACCGGAAGCTAAGGGTGTACCATCGATGACCTCTACTGGTATAACCGTTCTTCTAGTAAACAAAGGCATACCAAGGTTGATGGCGAATGCCTCATCAATATAGTTTCCGGAAGCCCCGCAATCTAATAGACCATGGACATCAATCGTCTTATCAAGCCACTTCAAAGTGATCTCTAGAATCATCAAGACGGCAGGCTGCATTGGGGGCAGTTGTAACCCAGGGCTGGAAAGGTCTGAAAGCAAGAAAGGACCTGTCGTAGCCTTTCCCTTAGACGACAGGTCTTCTAGTTTCCCCCTTTCTTGATAGGACGTAGAGGGCAGGTTCCCAGAAAATGTCCAGCGCCTCCGCAATATAAACACAGTCGCAGACTTCTTCTGCGCTTCTTCTCCTCTTCCGATAATGGGCCCCTTACAGCTCCCAGTTGCATTGGTTCTTGGGTAGCATCCGAAGGTGCTGATATCCCAGTAGGAAAAGACAGTGATCTGAGGTTTCCCTTCTCAAACCGTCGTCTCTCTCCTTTTCTCTCGGTCAACCTCTGGTCTATCCTCAGAACTTGTTCAATAAGTTTCTGTAGATCATCAGGTTCCGGTATATGCAACAATTCATCTTTGTATTCCTCTCTTAATCCCCGGCGAAACAAGGTCTTTTGCGTTACCTCTGGCCATAAGGAGTCAGTTGCCAATTGACGGAAACGGCTGATGTAGGAGATGATGTCGGTATTGGCTTGTTGTAGATCCATCAGTTGGTTCTGTGCTGCTGAGGCCAGATTGGGGGATTGAAACACATCCAAGAATGCTTTCTCGAAGGCTAAAAAATCATTCAGGATTGGGTTATTAGTAACGACCAAAGGAGTTGCCCAGGCAAGCGCGTTACCGGATAAGTTGCCCAATATGTATCCGATCTTGGCTTTGTCATTGGTAAAGTGAGATGAAAGGAAGAGAAAGTGTATGCGGCAATGATTACAGAATTCACCCACACGGCGGGGATCTCCATCGAACTTGATGGGAGCTGTGTGAGCCATGGGACCTTCAGGTTGAGGAATGGCACCAACGTTCTGTGTCACCATTTGGCGTAAGGCTACGTTTTCCTGACGGAGTGCCGCCATCTCGGCACGAAGCGCTTGAAGCTCGTTACGAAGACCCGGATCCTCTTCCATCGTAGAGTCCGAGGTGTCAGAAGACAGGCGTCTCAATCTGTTGTAAATAGCGTCACGAGAACGCTGCATACCTGTTCATCCGGTTGGGTTCCTTGGTGATGAGGCCAGACTGTCAGATGATCCGGATAGACGTGACTAATGACGCGGGGAACCAGCCCAACACCAGCCCGACTGGAACCGGATTGGAGGTGAGCCGGCTCCCAACGCCACGGGTTGGCTCACCCCTGATTGAGTGGCGTCAGGACAGTGCAAGCACTGGCAGGGGGAGCCTCTGAGTAGATGGTCCGGGGTCCTTAGTGGGATTCCGACGGAAGGCAGGTCCGGGGACTGGAAGCAGAACGGTCCCTCCAGGGATGAGGACGAGGAAACAGGAAGAGCAGGCTGGTAAGGAGAGGAGCACGGAACTAGTGGAGTTAGACTCAGAGCGAATAACAGACAGGAAGGACTGAACTGGGACCAGGACCAAGGAGGGCGAGCGGTACCTCTGGAGCAGGAAGGAAGGAGGGAGATGGAGCCAGACAGGAGAAGGTGGAAGGCAGGGGTCCCCCAGGCAGGACAAGGGAAGGAGAAAGGCAGGGGTTCCCCAGGCAGAACAAGGGAAGGTGGAAGGCAGGGTTCCCCAGGCAGAACTAGGGAAGGTGGAAGGCAACGGGGATACAATGCAAGGCAGCAAAGACACGATCCAGAACAAACCGCGTTGAGACGCGGTTTGGAAAAGGATCAGGGCTCCTTAAATAGGCCCGCCAGCACCTGGGAGGCTTGCAACGCAAGCCGTGCCGTCTCCCAGGCATCGGACACCCCACAACGAGGCTTGAGCCGCATACCCTCCAGAATCGAGCATCCTGCGCACTGCGCATGCGCGAAGAGTGGAGAGCGGGCGCCCGCGCATGCGCAAAGTAGTGCGCGTAGGAAACCCGGAAGCGCCCGGGACCCAGGACACCCCCGGACCCCGAAGCCGAAAACGAGGATACAGCCTCCAGGACGGGGAGCGCCGTAGCGGGTAAGGAGACCCCAGGACGGGCGGCGTGACAGGCAGGAGCCAGGGAGTCAATGTGGTCCTTGATAGTTTTGGAGGAACAGGGGTGGACCTGTTTTGACAAGACTTTCATAGATCGGACTTGTCTTATAACCTCGTCAGCAGACAAAAGGGGAAAGGCAGAGAAGGAGGGGGGAGGGGTGGCTGCAGAAGGGCCAGAGGGAGAGCAGGGAATAGAGCAGGGGAGGTGATAGGAGGAGAGTGAGGACAGGATGTCCTGAGTTTTTGAAATGAAGTGGGAGGCCAGTGCCGTGCAGAGGGCCTGGGAGGGGACAGGAGAGGTGGAGACTGCAGCAGGGTTGGCCAGCTCCTTGCAGATTTTAAAGAGTTCGGCCGAATTGTTAGATGCCGCAGAGATGCGAGCTTGGATAAGGGCTCTCTTCTTAGTGAGAGCTGGTATTGCCTTTGGAGCAGGCGGCAGGCCAGTTTGTCAGAGGATGAACATGAAGCACGCCATTTCCTCTCTGCCACCCTGCACTTGCATTTAAGGGTGACGAGATCCGAGTCATACCAGGAGTTACATTTGTCATATCAAGTGGTTTATAAAGTATTAGAAACAGGGGTGTGTTTGTGAATGAATGACGTGTGTATGTCGTGGTATTATGTGGTTTGCAGGGGGGCGGCCTGCCTCAGGGGAGGCCTGCCTGGAGACACGGGGCCTGAGGAGGCCATGTGAGCGATTGCCCCTTTGGCGTGGGATACCTGTCATGATGCCTACTCCTGGAGAACCAGTCCAGGTCCAGCGTCCCCGGAAGCAGACATCATTTTCCCGGGGAAAAGGCCAGCAACCCCTAGTAGGCTCATTTGGGACCTCAGTCCTGGCGCCATAGGCGCCAGGCTCATAAAGGGAGTGTTTATGTGAACTTACCTGATGCAGACCGTGCTGCCAGATCCAGACCTCTTTGAGGCCTGGAAGGGACTATTTTACCTGTGGGACTATTTTGCCACTCGGGCGTGGCCGGGGAAGAATACGTTACTGGAACTACTTTGGGAGCTATTTAAGCCACGCCCAGACAGCAGCTCACGCTTCGCGTTGTTCTGCACCTAGCAGCTGGATGCTCACCGTGTCTGCTCCTGCATCCTGACTCCAGCCACGCCTGCCTCCATCCTGGAACACCTGAAAGGAAAGAAGAGAAGGGAAAAGGTGAACAGAAGAACATTACCTGCTTCTACCCGGAGACCGGAGTCATCACGCCGGCGATCCTAAGGGAAGACATTATTTTAAAGACGCATCGCGTTGCTCGCTGCAGCGCCGCTTTCCACTCACCTGTTCACGAGGCATCTCCGTGCTCCTTAGCGACCATCTGCACGATCCGCCGCATACCTGCGCCTAAGGGGGAAGAGAAGAACAAAGGGTGAGCAAAAGGAACAAATTGGACAGATTTTCGCCATAAGTCTTACCTGATTATTGTTGGGAGAATCTTTCCTCATCTCGGGTCGGCGCCGCTTCTTCGGCAGTACCGTACCCCGGCCCCTATGGGGAAAAAAGACACATGCATTAGTGGGTGAATATAAGGACATTAAAGGAACCACCCATCATAAACTCACCTGAGTTTACCTTCGGCGAATTGTTTCCTCTATGCGAAATCTTCACTCAGCACCTGTGATAAAAGGGAAAAGAGACGGACTACTGAATATAAAGGCAAATAGAAAAGAAGGCCAACTCTTGAACTTTTACAACAGTATACTTACGGCACCTTGCCAGTAAAGTCAAGTAAGCTTGGATCCTCACCAATCCGAACACCAGTGAAGTAACTGGATATAATCGCACCCCTGCACCAGAAGCAGGATGGAGAGCTTGTCCTTTCAAACCTTAAGGTGAGAGTTAACGGGGAATTTCGGAGGTGGTCTGAGGAGAGTGAAAGAGGGAAGTGGGAGGCCGACGCGCTACTCCGCAGGTAGTTAATCCCCTTTTCTCCATCTGCAGAAGGATTCTCCTGCAAATCAGACAAGCGAGATTTGGGGGTCCTGTCCAGTCGGTTTTCCGAGTTCTGCGCATCACCTTAGAAGAGGCTGTAGCAGTCCAGACCTGGTCAGCGTCTCCGTGGGAGTCAGGTGAGCGTTACAGAACGCGAAGCCTTCCTACAATTTCCCACCCAGGCGCTATGGAGACTTCCGAGACTGATCAGTTGGCCCACCTATTGGGGGAATTACGGGCCGAAGTGCATTCCGCTCGTCAGGAGACTAACACTCTTAGGAGAGAACTAATTGTATCTAAGGAACGAACTGATGACCTTGCCAGGCAGCTATTGCAAGGTCAGGCTGGACAAACTCCCCTACCAGGTTCAGGGGGTATTCCCGCCCCAGTGGTTTCAAGTAGCCCGGTGCAAATTAATCTACCTGGAAATATGCCGTTGGCCCCACCTGAACGTTTTGCCGGGGACCCCAAAAGATTCGCCGTATTCATGAATCAATGCCGATTGCACTTCCTCTGCAGACCTGGGGCCTTTCCTAACGACCAAACCAAGGTAGCTTTTGTATTATCATATCTCAGCGGCTGTGCTGCCGATTGGTCAGTTCCACTGGTTACTCAAGATGACCCTATACTCCGGGATTTTCAAGGCTTTCAAACACGCATGGAAAGATGGCACTCTCAGGGACAGGCCCTGGACAACGAACTTCTGTCCCTACGACAGGGTAACCAGGATATCTTAGCCTATATCGCAACCTTCAATAGGTTGGTTGTGGAGACTGGGTGGCCAGAGGATAAAAGAATCACGTTATTTCATCGAGGTCTACGTGGAGAACTTGAACTTAAGGATGTCCTGGCCCAAGTTGTAAATCCGCCCCAAGACTGCATGGAATATATAGACTTAGTGGTCCAATTAGATCACAGGCTTCAGAACAGAAAGGCAGATCAGTCCAAGTTTGAGACACGGGTGTTGGTCAAGACTCACGTTAACCCCAAGGGTGCCGATGTTTCAGAACCTATGCAAATTGGAGGGGTTAAAGGACCTTTAACTCAAAAAGAACGTGAAAGAAGACGGCAGATGCGATTATGTCGTTATTGTGGGGCTTCTGGACACTTTTTACGAGATTGCCCAGTAAAACCGCCCAAGAAGGCGGTAGGAGCCGCGGATAAGAACCATTGTAACGCTCACCTGAAAACTCTGCGGGAACCTTCTGGAACTCCAACTGACTTCTACCTTCCTGGGAACTAGACACTGAATTTCTGTGGAGAAAATAACAATTTTCCCTTCCTTAGTTTTCCCACGTAAAACTGAAAGTCAAAACTGGTAATATGGGGGGCAGCAAATATTTCACCTTGGTATTTAATTTATTGAGCTCTCCATCCTGTTCTATACAGGGGCGCAAGTCCTGAAGAATGGGATACTGGATAATAGTTTCTTTAGAAAGGGACTAAATTGGCACTAAACAAATGACAGAAGCCCTATGCTACTTGGACCTAAAGGGGGCATAAGCTGAGGTGTGATGCAAGTGTAGAATGACAGAAAAAACTACCTCACTACACTACGGGACGGTAATGGAAAAACACCTTATTACAAAGCGTAATATGAACCTTAGTGTGACCAAAATTATCTGACTAGAAAATCAGCTTCCAAGACAAAACTCCACAGGAAAGGGCGCGAACCCGCTACAAACAACGTAATATCCTGAAAATGCGTGAGGAATCCAAATAGCATTTATACACAATTTCAATGTATCAGATAAGGCAACACAAACAGAGCAATTGCATTTGCACTTAATAGGTGTACTTGCGTGAGAGAAAACTGCTACGAACTGAGAGATGAGGAGACCGCTATGACAGGACTGAGCCGGGAACGGCAGCAACTGGAAAAAACACAGGAAGGGAGCTGATAACTAATTAAAGTTACTCAAGGAATGAATGGAATAAACTGTGGACAAGGTCTAATGAGCGGTGACAGGGAACGGAGGTACGCGGCGAGCGTTCAGTCTGAACTCAGACAAACGACGCGAAGCGCGAGCCTCCTGAGGGGCGGGGCTTAAATAGCTGGCAAATGACAACAACTAGACTCGCTAACTAACTGACCCAGAGGCACCACCTAGCGGCCATTAAAGAAACTCAACTAACCATTAATATGGGGAGTTAGAATCAATAACTAGCTAGGGCAAATAAATTCCCTATAAACCTGCAACTCTTAGGACAAGTATGGGAAACTAAACTAACCTGTGGTCATGACAGTACCCCTCCTCAAGGACTCTCCTCCCGGCTTATTGGGGTGATTCTGATGAAACCTTTTTAACAATCTAGTGGCATGTATGTTTTCTTTAGGTTCCCAGGATCTATCTAAGGGACCGTAACCCTTCCAGTCAATCAGATAAAAAACCTTGTGCCTGACCATCTTGGAGTCTAAAATATCCTTCACTTCATATTCAGATTGATTGTCTTCAAACTCAAGGGGAGCAGGAGCTGGTTCTAAACGAGTATCTGGCGTTACTGGTTTCAGTAAAGACACATGAAAAACTGGATGAATTCGCATCTTCCGAGGAAGGGTCAATTTCATTGCCACTGGGTTGATGATGGCTTCTATGGAGAACGGACCCAAAAATCGAGGAAGAAATTTCTTTGAACCTTTCAACATCAAATTTCTGGAGGATAGCCACACAGAGTCTCCAATTTGAAACCTAGGAGCTGCACTTCGATGGCGGTCAGCAAACTTCTTCTGACTTTCTTTGGCTGCGGACAAGCTAGCTTGAGCCCTAGTGTGGGCCGTAGAGATGAATTCATGGAGAGTTTTCACAGCAGGCATCTCTAAAGGTTCTGGAGGGTCAAAGGCTGAAGTTCGAGGATGTCTGCCATGTAATGTATAGAATGGAGTAAGCCCAGTAGAGGAATGAGTTGAATTGTTGTAAGCATATTCTGCCACCCACAATATATCCAACCAAGAGTCTTCTGTTTGGTGAAGCATGCATCGTAAATACTGTTCTAAGGTTTGGTTGGTGCGCTCCGTCTGACCATCGGTTTGGGGATGATGGCTGGTGGATAGTCGAACATCAATCTTGGCCAGAGCACAACATTGCCTCCAAAATTTAGAAACAAATTGACTACCTCGGTCTGAGATTACAATGGAGGGAAAACCATGCGTCTTAACAATATTCTCCAGAAATATCTTGGCCAATCCAGAAGCTGTCGGAAGTCCTTGGACTGCGATAAAATGTGCCATCTTGGAGAATAAGTCAACCACCACTAGAATGGTGTCAAAACCCCTACATGGAGGAAGATCGGTAATAAAATCCATTGACACGGTATGCCAAGGACTCGGTGGAACATCCAAAGGTTGAAGAAGACCGGCCGGTCTTTTCTTAGTATTCTTATTTTGTGCACAGGTTCCACAGGTTTGAATAAATTGAATGACATCCTTGCGCCATGTAGGCCACCAGTAGTGTCTCTTGATTTTTTCCAAGGACTTGGTGACCCCTGGATGTCCCTCAATCAAGGAGCTATGGTAGTTAGCAATCACTTGTCTTCTCAATTCTTCAGTAGGTAGGTACAAGCGATTTTGATAATGCGGGATATCCTCCTGCAGGGTGAATTGATCGCCTCGATTTGTCCAGGTAAGCAGCTCTTCAGGAACCACATTCCTCTTGACTTCCTTCAGCAGTTCTTCATAAAAAGGGTCTGGAGTGTTTAGCAATCCTAAAACCCTGTCTCCAGCAATGATGTTGTTTGGAACTTGGGGAACAAAGGTCTCATCTTCATTGCCAATCCGGGACAAGGCGTCGGCCTTCCCATTTCGAACTCCTGGCCGAAAAGTGATGACAAAGTCGTACTCTGCGAAGAATAAAGCCCATCGCAGTTGTCTAGCCGATTGGGCCTTGACTGAGCGGAGATACTGCAAGTTTCGGTGGTCAGTAAGGATGGTGACTGTGTGTTGGGCACCTAGCAAATAATGTCTCCATTCCTTTAAGGCGCACTTGATTGCCAACAGTTCCCTGTCTGTAATGGTATAATTTCGTTCTGCAGTTGAAAATTTTTTCGACCAAAACGCAACTGGATGCAAAACTTGAGTCTGTGGATCTCGTTGCGACAAAACGGCCCCCATGGCAGCACTCGAGGCATCTGTCTCTACAATAAAAGGTAAGTCAGGACGTGGATGTCTCAAAATAGGAGCCTCAGTAAACTTGGACTTGAGAGTCTGAAAAGCAATGGTGGCCTCTGGGGTCCAGGCAAACTTCTGGTTCTTTTTAAGCAAAGACGTGATTGGATGAACCAACTGCGAGAAATTTTCCACAAATCTTCTATAGAAATTTGCAAAGCCTAAAAAACTTTGGACTCCTTTCACCGAAGTTGGAACTGGCCATGAAAGAATTGCCTCTACCTTCCGAACATCCATTTTGACTCCTTGAGAGGACAGCACATACCCTAGAAACTCTACTTCAGGAACATGAAATTAACACTTTTCCATCTTCACAAAAAGGGAGTACTCTCGCAATTTTTTCAAAACTGCTGAAACGTGATTCACATGTTCCGAGGGGGTTGCTGAAAAGATCAAGATATCGTCAATATATACTACTGCGCAGACATCAAGCAAATCTTTCAAAACGTCATTCATAAAGCACTGAAATGCTGCTGGAGCGTTGCATAACCCGAATGGCATGACTTGGTATTCGAAGAGGCCAAACTTTGTGCGAAAAGCAGTCTTCCACTCGTCGCCTTCCTTCACTCGGATCAGGTGATACGCTCCTCTAAGATCCAGCTTGGTGAATATCTGAGCTCCTTTAATTTGGTCCAACAAATTTGAAATGAGGGGAATAGGATATCGATTCTTGACAGTAATCTGATTGAGTGCTCGGTAATCAATGCAAGTTCTGAGATCGCCCTCTTTCTTGGCAACAAAAAAAAGAGGCGAAGCAGCAGGAGACTTAGAGGGTCGGATGAAACCGTTGGCTAAGTATTGGTCTAAGTATTTCTTTAGGTGAGCATCTTCTTTCTCCGTTAGTGAATAAATCCGACTACACGGAATTTCACTTCCAGGAAGAAGATCAATCTGACAATCATAGGGCCGATGTGGAGGAAGCTCCTCGGCCAATTTCTCTTCAAAGACGTCTCGAAATTCTGCATACTCGGGAGGTAGTAAGCCGATGACTCCTAACGTTGATACAGAGACCTTCTCCATTAAACGGGAATCACCCTGGGTGTTTGTTTTACAGCAAGATTCTCTACACTCAGCAGCAAAGGTCAAAGACCGAGTTCGCCAATCGATCCTTGGGTTATGTTTCTCCAACCAGGGTAAGCCAAGTATAATTTGGAGTTGAGGAGCGCTAATAAGGTCGAACGTGATTCTCTCTTCATGCTTTCCCTGACAACACATAATAAGGTTCTCCGTGCATTGAGTAACAGGACCTGAAGCCAAAGGCGTACCATCGACTGCTGATACATTTTCAGCTTCGTGCTTGTTCACACGAGGAAAACCCACCCTAGTTGCCAAGTCGATATCCATATAATTCCCAACTGCTCCACAATCGATGTAGGCTTGCAAAGTCTGCATTCTGGTGGGCTGTTTCGTACTGGATAAGGTAATGGGAAAAACAAAATGTGAGGTCACCAAACCTTTCTCCATGCTCGACAAGTTGACCTCTACACTTGTCGGGCACTGGAGTTTTCCGAATCCGAGTCCTTCTTGTCTGGGTTAACACCTCCAATAGGCTTCCTGGAAGGTTTAATAGGACACTCCTTGAGAAAATGACCAGCTTTACCACAATAAAGACACAGCTGTTGTTGGCGTCTCTTGTCTCTTTCAGCTTGTGATATCGGTCCTCTGATGGCTCCCAACTGCATGGGTTCAACGGAACTCTCTGAACTGGTTCTCAACTGATTTTCCTTGGGGCGCACAAAATAAGTTCTGTTTTCTGAACGAGAGCGATCCATTCTTCTGTCTTGCAATCTTTGGTCAAGTTGTACCGTTAGATCAATGAATTCTGCAATTCCTTCTGGAGGATTCACCACCTGAGCCAGGACGTCCTTCAATTCATTACGTAATCCTCTCTGAAATAAGGTGGTTCTTTTTTCTGTGGGCCAATTTGTTTCTGCCACCAATCTGTTGAAAGTTGCTACATATGCCAACAATTCCTGGTTGCCTTGGCGAAGTGAAAGCAACTCATTATCCAGAGCCTGACCCTGAGCATGACGTGCAAACAATTTCTCCATCTCCTTCTGAAAATCTGCAAGATTTCTCAAAATCGGATCATCCCTATTTACTAACGGGATTGACCAATCAGCTGCATAACCACCCAAATAGGATAATATAAACGCTACCTTGGCCTGATCAGAAGGAAATACCCCAGGGCGGCAGAGGAAATGAAGCTGGCATTGGTTGAGAAAAACCGCAAACTTCTTAGGATCTCCTAGAAAGCGTTCAGGAGGAGCTAATGGGATATTGCCGGGAACAATTACCTGAACCGGTGAGGGAGGCGTGACTGAAACGGGGGCAGAAACACTGGCAGAAGGCAAGGGAGTTTGACCCGCTTGGGCTTGCAACATCTGACGAGCTAACTCCTCAGTGCGATCCCGGTTAACAATTAATTCTCTCCGGAGAGCACTGGTTTCTGAGCGGGCTGCATGGACCTCAGCCCTTAGTTCTCCCAATAACTGAGCCAACTGGTCTACTTCTGGAGTTTCCATAATGTCCAGGCAGAGTATTTTTTCAAAGCGGCTTCGCGTTCTGTAACGCTCACCTGAAAACTCTGCGGGAACCTTCTGGAACTCCAACTGACTTCTACCTTCCTGGGAACTAGACACTGAATTTCTGTGGAGAAAATAACAATTTTCCCTTCCTTAGTTTTCCCACGTAAAACTGAAAGTCAAAACTGGTAATATGGGGGGCAGCAAATATCTCACCTTGGTATTTAATTTATTGAGCTCTCCATCCTGTTCTATACAGGGGCGCAAGTCCTGAAGAATGGGATACTGGATAATAGTTTCTTTAGAAAGGGACTAAATTGGCACTAAACAAATGACAGAAGCCCTATGCTACTTGGACCTAAAGGGGGCATAAGCTGAGGTGTGATGCAAGTGTAGAATGACAGAAAAAACTACCTCACTACACTACGGGACGGTAATGGAAAAACACCTTATTACAAAGCGTAATATGAACCTTAGTGTGACCAAAATTATCTGACTAGAAAATCAGCTTCCAAGACAAAACTCCACAGGAAAGGGCGCGAACCCGCTACAAACAACGTAATATCCTGAAAATGCGTGAGGAATCCAAATAGCATTTATACACAATTTCAATGTATCAGATAAGGCAACACAAACGGAGCAATTGCATTTGCACTTAATAGGTGTACTTGCGTGAGAGAAAACTGCTACGAACTGAGAGATGAGGAGACCGCTATGACAGGACTGAGCCGGGAACGGCAGCAACTGGAAAAAACACAGGAAGGGAGCTGATAACTAATTAAAGTTACTCAAGGAATGAATGGAATAAACTGTGGACAAGGTCTAATGAGCGGTGACAGGGAACGGAGGTACGCGGCGAGCGTTCAGTCTGAACTCAGACAAACGACGCGAAGCGCGAGCCTCCTGAGGGGCGGGGCTTAAATAGCTGGCAAATGACAACAACTAGACCCGCTAACTAACTGACCCAGAGGTACCACCTAGCGGCCATTAAAGAAACTCAACTAACCATTAATATGGGGAGTTAGAATCAATAACTAGCTAGGGCAAATAAATTCCCTATAAACCTGCAACTCTTAGGACAAGTATGGGAAACTAAACTAACCTGTGGTCATGACAACCATGTGGAACTTGATTCGGGAAACGACCACGCCCGACAAGCATAGGGGTCCGCTTGCCGAGCCTGAAAACTAACTCTCAGACCTCGCACTTCATCATGCCAATGGTCCTCGTAGATCCGGAACAGCCTGGGCGGTTGCATGCAATAAAGGCATACATCGATAGTGGGGCTATAGGAAACTATGTAGATCGTGAATTGGCTTCCAGGATCAATCTCCCTCTTCGTCCTAAAACCAGTAAAGAGGTGATCACCACAGTAGATGGAACTGAAATCGCCTCTGGGCCGGTAACAAATTCCACTGCAGAGGTGACACTAGTGGGTCAGGACGGGCATCGGTAGGCTGTTGTGTTTGACGTAATCAAGGCTCCACAGTTTCAGGTAATTCTAGGAATTCCTTGGTTAGAAACACATAATCCTCTAATTGACTGGCGAGCGAAGAGGATAGCCTTTCTGGATTGTGCACAAACCTGTTATCCAGGCAATCCAAATATAGGCCTGGCTACAGTAACCCCTGCCACTTTGCAAATACCGCCGGAATCCCAAGAATTTCAAGACGTCTTCCAAAAGGAACAGGCCAACACGTTACCCCCTCACAGGTCGTACGCTTGCCAAATCGATCTGATGCCCGGTGCACAACCCCCTTGTAGCAGGATTTATGCTCTTACTGAACCCGAGAATCTTCATTTGCGACAATATTTAGATCAGTACTTAGCCAATGGTTTCATTCGCCCGTCAAAGTCTCCTGCATCCTCGGCTTTGTTCTTCGTGCCAAAAAAAGAAGGCGACCTCAGAACTTGTATCGACTACCGCGCATTGAATCAGATAACTGTTAAAAACCGTTACCCTTTGCCTCTGATCCCTGAACTTCTTGACCAGGTGAAGGATGCCTGCATATACACCAAGTTAGATCTCCGGGGGGCTTACCATCTGGTGCGAGTAAAGGAAGGCGACAAATGGAAAACTGCCTTCCGCACCAAATATGGACTATTCGAGTACCAGGTGATGCCTTTCGGATTGTGCAACGCACCTGCTGCCTTCCAAAACTTCATGAACAATGTCCTTCGGGAACTCATCGATGTTTGTGTTGTCGTATATATCGATGACATTCTTGTGTACTCCTCTTCGGAATCTGATCACAAAAGGCACGTCAGGGCAGTTCTTGAGAAATTGCACCAACACAAACTGTTTGAAAAACTTGAAAAGTGTGTTTTCCATACCACAGAAGTCGAGTTTCTTGGTTTCATCCTGACACCTAAAGGAGTCCGAATGGACTCGCGAAAAGTGGATGCCATCCTCAAATGGCCATCGCCTAGCTTTGTGAAAGGCGTTCAAAGCATGCTTGGCTTTGCCAATTTCTATCGCAGATTTATCCCAGAATTTTCACATATTGTACAACCCATCACTGCACTCTTGAGGAAAAATAAACGCTTTGAATGGTCTGAGGAAGCCGAACAGGCCTTTCAGGAATTAAAAGCTAAATTTACCTCTGCACCTGTATTGAAACACCTGCGTCCAGATCTCCCATACATAGTCGAAACCGACGCATCCAGCTTAGCTATGGGAGCTGTCCTATCTCAAAGAGATCCCGAAACTAACCAACTGCACCCCGTAGCATTTTGGTCCAGAAAATTCTCAGCACCTGAGGTCAATTATGCAATCACCGACAAAGAGTTATTAGCCATTAAGTCCGCTTTTAAGGCTTGGAGGCATTATCTTCCTGGCGCTAGACATACCATCACAGTGATCACTGACCACCGGAACTTACAATATTTGAAAACTGCCAAAGCTCAATCATCACGTCAGCTCTGATGGGCTTTGTTTTTTGCTGAATTCGATTTTGTAATTACCTACCGTCCTGGCAGCAAGAATGGCAAAGCGGATGCTCTATCACGAATAGGAATGGGAGAAACAGATACAAACCCAGAACCTGTACCGATAATTCCCGAACAAAGAATCCTGGGCATGACCTCTTTAAAACACTGGAAGACATTCATGCTAGAGTTAAACAACTCCTGGACCCTACAGCCTTGCAGGATTGGATTCAAAAGGGGTCTTACTTTACTGTCAATGATGGTTTACCTTACTTCCAAAGGCACTTATTTCTACCACACAAAGAATTACAAGAACTGGTTATTTCTCGTTATCATGATACTCTAATAGAGGGGCACCCAGGTATTGCCAAGACGGAAGAAAAGGTTAAACGACAGTTCTGGTGGCCCTCTTGGCGAAAGGACATTAAATCCTTTGTGATGTCCTGTGGTGTTTGTGCCCAAAATAAAGGTTAAAAAAAAAGACCAGCCGGCCTTCTTCAACCTTTAGACATTCCACCGGCACCTTGGCACACCTTGTCACTGGATTTTATTACGGACCTGCCTCCTTGTTATGGATATAACACTATTCTTGTTATTGTGGATTTATTTTCCAAAATGGCCCACTTCATTCCATTAAAAGGTTTACCTTCAGCTTCTGTCCTAGCCAAGGAATTCCATGAAAATATCGTTCGTTTACATGGATTCCCATCCACACTAGTCTCTGACCGGGGAAGCCAATTCATTTCCCATTTTTGGAGAAAGTGTTGTCAGCTGGCACAAATCGACGTAAGATTATCAACCAGCCACCACCCTCAGACCGATGGTCAAACAGAGAGGACTAACCAGACCCTTGAACAATATTTACGGTGTATGTTGCATCAATCTGAAAGTAATTGGAAGGATATTCTTTGGATTGCCGAATATGCATACAATAATTCGGTACATTCTGGAACTGGGCAAAGTCCTTTTTATACCTTATATGGACATCACCCTCGAACCTCAGATTTTGACTCGCCTCAAAGCCTCGAAATGCCCGCAGTAGACCATCTGCATTCTACAATAACTCAAGCTTTCAAAGAAGCAACTACACATTTACAGCAAGCCAAGAGAAAATACAAGAAGAATGCTGATCTCCATCGAAGTGAGGCACCTCTATACCAAATAGGAGACCAAGTATGGCTGGCTACCAGACACTTATCGCTCAAAGGACCTCGAACTTTTAACCCAAAATATTTGGGGCCTTACTCAATTACGGCCATAATCAACCCGGTGGCCGTCAAACTCAACCTACCAGTTAATATGCGGATTCACCCTGTTTTTCATGTATCACTTTTGAAACCAGTACAACCTGGAACCCGATTAATCAAGCCACCAGAACCTATCCAAGTAAATGGAGAACCTGAATTTGATGTGAAGAACATTTTAGATTCCAAGGTGTCAAAGTCAAAACTTTTCTATCTAATAGATTGGAAAGGATACGGGCCTCAGGAAAGGTCTTGGGAACCTAGTGACCATGTACATGCACCTCGGTTAACAAAAAAATTCCACCGGAATTTCCCAAACAAACCAAAACCCCCGGAAAAAACAATCTTGGCAGGGGCCTTGGGCGGGAGTGCTGTCATGATGCCTACTCCCGGAGAACCAGTCCAGGACCAGCGTCCCCGGAAGCAGACATCATTTTCCCGGGGAAAAGGCCAGCAACCCCTTGTAGGGGCCCTTTGGACACTGTCCTGGCGCCTTTGGCGCCAGGCTCATAAAGGGAGTGTTTATGTGAATTTACCTGATGCAGACCATGCTGCCTGATCCAGACCTCTTTGAGGCCTGAAAGGGACTATTTTACCTGTGGGACTATTTTGCCACTCGGGCGTGGCCGGGGAAGAATACGTACCTGGAAATACTTTGGGGGCTATTTAAGCCACGCCCAGACAGCAGTTCACGCTTCGCGTTGTTCTGCACCTAGCAGCTGGACGCTCACCGTGTCTGCTCCTGCATCCTGACTCCAGCCACGCCCGCCTCCATCCTGGAACACCTGAAAGGAAAGAAGAGAAGAGAAAAGGTGAACAGAAGAACATTACCTGCTTCTACCCGGAGTCCGGAGTCATCACGCCGGCGATCCTAAGGGAAGACATTATTTTAAAGACGCATCGCGTTGCTCGCTGCAGCGCCGCGTTCCACTCACCTGTTCACGAGGCATCTCCGTGCTCCTTAGCGACCATCTGCACGATCCGCTGCATACCTGCGCCTAAGGGGGAAGAGAAGAAAAAAAGGTGAGCAAAAGGAACACATTGAGGAAAGCCAGATTTTCGCCATAAGTTTACCTGATTATTGTTGGGAGAATCTTTCCTCATCTCGGGTCGGCGCCGTTTCTTCGGCAGTACCGTACCCCGGCCCCTATGGGGAAAAAAGAAACACGCATTAGTGGGTGAATATAAGGACATTAAAGGAACCACCCATCATAAACTCACCTGAGTTTACCTTCGGCGAATTGTTTCCTCTACGCGAAATCTTCTCTCAGCACCTGTGATAAAAGAGAAAAGAGACAGACTACTGAATATAAAGGCAACTAGAAAAGGAGGCCAACTCTTGAACTTTTACAACAGTATACTTACGGCACCTTGCCAGAAAAGTCAAGTAAGCTTGGATCCTCACCAATCCGAACACCAGTGAAGTAACTGCATATAATCGCACCCCTGCACCAGAAGCAGGATGGAGAGCTTGTCCTTTCAAACCTTAAGGTGAGAGTTAACGGGGAATTTCGGAGGTGGTCTGAGGAGAATGAAAGAGGGAAGTGGGAGGCCGACGCGCTACTCCGCAGGTAGTTAATCCCCTTTTCCCCATCTGCAGAAGGATTCTCCTGCGAGTCAGACAAGCGAGATTTTGGGGGCCCTGTCCAGTCGGTCTTCCGAGTTCTGCGCATCACCTTAGATGAGGCCGCAGCAGTCCAGACCTGGTCAGCGTCTCTGTGGGAGTCAGGTGAGCGTTACAATACCTTTTGAAGTGTACATGGTGTTTGGCACCTTGGCCGTTATCGCCCCTGACAGCACACCATGGCAGCGCTCATCCACGGGTGCGAAATGCCTTTGATAGGTGAGGGGGGGGGTGGATGGATGAGCCGGTGGGCGTGCAGACAAGGCACAGGAAGACTGCTGAATGGAGACTCACTTATGTGGATTGCAGGGGGGCGGCCTGCCTCAGGGGAGGCCTGCCTGGAGACAGAGGGTCTGAGGAGGCTATGTGAGCGATTGCCCCTTTGGCGTGGGATACCTTTTGAAGTGTACATGGTGTTTGGCACCTTGGCCGTTACCGCCCCTGATAGCACACCATGGCAGCGCTCATCCACAGGTGCGAAATGCCTTTGATAGGGGAGCGGGGGTGGATGGATGGGCCGGTGGGCGTGCAGACAAGGCACAGGAAGACTGCTGAATGGAGACACACTTATGTGAATTGCAGGGGGGCGGCCTGCCTCAGGGGAGGCCTGCCTGGAGACACAGGGTCTGAGGAGGCCATGTGAGTGATTGCCCCTTTGGCGTGGGATACCTTTTGAAGTGTACATGGTGTTTGGCACCTTGGCCGTTATCGCCCCTGACAGCACACCATGGCAGCGCTCATCCACGGGTGCGAAATGCCTTTGATAGGTGAGGGAGGGGTGGATGGATGGGCCGGTGGGCGTGCAGGCAAGTGTGTGGGAGCGAGGGGCCATCAGGCCCCGCTCATCCTTTACTTCTCAGTAGAAACTCGGACCAAGTGCCTCCAGTAGTGGGTTCGCCCCTTGCCCTTATGTGATGTTAACTTTGGTTGACATTTGCGTAGATGGGACCATTGAGCAGGACACGGGGCATCCATTTTTGTACCCCTTTCAACTCCATCTTGGTGACCAGGCCTCACTGCGATAGTACAGAGCACATGGCCCCCACCCTCGTTCCCACTCTGACTGGAAAACTCCAGAGGTATTTACAACAGCTAATAAATGTAACACATCACTCTTCCTCTGAGATCACTGTCCTGCATGTGAACCAGCCTGAACTAAGCACATAGCTCGTTCATCTCCAAAAACGTGTCCTTGCTCACGCACCCTCGCCAGTGGAAACTTACTGCCATTCTGACCCTGTGTCCCTGCAAGGTATTCTCTTCATGTGCCAGACCACTGACCACGCCATGATGCCCACCTAGCAGATCCCCAACTAACATTAGACCCCTACCACAGTATATCGTTGCCTATCAATAACAAATGACTCTTGTGAGCACAGACCCACACTTCAACCAGTGTATTATAGTGGTCAAGACCCTTAACCTAAGACCTGTATAATCCAATGTTAATTGATAGTATAGATATATGTGTGACTTTTATAGAGACATAACCTACTGAAAGACTTTGAACAAGTGTTATTTAGTGCATGCATTATTGAGAATATATTATGTTAGCTTAGATAGTGACCACACCGCTTCACAGCGACCTGACCTTCACCCATTCAGAGCAAAGATGTCTGACGTCCATCCTTGAATGGAGACAGACTTCATTCATTTAAAAAAATCGAAACAACCGTTGTTAAAATATATGTGGTGTTTTATTTTTTATCTTATTTTGATGGCACAAAAATACAAGACTTTACACATTGTACAGGTCAGGTTGCAGCACAGAGAGGGAAAATCCCCTGTGCTGACCGCTGTCACTCGGGAAAGTTTCTCTTATGACACGAACGGCACAGGCGGGTATTACTGTTCGAACACGGTGTCCAAGCCTCCCGTGAAGCCACCATGTAAAGGAGCGATAGGCCACCAGCCGGTACCACCTGTGAAAAAGAATGATACAAACTGTTTTTAAATGAACAAGATAAGTTTATTAAACATTTGTTGTCAATGACAATTCTTGTAACTAATGGCATTCTGCTTTGACAAATGCTATCTAGAGACTGCACACTATTGAATGACTTTCATGCGTTAACATGATATGTATATGTAATTTTGGATATAGTAGAAGACTATGAAATAGGAGTGGCATCACAAGCAGAGTATACTTACTCGTTACTCGGATTACGAGGACGAACAGATGCGCGAAGTTCGTGCATAAGCACCACCATTATCCTCAACACAGACCGTGTGAGGCAGGCTGCCCTGAAGTCTGGCAGCTCGGTGATGCATTGCGGACGTGGCTCGCCTTCCGAGATGTAGGCCATGCATCCCGAGTTTTCACAGCAGCAGCAGTTCTCCTCCTCGGTTGGCATTAGCTCGTACCAATTGCATGTGTACCAGGTGGAAACACTGTCCATGCGACTAGGTCCAGTGTCTTTATCCGTTGATTCGTCCTGCCAACTGCCGTCCGAAGCCCCATCGTTTTCGCGTGTTTCCCTTTCCAGTAGTTCCCCCTCGGTATACTCGGGCTCGTACATGTAGGGCGTTATTGTAGCCATTGTGTGGTAAACAAACTAAAATAATTTCTAGCGATGGTACAGGTGTTCACAGGGGCTACAAGCGGCAAAGGTAGCTGACCAGAGAACAGAAACGAGTCACAGAATACTCAAAGTAACACAGAGAGAGGAATGGAATCGAAAATCTGCTGCTGTGTGTTGTGAAACGGTCTGTTTATACTTATTGAGTAAAGAGGCTTCCTGCCGTTTCCATGGCAACACGTCATTAGCTCAAGCGCAGCGATTGTTGACACGAGACGTGCTTTGGCGTTGTGAAATGGGCGGTACGCGTCTGCTGATGACAGGCTCAGGGGCGGGGGATATGATTTAGTGCTACAAAAGCAGGTCAGCCAGGGCGATGGGGAAAGTGATAGGATTATCACAAAATGGCAGCGCCCTGGTGCCTGTTTTCGTTTGCCTTTAATGGACGAAAACTCGGGTAAGGTCCATAGGAAACTTTTCTAAAATCGTGCGACTTAGGCTTAAAAACACATGGCCGACCCGTAGGGACAATACATTTTTTTTGACCGAACCATTCCTTTAATGATTTAAATCCCTGCATGATCTTTTTAAGCAACACTGTCGTGATTTTTAAAGCTAGTAGGCCAACTATGTCATTCATGTGTGCGCTAGTACCACCATTTTGAATATTTGAACTCCTCCACCATAGGGATAGATTCAGCGATGACCACTTGACAAAATCTAATTGTGTCTTAGACCAGGCTGGCCCTACATTATCCCTAATCATACCGGGGCTAGGCCTCTGTTCAGGTAGACCCCCAGGTACTTGAGATTGCCTCCACCCAACACAGCTCAGTTCCCCATATACAGTTCTTGTATGTGCTACCGTTTAAGGGTATAGCCTCACATTTGCTAGAGTTTATCTCATAAAGAACACACATGTGAGGTCAGCCCACTCCGAGTATGGTATGGGGGTCAGTGAGTATCAAATAAGAACAAAAGAAAAACCCAAACAGCACGCTCTATACAATATATTCAAATAATCCAAGAGGCTAGTGAAAGTCCCAAGGCAATGTCTCACATTGAAGAACTATTTTAATTTTTCTGATGTTCGTAAAAATGGGAAAAGTGCAACAGAGCAACGAAAATGCATAGTGCGTTTCAAGAGCAAACAAGTCACTGGGCCTCATTACACGGTAGGCGGTAGCCATGGCGCTATTAGCACCATGGCTATATCTTACCGCATTCCGGGTCTGTGTTCCCGGAATGGGGACTTACCAGGACATTCCGACCTTGGCGGGACCGGTAAGTCTCCATTCCGGGAACCATTCCCCATTCCCATTTGAGCCCCCATAGGGCTCAAATGGGAATGGGGAAGGAGCTAATAACGGTACAGCAATTTGCGGTACCGTTATTAGCTCTGAAGTCCCTTAGCGGGTCCCTTCCATAACGCCTGGGAAAACCAGGCGTTAAGGGAGGGACCCGCTAAGGGGCCTCGTAGTAGGGCGGTAAGGGATTACCGGGACCGGTGCCCTTACCGGTGGTGGTAATCCCTTAACGCCTACCGTGTAATGAGGCCCAATGAATGTCTACAAGACAGCATTGTAAACCTGACCACCACACATACTCCCACAGATCCAAACAATCACATTCATACCTTCAGTACATACATGATGAGCAAAACCTAGCAAAGAAAAAAATGACCACAACTGAATCCCAGATAGTCCCAAAACCTTAGACAACCTGTTTACCACTACTATGTACTACGTGATATAAAAAGTGAATTGGCACCTACGTACAGTTTTGCCCATAACAACCATATTGTAAGACCAATTTGATTTCAAATTCTACATGCTCAGTTGTATTGGCCTACTTGAGTTTTGGCTGTGGGGGTGAACATTTCTTCTAACCACCTAGCCTTCCTCGTTTCAAAGCGTGGTGGAAAGGCACTAGTCAGAAGTTGATCTGGAGAGTAACAAAAATATACATTACTGGAAGTAGGGACACTTAATCCATCCACCTCAATATGAGAAGCATTCAATTTACACACATAGAAATATATTTGAATCCAGAACATAGCATCCCTCTTTTAAATCAATGAGGGATTGAAAGACTCCATTTGCGACCAAACATACCTTTGTCAGACACCCAAATGGTAGTGACCAAGGTTCTAAAAGAATAACCAGAACATCACTTACAACAGGGGCACAGAGCCTCAAGACCAAACAACCAATCAAATGAATCAATGCTGCCTAACATGGCGTGACCAAATTAGACCATGAAGTCAATCTGCTTACCCTCATGCCTAAAACATTCATATTCCTAGCTGGCGATGTAAACCCAAGCCCACTCTCATGGCGAGTGTAATGTTGCACTGCATTTGTGAAGATAATACCCTTCTGCAAGGTATCCTGCAAAAGACAGGTAGAATCACCTAAATGATCAGCCGGCAACAACATGTAAGACTGTTTATCTTATAACCTGAGAAGGAAGAAAAGGTACAAATCCCCAGCATCAACTGTGTTACCAAGGACCCGGGGTCCACTAACGTCAACATGATATCGTCTGTATACAACAATGCTTTTTGCTCTCCGACCAGAGTTTTATTCTGTCTAATTTTGGGGTTTAGCTGGATGGCCATGGAAAGTGGCTCGAGTGCTAGGAGGAAAACTAAGGGGCAGAGGGTACAGCCCTTCTTTGCCCCCCTGTTTATATTGAAAGAGTCTGACAGACATCCACCACATCCCACCCTAGCACTTGGTTGACTGTAGGGGAGTTTAACTTTTCTTTAAATCTTGTCCCAGGCCGAACTTCTACTCTTTTGTACAGATTACCCCGCTCAACCCGGTCAAACGCTTTTTCAGCGTCCAGTAAGAGCACTATTTTCGGCTCCCCTCCTCACCTCTTCTGCCAGAGCAAGTGGAGTAGTAACCTCATGTTATCCCTTGCTGATCTTCCTGGTACAAAGCCTACTTGGGCCTCATGGAATAACTTTGTGATCACTTCTTTAGGTCTTGTAGCCTGCACCTTTGCTAATATCTTGAAATCTGTATTTATTAGGGGGATTGGCTGCTTACTAAAGAACAGTGGATCTCTGGCTGGCTTATGAATGATGGACAGCATCACTGCATTTAATTATGCTCTAAGTGCCCTCTGCCCCTTCATCCTCGAACATTCTGATCAGCATTTCAGCTGCTTTGATAACCCCTGCCATATACAGTTCTATGGGCATGATCAGCATTTCAGCTGCTTTGATAACCCCTGCCATATAAAGTTCCATGGGCAGACCGTCTTCCCCCATGATTTCCCATTATTCATCCCTAGAAAATGCTGATCCTCTAATCCCAGCTGTAGGAGGGGTAAGGCTTCAAGGAACAATCTTTCTATTGACTGCTCTGTCGGGGGGACAGCAGTATACAAGGATTCATAAAAAGTGCGGAATTCTTGCATTATAATGCTGGGATCGGTCACACACCTATATGTTTCTTTACATCAGATCATGGCGATCCCGCTTTGCTCCTCCCTTCGCTTGAGCTGGGCTGCTAAGAGACACCCTGCTTTTTCCCCCTGTTCATATTATGTAGCCTTTAACCTAAAGAGCGAGTATTCTGCTTTTTTCGTGAAATAATTGTTTTTCAAATGTTGCTTTATCAGTGCTAATAAGGCATTTCTGCAGGGGCGTGTTTCATACCGCTGTGTCAGTTTCTTCACTTCTTTCTCTAAGGATACCAGGTTCTCCTTGTACACTTCTTTCCTCCTAGCACTATTTTGAATTAGGACTCCCCTGATATACACTTGCCCTGCAGCCCAGAGAGTGCCTATGGGGACCACTGAGCCCATTTAGGGTGAAGTACTCTGTGACAGTATCTGCAAGCTCTGTTTTATCCCATGGATTTTTCATCAAGCTGACATTCATTCTCCATCTGCTGGAACACTAGCGCTTTAAGAGAGTGTCTAAGGTGATTACTACCACATTATGGTCAGATATGCCCCCTGGAAGGATGTTGCAGACTAATATTTGGTATATTTGGCTGTGGCGTCGCCTACATGTGTGCTGGCCCTCTTGAGGCGGAGAGATGGCATCATAGGTCCTCGGGAAAACAAAGCAAAGTGCACCTGATGCAAGAACAACAAGCGGGAGAGGAGTATTGGAATGAGAGTGGAGTGTGCGAAGGAGTGAATCCTGTGGTAAATAATCTTTGCATTTGTTTTACTATGAAGTTGAAATAGAAGAGGGTTCCTGCAGAGAGGAGCAGTGACATCACAGTAGTAGTAGTAGTGGTGAAAATAAGAGACATTGGCCCTCATTACGACCCTGGCGGAGTGGGTTTACGCCAGCGGTATTCGCGGCGGACCCGTCCGCCCTACTACGAGTTCCCGTAGCGCCATGGAGCCGTTTTCCGCCTGGTTTTTCCGGGCGGAGAAATCCATGGCGCTACGGGACCTTGTTGTTAATTACGCCACCGTATTTTACGGTGGCGTAATTAACTCCTTCCCCACTCCCATTATACCCTATGGGGCAAAAATGGGAATGGGGAAGGGTAAAATGGGGATTGGGGATTTACCGCTCCGCCAAGGTCGGAATGGGGCGGTAAATCCGCCAACCCCCATGGCGGTATCGGCAGCTTTCCGCCGTGCTCCATGGTGCATATTGCACCACGATCTCCGCCAGGGTCGTAATGAGGGCCATTGAAGTGAAACGTCTCGCGTTCCAAGGCAAGGGATGGAGGGAAAATAAACCATTATTGTGTACATAAGTGTTGACCTTTTTATTATGTTGTATAAAGTGTAGATAGAAGGGTGTTTCATGGTAGACGAGAGTAGTTTGGTGTGAGTGCTCAGATTGGGCCAAATGTTTGGGGTGGAGAAAATATTTTGGGAGGGAAGTTTTTGTCAGTAGTTGTTGTGCAGAGATGGATAGTGATTTGTGTTTTGCTTTGTTTTGTGGTAACTCAGGGATGCGCCGTAGAGGGCGGTCTCTGGAGGCTCTGTTGAACATAGTGTTTTGTTCTATTGTGATAATCAGTAGTTACTCATTACGTCACTGTGACATTGTTGTCTAAAAATGTGTACACCAGTTTAACATATGTGCAAAGAGCTCCCGACGTATAGGGGGAAGACCATTAAGTACAATAATGAATGGTGAGAACAGAACGGAAAATGTTTACTGCGTGGCCAGCAGGAGGCACACACAATAAGGGAATCATTGAACATATGTACACGCACTTGTTGTGAACGTATAAAAGTAAAAAGCTAAGGAAGAGGCAGAGTATATTAGAATAATGGAAGTTATGTGGCGAAGTAGAAGTGGAGGAATGAGCAAGGAGAAAAACCACCTGGTGTAACCACAGCCCTGTCCCTACCCAGAGCCTGCACAAGCACGACACAGGCTGCAATGCCTGCAGAGTCAACAATTCCACCCCTATCAGAAAAAGACACCAATTTGGCACAAGTTTCAGCGCCTGCACAGCCAACAGACCCTGCCCACACTTGGAACGTATCCCATAAAACCTGTTGCGGGATATACTAATCCCGGCATGAACCCCAAGCAGGCTCAGAACCAACAACACCATGCAACGGTGCTGCAAATAATAAAGATTGAGAGCCAATTAAAATAAAGACAGAAAGTAAAGTACATAGGGATCTAGAAGCAGCCCTTCAGAAGACAGAAGAGGAGCCTCAAAGGGTAACGAAGAGTAGAGAGAGAGAAATGCTATGCCCAATGATGAATGCTGATACTTGGACAGCAGGCGAGACACTGCTGAAAATGAATAGCACAATGATTACAAATGTAAAAATAGAAACAGAAGAGGGAATACGACTGGGAAGGAGACATGAAGAGAGCATGCAATGTAGGGAACAGAGTCAGCAAACCTTCGACTATGAGTCAGAAGAAACAGAGAGAAGGAGGTAAGGAGGAGAGGCTCAGACCACACCCACGATCAATAGCAGTAGTGAGAGGGAAGCAAAAGGCAAAGTTACTTAACAAAGGGAAGAGGGGGACAATATTTCTTTTAATACAGAAAGGGATAGGGAGATCACAGTATGTACCTTAGCCACACATGGACAAAAGCAACTTGATAAAGACACTGCCCACACCCACGGCAGAAGTGGGAAAGTGGATCTATGCATTAGAAAAGCAGACAGCGGGAGTCACTTTAGTAGTGGGAGATATGAATAGCCTACTTGCCACTATATTAGTCGAACAGACTAACACAATTTGGGAAAAGGCAGGATACCCAGGAGTTTGACTAGAGAGCGACGCACATAATAGGGCTCCATTTACTAATTGCTGAGCCCATGAATGGAATGCTTTGTGAAGGGCATAACCAGACAAACCCGGCATAGGATCTATCATGGCACACACAATGCAACCTGATGAAGACCCAGCATTATACATCCATTCAATTCAGGAAATGTGGTGATAAAAGACAGGGGAAGCACAGGATAAAAGCATACCGATATTTTACCACATGTTACGCAGAGGTCTTCAAATAGAGATACAAGCACTGAGATAAAATAGTGAGCATCAAAGCAAAAGGGTGGGGTGAAATACAAGCGTATATAATGCACTACTGCAAGCAAAGCGTGAGAAAGGGAAAAAGAAGAGCAAGTGCAGAGAACAGAAGCAAAGCTGGTACATCTAAGGTTAGCAAAGGTAAACATGGAAGTTGCAGTGGTCACAAGTGTCACAGATGGGCAACACAAACATGAACTGCCACAAGGGTGGACAGTTAACTCAGGGTATGACAAAAGGGACATGGGAGGGGTCCATGGAGCAAGAGGTAACTCTCAGAGAGGACAAGGAGGGGGATTTGAAGGATTAAAACCCAGATTCAGAGGGTCATGTTGGTCATGTGGGAAACTAGGACATTTAAAACGAGATTGTAGGGCACCTATGCAATACCATCCAGATGTTCCCCCAAATAAGTATTCTGCTTATGATCCATCATAGAAGGTATCAGCATATCGGGCATATGCCGCCAGGCAAACAGCAGCACCCAGACCCATCTATTCTCCAGGGTCTGAGGAACCACAAAAATCAGGCCAAATGCAAATAGAAGCCCCCAAACAGGGATGGCCCATACAGTACCCAACCCCAAATGTCACGGAGAACATCACACAACAAGCACCTTCCCAAGCTACCACACCGCCATGGGAACAGAATGCATTGCCAAGAGGGACAGTAACACATTACACAGGAACAAGTGCCCTGGGAGCCAACATATTCCAGCTCCTGGCGTCAAACGTGTATTCACAATAGGACAGCCCACAGTGAGACCTGACATGTCCAGTACTATCAGTCACCCCAAACCCAGAAAAGGAACCTAAGGTGGGAGTGAAGATAGGAGATGTTCACCTTTATGGTCGCATGGCTCTTCAAAATCTACCTTGCCCTTCTGGCCCACCTGATCACCTCCTTCTCTCCTCACTTCCAGTGTTATGAAGGTAACACACACCTCTCCTTCAAGCTTCCCTCTGCCTTCTCTTCCTCCTCTCTCATACCCGACTGTCTGGCTGCTATTCAGGCATGGTGTGCTGCCAATGATCTCTGTCTTAATGCCAGTACGAATGAGATCCTTCTCATTGAGACCCCAGCTCCCTCCTTCCCTCCTACCCTCTGGCCACCCTCTATGGGTCTCCTCCCCTACCCCTCTTGTGAGGCAAAAAACCTTGTTGTCCTTTTTGATCCCTATCTCTCCTTCTCTCCTCACATCGCAGATCTTGGAACTTGCCAGTAAGGTCCACTATCATCTGAACCTCCTCAGAGGCATTCTCCCTTTCCTCACCCCCCAGAAACTCAATGTCTCCAGAGCTCTGGTCCTCTCTAGGACTACTGCAACAGCCTCTTCCTCAATCTTCCTTTATCCTCCCTTCACCCCTTCAACTAAACCAGAATAGTACTGCAAGACTTATCCTTGGCCTCAAGCCAAGGGACTGCATCTCTCCAGCCCTAAAACCTCTCCATTGGCTTCCAGCTGCTGCTAGGATCAACTTCAAGACCCTCTGCATCATCCACAAGGCTTTCTGGGACCAGGGACACCGCTACATCCAACTCTCTCTTCCTAAATACATCCCTGCTAGAGCCCTTCGGTCTTCTAGCTCCAACTCTCTGCAGATCAGATGCTTCTCTAAGCAGGGAGTGGGGGAAGATCTCTCTTCTCAGCAAGAGCCTCCAGCTGGAATGTTCTACTGCCCCTTTCAGGCTTGAGCCAGATCTCCTTAAGTTCTAGAAGCTCCTCAAGACCCTCCTTTTCTCTTCTTCCTTCCCTCTTCCCTGATAACACCCCCATCTGCCGCATTGACTGGTGTCCTGGTTTCCTCTGAGTTTTACAGGGTACCAGCCCCCCGCCCAGTCCACTCATCTCCTCTCACTTAGCATGTGGACACTCACCCCCTTGTACCCCATGCGATCCGTGGCACTTGCCTTCCTGCCCTCCCCTTAACACTGGCCTAGCCCCTGTGGCCCTCTTCCCTCCTCCTCCATCCCCCCTTTCACTTCCTCCTCTTTCCCTGCACTTTCCTTCCCACCCTAGCACTTCGCATTTTACCCTATCGGCATTCCATCCCCAATCCCTTCCTCACACTTATTGTTACTGCACTTGCACAACCTGAATGTCAAAAGGCCTAGTAGGACAGTTATTGTTATCTTTCTCCATGCCCCCCACCACCCTTTTTGTCTTGTGGCACCTTGAAACACCATTTGTTGTATAGGCACCTTACAAATATCGAATACATAAAAATTTATGGTGGATACAGGAGCCACCATGTCCTGCATAAGGGAAGGAAGGTTTACTTTGGTCAACAGAAGCATGGACACACAGGGATTCTCTGGGGCTATTACCAAGGGTCCATTCACAGAAGATCTAACCTTACCACAGGGATAGAGGAAATGTTAGAACCATTATTATACAGTACAGAGACACCTGTACATTTAATGGGAGGAGCTATTTTGAGTACACTGAACATGAAACTTTCATTCACAGACAAAGAGATAGTGTGCTCCATACCAGGCATGTACGACACAAGAGTAGCCACAGTAGTACAAGCGCTATGCAGAACCAGTGCAATTCAAGCACTACCAGTGCACAAACAGATGTTCATGTATGCAGTGACAGTACTGATAGGGTGGCTTCCTGTGGTGCGAAACATCTTTTGCTTACCAGCAGAGTTTCTATTTAGACCAGCAGTTCCACAAGAGAAAGCACAAGGAACAATGTTTACCCTAAACATATATGCAGTGATCATCAGAAAAGAAGCCATCATCCTAACAGGTACAGATGAAGAGGGAATAAAATGGTGTACAGTATAATGCATAGATCCCACACTGCCATTATGAGAAGTAGCTGATGAGCAATTATTTGAAGATACAGAATCGGAGGAGGAGATACTGTTTGAGATTTGCATACTGTGATTAATCCTGCTGAGTCATCTCTAATTTCCCAGTGGTGATCTCTTCCCACATGGCAGGGGAAGGCAGACACTATCTGATCCTGACCCTGGGGAGGGGTACTCTGAGGGTTTATCAAGTGGGAGCAGATGGCTGTCGGGGAGAGGTGATGGCTCTGACTGGAGGGACGCCGTATTCTTCCCTTGACTGAAGAAGAAACCCTAATCCCAGAGTTTCTAATGGCCTGCTGTCATTATTCAGATACCCTTTAATTGTAAGGTCTTAAAACCTACTGTTAAAGAGCTTAAGCAGAACTGTATTCACCCTTCACAAGTGCATAACCCCTCAAACTCATTTTACATCTAATGTTGATGATGATTATTATGTAGATAAAAGGGTTGAACAAAAGAACTTAAAATACTATGGTAATCCTTTAGATTCCAGTTCCCAGAAAGCGTTAAGTACTGGGATGAAGAAGAGGAGCAAATAGTCAATGCGGATTAACAGTAATGCCAAGTCTAACATGCGGTTTTGTTGTTATTCATTCCATCAACTGTGTGGGACATTTAAATCAGAGAAATACCTGCAGACAGGAGAAGGTGAAGGAGAAGTTGGATTGGGCTGCAGAGTGGGAAGCAGAGCCATGGAGAGGGACAGACGCACAGGAGTGAACCCGGCTGAAGGAAGCAGGTGCTCCTGGACTGCCAATTGTCACTCTGACATACTGAAGTGGCAGGAGACTCAACTGAGACTGACACGCTCCAGAGAAGTACTGTGAAGGCACAGACAGCCACAGAAAGGTTGTCCACAGCGCTGTCAAACTAAAAAACAGCAACCTTATCAGCGAGGAACCATGAGGCCAGTAAAGATACTGAGAGAGGGTTTGACAGTCTACCAAAGCCATTCCTGATGCAGGACTGTGCTGATGCAAAGTGCTATGGGTCGGAGACACCAGGAGATACCATTCTGTTGGTCCTGAAGAAGTTGTAATCCCTGCAGCCTTCCGACAGGTACACAGACAAGTAAGTGAAAGTTTTGAATACCGACCAAGTAGATTTAAATTACAAGTGTAAAAGTGGTACAATTCCTCTTATATGGGATGACAATTTGGGGTAACTTGGAAATCACATTGCCAAAGCCAAAAGACTTTGAAGAAGAAACAAAAGGGCAAAAAGCTGTACTATTCCCTTATTTGAAGTGTCAATTTGGGGAAATTGTAAACAAGCATTGACAAGAGCCAAATTACATGTAGAAAGAAGTACGGGACACTAATGGGGAGGAAATTGGAACATGTTTTGTCGAGGCTAAACCTAACCATTGAAGGAGTGTAAGTGTGTGATACATTAAAGAGGAAAGTGAACATTGTAGACAAACCTGATACCTTGGCCAAAATGAAACCCACCTCCTGTGCGGAGAACATGTTGCCGTCTAAAATCATACTGGACTACAAAGACATTTTTGCCCCAGTATTGACAAAGATAATTAATGCTTCTTTCAGGGAAGGGGTAGTGCCAAAGGAAATCAATAAGGTAACAATTACCCCCTTAGTGAAAAAACCAGGGTTGGATCCAAAGGACTCCAGTAATCTGAGACCTATAATGAACTAAAACTTTATACTGAAGGTCCTAGACAAAATTGCCACAAACCAATTGCAAAAGCATGTAGAAGTCCGGAACCTATTGCATGAACAGAAATCAGGTTTCCGAGCCTTACATAGCACAGAATCGGCTATGCTTGATCTCCAGACCTATATGTTAGATCTGTTAGACAAGGGCAATACAGGGATCCTCATGCTGTTAGACCTTAGTGCCGCGTTTGACCTGGTGGACCATCAACTCCTGCAGGAGGCACTCTCAAAAATAGCTGGTTGAACGTCCAAGGCACTGGAGTGGCTAGCATCATTTTTGAAAGACAGGAGCGATAAGATCCACTGGGGTGACACATTTTCTGAGGCTGCCCCTATCGTGTATGGTGTCCCCCAGGGTGCTAGCCTGTCGCCATTACTATTTAACTTGTCTATGAGAAGTTTATGCGAGCTCTTGGAACAAATCGGCGTGTTTTTTACTAACTACGCCGATGGCAAGCAGCTTGTTTTTGAACTCAAGGGAGAATACAGCATAGATAGTGCAAAAATATCAGAGGTGTACCACATCATTGACAAATGATGCAACGTCACTGGATGTGTCTCAATGATACGAAAACTGAATTGATGATTTTTGGGACACAACAGGCTAGATCCAAGCTAGGGAAAGAATACCAAGCCTTTACCATCAAACAGGCCAAAAACCCAGTGATGTCTCATGTAAAAACTCTAGGGATGTTTGTGGAAGTCTCCATGGGATCAGAGGCACAGGTAAATTACCTGCAGAAAAGTAATGCCTAGTACATGCATCTTATGAGAGCCATAAGGCCATTCATTAATGAGGCAAATGCAGCAACCATAGCAAGAGCGGTTATCGTGTCACGCCTGGACTATGCTAACGCCCTACTGATCGGAGCCACTAAGAGAAAATTACAAAAGTGTCAGGTCATGGAAAATGACGGAGTTCGTATCATCAAGAGTATCAAAAAAAGGGAGCATGTTACAACGGGGAGAAGATCCTTACACTGGCTAAGGGTTGAAGAAAGAGTACTCTTTAAGGCGATGACCATTGTTCACAGATGTGTGCATGGAGAAGCCCCGAGATACTTCAAGAAACAATTCTCATTGTATATGCCCCAAAGACGCCTTAGATCAGAGAATAAAGCCTACCTGAACATTCCCAAAGCAAAACGTGTGCAAGGACTGGGAAAATCATTCCCAGTCAAGGCAGCAAAATGCTGGAACAAATTACCACAAACACTACGGCAGGAAGAGAACTACCTGAGTTTCAGGAAACTTCTGAAAACTCATCCATTCCAATGATAAGTTGCCTTATCTCTGCCTGCCTACTATAGACAGTAATATTTTGCGCGATGGATTAATCTGGACTTCCCGGGCCCTGATGCCTGCGGGCTATCTGCGCGTTATAAACTAAAATACAATACAATACAATACAATACACGAGGTACATCAGGTAGTGAACCTTTTTGGGAAGAGATACCTGACAGGAGAGTACACCAGGGGATCTATAAAGACCAAAAGGGAAATATTCCTGGCAGGAGAGTAAACCAGGATATCTATTCAATTAAGGAGTTGCTGGGAGGGAAGTGCACCAGGAAATACATTGGGCCTCATTACACGGTAGGCGGTAGCCATGGCGCTATTAGCGCCATAGCTACCCCCTTACCGCATTCTGGGTCCGTGTTCCCGGAATAGGGAGTTACCAGGTCATTCCGACCTTGGAGGACCCGGTAAGTCCCCATTCCGGGAACCATTCCCCATTTGAGCCCCCATAGGGCTCAATGGGGATGGGGAAGGAGCTAATAACGGTACCGCAATTTGTGGTACCGTTACTAGCTCTGAAGTCCCTTAGTGGGTCCCTCCCCTAACGCCTGGTAAAACCAGGCGTTAGGGGAGGGACCCACTAAGGGACCTCGTAGTAGGGCGGTAAGGGATTACCGGCACCGGTGCCCTTACCGGTGCCGGTAATCCCTTACCGCCTACTGTGTAATGAGGCCCATTGTGTTGAAAAGGAAGTTTATCTTATCAAACCTTTGTTGAAAGGGGGTATTTCAGTAGAGGAGTTCCTGGCAGGGGAGTACACAGGGAAATCCAATGCTTTGTTGAAAATAAACTTTATTAAGAACATTTGCTTTGTCATCTTAAGGAGAAAACCAATAAAAGCCATTTAATGTCCGGCGACTGCCCGTTTTGGGTGGTATGGGTGCGCAGTATAAATCATCATAACATAACATAACATTTCCATTGCCTCTGATGGCACTTTGATGAAGCAGCGTATTTCATATACTTTTTCCTGAACTAGTTCAGGGGAAGGGAAGCTAAACCATGAATACAAGGTTTGTTTTGTTGAAATGTTATATCTATGTGGTTTTGCATAACTTGGTTGAAGTGAAAACATAAATTCTTTTGTATATTAGTGTGAGGGTCAGATGTATTTTGGACAAAAGGTCACCTTACTTTAGTTTAAGTTTTACAGGTAGGGACATTTTCCTTTGGTTAGGGCAAGATAGGCCTTTTTCCAAACCCATTTTCTTTTAATAAATATGGCTGTTGAGACTAGTACGACTTTGTGTCCGCCTCACAATAACCTGTCACATGGTAGTGCAACACAGAAAAATACCACAAACAATACTGCCCGCCACAGCATCACCATCATTATTATACGAGGATATGGCAGGAGTACCCAGTTGTCTATGGACAGACAGCCACTATGATGTAAGGTCATTGAACAGCATAGGAGCAGTATGAATCAAACTCAAACCAGATGCAATACTCCCTAGAGTGAAGCAATGCCCATTTAAGGTTGTCCTATGTTATTTTATGGTGTAAAAGAAGGACCACACCCCTGAGTAGGCATTTTTAAGAGACTGATTCCCATGTGAATGAAAAATGAGCAGGAAGATGGACGTATTTTTGGTGTCTTTGTATTGTGGTGTACTTTACATGCGCAGTGGTTGGTGATGTCAAGTAAGGGTTGGTAATAGAATACAGCGCATCAACGCAAAGGTGACGACCCGCAGTGGGCACAGAGTTAATGGTAAAGAAAACAGAGGAGGTGTTTTGTAGCGGAGCAACCTGGAGGTGAAGCTTTTAGAAGAGGAGATGTTTGTTGTACCATTTAGGGTTGGGCTTGAGGAGTGCCTGGAGAGTTGTGGCTTGGCCTTTGAGGGAAGAGACTAGAGTGTGGGCAGTGTGTGGAGCACGTCCTTGCTGGTGAGCCAGAGAGGCTGCCAGAATAAATCAGAAGTCATTGTGTCCATGGAGAAGTTGATTAATTGTTGACAGTAATTGTGACGTTGAATCTGGCATTGTGTAAGTGTGCAAAACATCCCGATTTGAGGTCAAGCAAGTATCGCCAGTCCATGGGCGATACACCCCTTAAGCACTTGTGCAAGTCCCTTCTGTGATATCAGGACAAAATATGCAAATATAGCGCGGAATGGACTTGCGATACAGAGGGCAAAAGAGCAGTATTTCTAAATCTGTTCTGCAACACATGACCACGTATTTACATGCTGCATACAAGAGAAAGAAATTAAGCAGAAAAGTAGCAATATTGGAGTTTGGGAAGATGTTTGAGGACAAGGGCGAGGATCCACCCAAGAGAGAGTGGATCCTTAACCAGCATGATGCAAAACTCAAACCGCTGACCCATCGACAGTAGGACACGGATTTTACACCTTGAAGGAGTTAAAACCAGGGGCAGGGTACACAAATCCTGTTTATGCACCACCTGCATATAGTAGCGAAGCTGCACTTAGTGGCGCTAAACTGGTAAATAAGAAGACAGTGGCTATGATTGACGATTGTATAGAGTGCGCATCTACCTGCAAGCAAAGTTGATTGAGGGCAACAAGGTGCCTCAGGGACACATGGGAGACAAGAGCTGACAGTCCTGCTAAATGACTGGGTTTAAGGACAGATATTGCTTAAACTGGACAGAAGATGTATAATGGAGCCAAGACCTATCACCCTTCTTGAAGATTGGGACTACAACAGATGTTTTCCATGAGGACTGGACATTTTTAGTATTCTATCCACCATGCTGCTGGTATTGCATTTGTCAGTAAGGCTGCCTGGGCAGTGTTAATGGAATGAATCAGATGCCAGATCTCCCTAGTATTTTTCAATTATATACTAGTTAACATCTTTTCAGCATCTTGCTGCAATAGCAAGTGCTTCCTTGACTTCACCCAGTTCTTATACTGGTACTTCAACTTTTTCATGTACTTTTTTACATCAACACCTTTTGATTTCTTCAGCTCTTTCAAACCCGTTTTCCTACTTTCTACAAAATGTGTCAGTAATACAGTATATTCCAGTGCTGACCATAGTTGGTCATTCTTTAATGAGATTTTTATGCGGACAAGTCTTTCTGTCAAACAGACAATTTTCCTTGCGTTCATAAGCAACCTATTTCCGCCAGGTGCTATCTGCCCTCCTAACGGAAATAACTTGCTCGTCACCCTCGCCCAGGGATTGCAGGTCAGTTTTAAGATGTTATGGTCACTACGGTTAGTTTCTATGACTTGAATGGAGTCAATTTGCAGTAATCCATTTTCAGATACAAATATGTCTAACACCCTTTTTTCCCCCTTCCTTTTCCAAGTTGATCTGGCGGGGATATCCCCCATTGTTTGACCATTTAACATGTGGATATTCCTAGATCTCAATTCCATACACCAGGTCAACCCTCTATTCTCCGATCGTGATAATGCTGTTTGGTCATCACATATTAGTACATTACATGGGTTAAAGCAGTCTTTATTTAGATCTCCAAATAATATTATAGTCATATCTGGCCATTTTTCAAGATACTTGTCTATAAACCCCATTATTATTGTTTGGATGTTTTCTGCCCCCTTGAACTCATGGTTCCAATAAAGGTTAAATAAAATGGCCCAAGTATAGATGTTATCCTGTGGTCCTTCCATCCGAATTGTTAAAACTTGAATATAAGGGTTTAGATTGATTGTCTTCACCACAGTTAGTCTACTGCTGTTTTTTACATTTATAAGGAGGCCTGACACTGGTCTTGCCTTGGAGCCGTTTATGGCTTGATTTAAGTAAATTATATATCCATCCAATGTCAGGGTTTTTTTTTGTTATCCAAGTCTCTTGAAGGCATATAATGTCAAATGTCTCCCAATGTAGGTCCGACTTTCCAAACAGATGCCCAAAACCTCTTGTATTCCAACTCCCCAAAATGAAGTCTTTGGGGCGTTTGGACTGCCTCGATTACGATCTCCTTGTCCTGGTTATTATTGGGTCATGTGGGCCATTCCATCTCTCATGATCGTACCTTCTGGACCTCATGTGATGTGAACTGTCTCTGTATCTAGATGTTACGGTGTGATCTCATGTTGAACCTCTCTGTGCTTGTTTAACTGCATCCTCCCCTGCACAGTGTGTTCTTTTTCTAATGTCAAATCCTCTTGGGGTACGTGAGTGGGGCCCTGGATCTCGATGGTCTGCCACTGATCTCAACGCACATCCCAGTGGCAGTAGACCATTTGCTTCCCTCAACAATAAATACTCAAACAACTTTGATGAAACATGAATTAACACCTTCTCCAGTCTTTCTTCATTAACAAATTCTATTGTTTGTAAGTCAGTTGAAAAAATTGGCTGCAGCTTTGTAGATGAGCTCATAATTGGTGACAGGGAGCGCATTCTATGGTCACTACATTCTTCCGGAGGTCTACGTGGGTCCATAGTTCATGTAGGCCCTTTAGCTGTTTTCTTGTCACCTATTTCTTCTTTATTGGGGTGTGAGTCCTCTACTATGTTCTTATTCGTTTGAAGACCTTAAGCCTTATCATGGGCATGGCGGTAAACGCGCTGGTGATACCGGCGGGTTGCCGCCGGACCCATAATGATTTACCAACACCTGACTTCCGGTAACACCAGGGGATTACAACCCCGGCGGACCAGAAAGTCAGGTGCCGGTAAATTTGAAGTCCCTATTCCCATAGAGTCCCATAGGGCACTATGGGACTGGGGACCATGGAAGCACTGGCACCGTTTATAACGGTGCCAGTGCTTCTGTGACAACTATGTGGGCGGGACGGCACCCACCCGCAGAGTTGTAATATGCCTGTCCGGAAACAACGATGCTGGTAAACTTACCGGCACAGTTGTTTCTGAACTGGCATAGTTGTAATGAGGCCCCATGTCTTGATCTGCTCTAAGACGTTGCCATTTTTGCTCCAAAGATAACCTGTGGGGTGACTGAGCAGGTGATCAGCCAGAATGGTCTAATGACTTCTCAACCGATGATGAAACATCAAAAAACACGCTCCCTAGGCTCCACATTTCTCCACGGATGTGTTAATGTCCCCTCTAACTTCTTTTCACATGAGTCGTTATTTGTTGAAAATGTTAATATTTCATATTTCTGGGAGAACATGCGCAGCTTGCACTGTTGTCGATTTTTAAGCAGGCTAGTAATCAATGCCGAATCCGCTGTTTTCTCTGCTTCTGTGACCGTGTATGTGGATAAGTCCAACAGCTCATCGTAGGACACAATCGAAGAGGTACGCTGATGCAGTGGCGTAACACAAAATGTGGGGGCCCCCGTGCGAGCCATGCTGAGGGGGCCCCCCAACTCGGCAACAAATCACGGGTTGCGCCACACTCTGGGCCGGCCTAGACTGTCACGCTTGCACAATACGCATGAACGTGCTGCTGAAGGGGTATGCCGCACACTGCACTAGGAAAAAGATATAAATATGTGTTTTAATGCAATATACAGCACACTTTCTGAGATAAATTGGCTATAAAGCCAGAGTGTTTGCAATTGTTTTGTAGGGTAACACAATCCAATACATGCAAGTCACCAACAGTGCACAGGAACATTAATGCTTCCAACTGGCTGCACAATGTAGACCAGTGTAAACACGTAATAACATTATAGTACAGAATGCCAGGCCACATTTAGACATACCTAGACTGTTTTCAGCAAAATGCCAGTCAGAGCAATAACACTCATCAAGAAGAGAGCACACAATAAAGCATGTGTCTCCATGGCCTCGAACAACACGGCCAAACTCTTTAAAATCTGCAAGGAACTGGTGAATCCTGTTGTGGTCTATACCTCTTCTGTTCCCTCCCATGGCCTCTGTACAGCTCTGGCCTCTCATTTCTCTGCTAAATCTCAGGACATCCTGTCCTCTATGTCCTCTTCCTCTCTCGGCCCATTTTGGCCATCTCTTCTCTCCTCCTCCTTTTTCCTCTTTCTCTCTGACAACACCTGACGAGGTTTCTAGACAAGTCCGATCTATGAAAGTGTCGTCCAAACAGGTGCTCCGCTGCTCCTCCAGAACCATCAAAGCCCATATTGACACCCTCGCTCCAGCCTTGGCCGATTTCTGTAATCACTCTTTCGCCACTGCAATGTTCCCCTCTCCCTTTGAGCACTCCCTTGTGCACCCTCTCCTCAAGAAGCAGTCTGCTGATCCTACCTGCTGGACAACTATCGCTCAAGCTCCACCTTTCCTGAGCAAACTCTTGGAAAAGCTTGCCATCTCCCAGCTTACTCTCCACACTGAATCTGTTGGTTGTCTCCATGACCATCAGTCTGGCTTCAGAGCTGCCAGAGGCATGGAAACTGCTCTCCTTAACACCTGTGCTGCTCTCTAACCTTGATTCCAGCATTCCTTCTATTCTCATCCTTCATCTTTCCTCTGCTTTCAACAGGGTCAACATCGCCATCCTGATTAATCGACTCTGTGAGAACCTGGGCATCACAGATCAGACCCTAGAGTGACTGACCTACTTCCACTTGGACCGCCACTCCGCTCCCAGGTCGATCGTGGTCCCATTCTCTCCGCCACCTCTCTCTACCTGTGGCATTCCCCAGGGCTCTATCCTCTCACGCTGGTTTTTCAACCTCTACTTGGCCACTTTGGCCTCCCTGATCTCTACCTTATCCTCTAACTTTCAGTGTTGTGCGGATGACTCATCTTTCCTTCAGGCTCCCCTCATCCTCCTCTCCTCTCTTGCTCATTCCTGACTGTCTATCCACGATTCAGGATTGGTGCGCCTCCAACAACCTCTGCCTTAATGCCAGTAAGATAGAGATCCTTCTCATTGGGACCCTTGCCACTGTGTTTCCTCTCTCACTATAGCAGACCACCTTGGGCCCTCTTCCTTTGCCTTCCTGCGAGGCAAAAAACCTTGGTGTCATCTTCAACGCCACACTCTCTTTCTCTCCTAACATCTCGGACATCACCAAGAAGTCCCACTACCAGCTGCTCCTCCTCTTCCCTTTCTCACTCTCCACCAGACACTCACTGTCTCTAAGCTGGACTCCTGCAACAGCCACTTTCTCAATCTGTCTTCCTCTAGTCTCCTTCATATGCAAATAATCCAGAACAGGACTGCAAGACTTAGCCTTGGCCTCAAGCCCTGGGATTGTATTTCTCCAGCCCTGAAATCTCTCCACTGGCTGCAAGGATCAAGTTCAAGAACCTTTGCATTGCCCACAAGGCTTTCTGGGGCCAGTGCCAACACTAAATCCAATGCCCTCTTCCAAAAAACCTTCTTTCTCTAACCCTTCACTCAGCTACCTCCAACTCTCTAAGGCTTAGACATTTCTCCAGGCAGAGAGTGGGGGTAGACCTCTCTCCTCTGCTGGTGCCTCCAACTGGAATGGCCTCCCTGCCCCTCTCAAACTTGAGGCGGACAACCTGAAGTTTCGGAAGCAGCTAAAAGCTTTCCTCTTCTCTGCTGCTTTCGCTCTCTCTCCCCCCTGCTGACCTACCTGACCTACATGTCTGCTGTACTGACTGGCTGCTTGGCTACCCTCAGAGACTCTCTGAGTCCAGGCTCTTTCTTGATTGGTCACCCTTGCACTGCCTCCGGGCCTACCATGCACTTAGGGGCTGTAACTGTAACCCTGCAGTCCATTGTTCTCCTTGCACAACCAATAGCTTCTCTGCCCTGGCTGCACTTACTGAGAGCATTGCTGCCCTGTTTTCCCCTCCCCTCTCACTTGCACTTCCCTGCTCCCTTTTCCCTTGCACTTCTCGTTCTCACAATGACACAAGGCCTAGTGAGATTGTTTGTCTTGTCCTCCCTCTATCATCCCTCCCTTGTGTACACTTGTGTACAGGCGCATTATAAATGACTTCAATCACATCATATCATTTTATCACAGATGCCCAGAAAAATATACAATGCCGCAGTAAGAAATGGCTAGACTGGCAGCACCCAAATGCCAATCTAGCCAGGTAATTAAAGTTAGCAGGACTACTTTATCAGAAATGTCCAGTTAAAAGAAAGTCATACCAAACTGAGGAATGACTAGACTGGCTAAATCAAAATGCCTCTCTAGCCACTAATACCACATATCATGCCTGCTTAGCCTGGACATGGACAACAATTATGATTTATCACACAATCCTGCCCCCCCACACATCCACTCTCCCTCCCACCCACCACCCCAACCTCCACAATCAGCTCCTTGGCCCAGAATTACCTCTGCGTCCCTCTTCCTTGTCCCAGAGCTTTCGTATGAGGCTGCTTGCCTCATAGGTAAGTACTGGGATGAGGAACAGTGGGACTAGGAGTGATGAAGATTACAGGTAGCTAAATCAGGCATTACCTCCATGTACCTCTACCTCTTCCCAGTACTTTTGTATGAGGCAGAGTGCCTCGAACACACGTACTGCCTCGTATATAAGTACTGGGACGAGGAAGAATAGGGCTAGGAGTAAGCAAGGCATTAAACACAAGTAGTAGCGCAACACCATTGAGTTGACTGGGCTTCAGCACTACCCCCCCTGACATTTTGGGCTATATTGACTCAACTTGGCTAACCTTTAGAGCAGTTGCCAGACCGAACAGGACACAGATTTTAAACGGCACCTGGTTTTTGCTGTTAACAAGAACCCAGCAATTACCAACGTAAAGCATTTCACTGTTAGTACCTGCATTCAAATTCCACATTGTTTAGGCGATTGAAATCGTGATGTGGGTTTAGTACTTGCATGCCAGGGGAGTGATTGGAAGGGTAGAGAGGGAACAGGAGACTTATAGGAGAGAGCTAACTGCTTGTAACATTGAATCTGCACTAGAATAGTCTCATTAAAATGCGTAAATAATTTGGATGCGCCCACACAAATAAGTTTCCCCCTCCCCACCGCATGTGAAGTTAGCGCCTCTCCCAACCTTTGAAGGGTTAGCCCCCTCGAAATGAAGGTTTTCTTGTGCCCCTGTACACAAGCACACACACCATTCACCTTATACACACCCAGTCATCCACACATTTAAGTGTGCACCCTTTCACCATACACTCACACAGGTAGCCACCTATACATTTATGTGTGCACCCTTTCACCATAGGCTCATACACGCACACCTCATGGAGTTGAGGGGGGGCCCTATTACTTAAAAAAGAAATTGGGGCTCATTACGGGTCCAGCAGGAACCGTGCCGGTGCTACCGGCGGGTTACCGCCAGACCCATAAAAAATTACTATGGCCTGACTTCCCGGTGCCACCGTGCTATTTCAAGTCCGGCGGCTGGGAAATCAGGTGCCGGTAATTTCATTAAACCCCAGACTCCACGGGAATGGGGACACAGAAGCACCTGCACCATTGTTAACGGTGCCGGTGCTTCCGTGACAGGTCTGCCTACCGTGGCTGCTGTGTCTGGCAGGGTCAGACCTGTCGGGCACGGCAGCCCCACCAGGAAGACCTGTAATATGCCGGTCCGGAAAAAACAGTGCCTGTAAGCTTACCAGCACCGTTGTTTCCGGACCGGCATGGTCAGAATGAGCCCCATTGTTTCTTTTTTAAGTCACTATAACTTCATTAAGAAATTATTTCAGTTAAGGACCGAACCATAATCAAAATAATTTCTTTATGATGGCTGAGTGGCTTCAAAAACAAACAATTTCTTTTTGAAGGCATAGGGTTCCCCCCCCCCCCCCACCCCATGACATGGAGGCCTCCAGCCTAGGGTCTTCCATGTCATGGGGTACGGGGGCCCTCAGACTTCAAAAAGAAAGTTTCTTTTTGTAGTCACTCTGCCTTCATAAAGAAATTATTTCTGTTACAGAAATGTTCTTTATGAATGCAGAGTGAATTTCAAAAGAAACTTTTTTTTTTTAGAAAAAAATATATATATTTTTTTTTTTCTTTTTTACTGGGGCCCCCTCCCAGCCATGTGCTGGTGGGGCCCCCCACGCCGCGGGCCCCCCCGCACTGCGGGGGCTGCGGGGGCCCCTGTTACGCCAGTGCGCTGATGCTGTTCTAGGATTGGATGTGGTGTCTCTGCTAGAACCTTTTTTCTTTATCAGCACTGCTTGTTTCTCCTGGATCGACACTCAAGTTATCTGGGGTGATCAAATTATGGATAAAGTGCTGCGACCCATTTGATCTTGATTTGTACGTTGATTTTTGATTCTTAGGTTGGTTATTTTGGGGCTGTTTGTTGTTATCTCTCCCCTGAGTCTGCTGTTGAAGCATTGTCAGGTGATGGGCACGTTGTTGCAGCCTCTTCACACCACATTTTGCCTTTGTAAAGATATTATATTCTTTCATCGCTTTCAAGTCTGTCGAGGGAAGATTGAGTTCCACCACTTCTTTGGACTCCTCTCTAGGACCCGGCAATAGAATTTCTTCCAGTTCATCCACAATACTATAATTCATATTGATAGTTCCTGCCATGACGGACATCGAGGAAGCAGGCTTTGTGGTCGACACCTCCAACAGACTGTTTTCCCCACCACAAGATATGTTAAGTGATGTCTCACCTGGTTGATCATTAGGCGTGGGTACAATAACTGCCTTTAAATCCTGAGCCACGTTCATAGCAGAGTTCAAGGATGTTTGCTTTCCTCCCATGGGCAAATGCCCCCTTTTTGCTCTTTGAGCCCTTCATTTGTCCTTGTCCTGAATGATTGGCTCTAGGATGCTCTGCAGTATATTCGTAATCTGGGCTGAGGCCTTGTCCATATTGCCCTGGAGTACAGTTATGAAGCGCTCTACAAACAGGATTTTCTAATGCATCATTGCAAGCAAAGTTGTATGATCTTGCAGTTGTTCATGTAGACTCTCATATAGTTTTGTAAACGGCTCCATAGTGATAATCAGGGCAGCCAGAGTGTTTGTGTAAATCCCTGTTGAATTGGGGGAATTTACTTCAGATTCGTGTGATTGAGACATCAGACCTCTATAACGTGTGGATTGAGATCCCCTGTTACACTGTGATGGATTTCTTGATCTTCCAATTCTATTGTATCCCAAGATCCATCAGAGACTCTCTGTCTTTTATTGTTGTTTCAGGTGTTCCGCACCCACACCACATTCGTGTGCATTCCTAAATTCACATCATCAAGTGTAGCACTATCCGACAACTTCTCCTTTAGGTCATCAGTGCTGTGCATACTCTTTGCATTTCCATAGGGGAAGGCATCCCTGGGCTCCCTGCTGTTTAATTTGGATGTGACCTCTGTCACTTGTGCTGTTGTAATTAAGTCACTTCTTACTGTAGTGACTTCCTTTGATAGCAAGGGTGTCATCATTGAATCTTATTTCATATTAGCTGAGGGTAGCTCTACTTGCCTAGCCATGTTGTCTTGGTTTCTCAGTGCTCCTGTGGTTGTGGCTAAATCTGTTGTGCCTTTCATGCACAATGTACGGGCTGCAAATGAGTTTGCTGTTGCCAGAAGGACATCATCCTGAACATCTGATGTGTTTCCATGCCACAGAGTTTGGCGGCGGGGTGAACTTGGTTTTATCTGTGGTAATATTTACGGTAAAAGAACTTGTGATTTGTGAAGGGTTCACCCACTCCTAGGGTAAATGAGCTCCATACCGTTTTCAGTTTTGGAGTAAGTTTTAGGCAGGGCAAAGATTTCAGCTCTCAAGCTCTTTCTCCCACTTGTTCTGTTGTGATCAAAGGGCCCTGCCCTTTAGAAGCAAGGGTCTGCAAGGCGGATTTACCATACAATGCATGAACAGCTGACGCTAGATTTAATTCTGTTATTGCAGAATTACAGTATTTTCTAAAAGCGTCTGTGTTTTTTTACTCCTTACTATATTCCGCGGTAGGAGGCGTAATTTCAACCAGTTCGTTGAATGGCGGGGCTGGCGGGTACTATTTGTTGACGTTGTTTTATGTCCCCCCTCTACTTCTCATGTGATCTAGGCGTGGTTCATTGTCTGTGTTTCTCAGGGGATCACTCAAGGGTAATCTCCCCCTGGACTCACCTTCTTTCATGCAGTCATGTGCCGTTTCTCCGTCCCTCAAGGGTAGTCGAGGTTGGTCACATCCTGTAGAGGTAGGCTTTCACAATTTTTCACTGCCGACCACACACCGACCATTTGCAGAGAGTTTTGCCACCAGTTGGGAAATAATGATCCTCTTCGGTGGTTGCGTCGCCCTCTCCCAAACACCAAACACTCTGAGACACTCCGCTCTGCTGGATCTGCTGGTTTTGTAGGTGGCCTGCTGGAGTAAAAAGAAATGAAAGACTCTTTCAGGAGTCTGACACAGTGTAGCAGTCCGTGTTCACCGTAATCACCGAGCACTTAGAGACTTTCCACTACTCTCCACCAGGGTAGGACTGGGACAAGAAATAGGCCCGGACACCCAAAAAAAAGAGGCCCACCCCTCATCTCAGAAAAGTGGCCCACCCCTCACCTCAAAAAGTGGCCCACCCCTCACTTCAAAAAAAGTGGCCCTCAAACTATCATCCGTGAATCGCGTCAATTCACGACTTAACAGAAAATGCTACTTATGGAGGGTTCATGTGTCTGTTGCATGTTGTTATGTTTTGCGTAAACGGTTGAGAAAGTGATAACATTCCTTTTGTTCTTTTAAAAAAAAAAACACCATCATGACATAGTAAAATACTTATTTTGCAGAACCAGACTCAAAGCATGTCTACTCGTTGACACAAGTAATGAAAATAAAGTTGCATTTAATAAGCAGTACAACCAAATGATGACACAATAACAACACAACTCATAAAATAACATAACTTTGCATACAGTTCTGTGACAGGGTCCACAGCTCCTGGAAATCCTGCTTCCAGCTTCATGAAAATCCTGGAAATCACTCAATCAAGAGTTCCTGCAACAATGCACTTTTATGTGCAACCAGGTCGATTATGTCCGGATTTTACAATTGGACAAGCACATTACGCTCCACAGACAGGAACATAAAGGCTTTGAGGTTGTCCTGGCAGAGGTGGTTTCTTAAGCGGGTTTTAATATTCTTCAATTTTGAAAAACTTATTTCACGTGCTACCTTTGTGCAAGATAATGTCAAGATGAACTTGTATGCCAAATACAATTGCCGGTAAGCACTACTAAAAAGTTCATACCTTTTTAGAATTTCATAGCAACATATTGCACAGTTACGGCATGTATTGCATTTCTGTACTAAAGGTAGCTCTCCAAAATCTTGTAGTGTTGGATCTTCACCATGTAGGGCTTCAAAGGCATACTCTTCTGGTAGTGTCCTCCTCAGTTTAGTCCACTTGCTTGCAAAGTCTGAGAGTTCTTCCCTTAACCCCTGTAGCGTTATAGAGTCATCCAGTCTTTCAAGCAAGGAGCACATATTTGTAAGAGCATTGTCGGGTAGACTTTCATTGACATTTTTGGGATCCAGGCATGCTATATCTGCGGCCAGAAATGAGTGGGTTTTAAAACAACTAGTTAGGCTTTGAAGAATGTTGTCCATAATGGCATTATGTACAGTAACTCTAAACCGGTCTTTAGCCAAGGTGATTGGCTCATCCCTTGCATTCATTCCAGGCTTCCTCTTTTTGTGGGACACTCTCCCCTCTGGAAGTGCAGTTTCCACTCCTTTATCATAGCCTCTTTCTTTCAAGCCCACGTTGGCCCATTCTGCAAATTTTTCAGCTGCAGAATACACAGAATCAAAATTTCTTGACTGTACAGCAAGCGCTTTTGTAGTGTCCGAGACCATTCTTTGTGCCTGTAGGATGTCCATTCCACTTGTCTGGAGGTACTTAGATAATGGGGTTGTCGAATTAAATACTCTGACATAAAACTGGGCTGTGAGCTCTGTTTGGAATTTGCACAGAGCCTCTGAAATATTTAAAGCTTGGTAACGAACGTTTGCATTGAATTTATCTGTATTTGAGCCAATATTATTGAGTGCAACAACCACATCAATGAACATTGCTTTGTTTGGGTTATTAAAGGAGCCAACAACTTTCCGTAGTGCTGCATCCTTTGCCCACCACCTTGTTTCTCCTATTATTTGGATTGTGCGGCCTTCCACAGACAGCTCACGCCACACATCCATCCTTTTGTAGGACTCCCTGAAAGAAACGGCACAGGAGTTTAACAGGCCAAACAAAGACGCTGATTCATTTGATACTTGTGTCCCCTCTACAAGTACAAGATTTAATACATGTGCATAGCACCAGACATGTAATTGACCAGGGGATTCCTTACTGAGCCAGGATGTGAGACCATTGTACTGCCCCTGCATATTGGATGCACCATCGGTTGAATTCCCAATGCACTTGCGTAGGTCCAGACCATTATCTTTAATAACACTCTGCACCAACTCAAACAGCTCCTTTCCAGTAGACAAAGTGCAGTTGGTTACTGCTAGTAGGTGTTCATGTACAGTGACGGTAACATATCTAATAATTATAGAGCACTGATCAGTAACACTCACATCTTGGGTTGAGTCTATCTGAATGGAAAATATCCCTGCTTCCTTTATTTCTTGACAGATTACCATTTTGATCTGTTTGGAAATGGCTTCAATCACATACCCAACCGTAGCCTTTGACATGAAGTTCACAGAAGCACCCCGTCCTTGCCCAGTTTTCTTTTTGGATTTGGTTTGAATGGCCTCAATATGTTCCTTTAGAGGTCTGTCATAAGGATTTCAAGGAAGTTGCCATGATCCAGCTCTTCATTATCCCGCTCGGACATGGACTCTGATTTCCCGCAAAAATGAACCCCCTTTTCCCAATGACTTTTACAGCGTCAATAACTTGCTCCAATATGTCTCTCCTTTTTCTGATTTGCTCACTTCGAGCTCATTTCTATCGGTGAAAGATTAAACCGCCTATGTCAACCCCTGAAAAGTTCAACATATATGAATCTGTGCACCTCTGGTGACCTTGGCCTGCCTCATGTTTTGCACTGCGCTGGTAAATACGCCTCCAGTTTTTCACCCCGTTGATGAAAAGACCCCTCTCTCCACGTTTAGTAAACGCTAAATAAACTGTGCAAAAAAGGGCCTTTTGTATTTCACAGTAACTTTACCAATACCGTTTTCCCCCATCTTTCCTCCAAAAGGCTAAGCTTGCTTTAATGTGTCTATGTTTGGGAGGTTGAATTGGATGGTGCTGAAAGAAATAGGAAAGTTGATCTGGTTTTGGACGTTGAAACAAATAGTCTGCCACCTGTGGATCATCTTTCCATGCCCTGTGCCTCACACCCCCATTCCCTGAGTCTTCAGTATGTTGTAAAGCAGATAAAGATTCTTCAGAATGACTAGTACCTGCCACTTCCTCTGGGGGGATGATGTTGTCTCCAATTATTTCTGGTAGACTTGTGTCTGACACGTCCTCCTTGGGGGAATCTTCAATTGTTTGTGGCAGACTGGTACCACCACCGGCTGCCACTTCCAGAAATACTTTAGGCTGTCCCCCTCGAGGAGGACACCCTAAAGTATTTCTGGCAGACTTGATTCCGACACTTCTCCATTGGGGGAATCTTCAATTGTTTGTGGCAAACTGGTACCACCACCGGCTGCCTCTTTCTCGAGATGGACAGCCTCAATTATTTCTGGCAGACTTGATTCCAACACTTCTTCCTTAGGGGAATCTTCAATTGTTTGTGGCAGACTGGTAAACCCACCGGCTGCCTCTTCCTCGAGATGGACAGCCTCAATTATTTCTGGCAGACCTGATTCCGACACTTCTTCCTTGGGGGAATCTTCAATTGTTTTTGGCAGACTGGTACCACCACTGACTGCCTTTTCCTTGAGAGGGACAGCCTCAATTATTTCTGGCAGACTTGATTCCGACACTTCTTCCTTGGGGGAATCTTCAATTGTTTGTGGCAAACTGGTACCACCACCGGCTGCCTCTTTCTCGAGATGGACAGCCTCAATTATTTCTGGCAGACTTGATTCCAACACTTCTTCCTTAGGGGAATCTTCAATTGTTTGTGGCAGACTGGTAAACCCACCGGCTGCCTCTTCCTCGAGATGGACAGCCTCAATTATTTCTGGCAGACCTGATTCCGACACTTCTTCCTTGGGGGAATCTTCAATTGTTTTTGGCAGACTGGTACCACCACTGACTGCCTTTTCCTTGAGAGGGACAGCCTCAATTATTTCTGGCAGACTTGATTCCGACACTTCCTCTCGGGGGGCACCTACAATGATTGATGACATTGTAGTTGCTGCAGCATCTGCCTCTGTTGAGATGTCTCCAATAACTGGCTTCTAGTCTTCTCACATCTGGAGCTCTTGTTGATGGGTCCAGTGAAGAACCAGGTTTAACACTTGTACCTGAAGAAGATGCCTGGTCATCCTCCTCCACTTTTCTCCCAGCAATACCACCACGTGACATTTTGATGGTCTGACCTGTAAACAGATCTTCAATTTTTTTGTTTTGCTGGATTTCCTCTTCAATTCACTTTTTCTTCTTTTCTCTATAACATTTGCTTAATTGTGCATCTGATTCCTACCTTTATCACAATAGGTCTAAGTAACCTGGCTGCCAGTGCCAAAATCCAAAATATCATTTCATTAAGAGGAAACAAGTGATTGTCAGCATTTTCAGATTTGGCTGTCCCCAGCCTCACCATAACCTCGCTCCCAAAAAAGAGAACAATATCCAGCTAGGTCTATAAAATGCTGAGTCTAACAGTAATCCAGTCCCATAGCATGGTAAATGAACTGGATGCATGCATGTTATTTCTCCAGGCGAGCAGTGGCCTGGACGTTGTATTATGGTATGCCGTCTCAAAACAAATAGTAGCCAAAAAGGAAAACTGCATCTTAATTAACTTATGAAAAACACCAAGGGTGCATATAGCAAGTGAATTCCTGCTGCATGCACACACATGCACACGTTTGTGTAATCATCCTACCCTCCACCTCAGTGTTTGAGAGAGGTATAATCCAGGTTTTCCATTTGCCCTAGCACACATTAGGTCTGGATGCAAATTCACAATGACAAAACGTGGCCAGATTGAAAGAGGAGGAATAGGCTAGAAGTTCTGCCTGGTCACTGTGATGCTTATAGGCTGGACTGTAGCCTAGGGTGGCTGTGCTTCTGGGGGGAGACAACAGGTGTGCATAATGAAGGCTGCCAAAGTGGTTTGAGTGTGCTATACAGGACCGCCTTACATTGCACTGCATTGAAGATGTACAGTCATTAGTGGTTACTTACCCACAGGGATGGGCTCGCCTGGCTGGCTGTTGGTAGTTCCGCGCTAAGGCCTGACTAGAGTGGATACTTGAACAGTGACCTGCCTGCAAAAAAAAACAAGGTAAAGATGACGAAAACCCAATAAACACACTATATAGCATATAAATACAGTGCAGGGCTTGTAACAAAGATATGATGGGCGCCAAAGCATCCCCCAATAGCTAGGGGCTAAACCATAGTCTGTCACAAAAAAGGAGTAGAGCATCCAGGTCCATAAAGGCTACATACAGACTGAGCTAAAAAACAATAGAGGATGGTTTGTGATGTGTTGATGTATTCCTTGTTTCATTTGGAGGATGCAAATTGCTAAAGAATTTCCAGATAGTAACATGCTATTGCAGGGAACTGGGATTGCAGTAAACAGGTGAAGGTCATTTGAATATAAGCTTTAAACTAGACATCAACTGCAAGGGCTTGTAAAAAACAATGTGTGTGAGTGAGACTTGATACAGAGGGAACACTGACTGAGGAATCTGTGCCCAGCAAAGTGCAATGCTATAGAAAGGAATGCATTGCCTACCACGGTTCTCACTGCGCAAACACAGATGTTTCTACAGAATCAGTGCCATTAATGAAACACTACCTTTCACCCCTTGACAAAACAGGAAGTGGCCATCAAATAGCATTGTTCCTAAGTACACTATGAAAAATATGGTTATGATTTCACTAATGTGATATACATTTCATACATATTGTCAAATTACTGTGAATACAAGCAGACGTCCAAGGCTAAATGATAATATGTTATTGTATAGCACTTACGCTTAAGCTCTTTTTTATAGAACAAATATGCATACAATATCACCCAACCTGTCTTGGTACTCATTTATCGCCCGCAGGATGAAAGGCTGAGATGGCCTTGCTGGGGTTCGAACCTGCAGAACACACACACATCACAGCAGCGAGCGTTCAACCCACTTAGCTATCATATCGGCTATAGTAAAATGAGCATCTACAGGTCTGGTGCAAATTTGGCCGCATTTCAAGCCTGTGTGCAATGCATCTACTTTTCAGGCTCTGCCCACGGTAGTGCTTGTGTGACGAGGGCCTCAGCAATACAAGTGCATGAGACAAGGCAATGGCGTCTGACCGTTGAGGGTAGTTTCTAAGATCCCAACGTGCAAACTCTAGTAAATCATGTCTATGACAAGCTGCCAGCCGATCGGCCAGGGCCTCGAGCACCTGATGTTAGGCTGATGTCAGCTGGATGTCAAAGCCAGCCTGAAAACAACAACGTCAAGTCAGTAAAACACTGTCAGTAAATGCCCTGTTTCTGGAACACCACCACCAAGGCATGGTGCTTCAGGCAGTCCCGGCCGTTTCCTCTCCTTATTAGGAAGTGGTGGGCCTGAGAAGCATGTGAATGAAAGAAGGGACATACATAGCGCAGCACTGTTAACTGAATCGCCTCAAGGTGCTTCCTGGCCACACGCCCACAGGGATTCTGGGAAATCGACGGACCAAAGGAGGTCGAATTTGTAATGCAAAGATCCCTGTTAAGCAGGATAGATTCAGCACTGACAAAGCAAAAGTAAGATTCTAACAATAAAATGTCAAAAGAGAAAAGTCAATTAGCTTTGATGAAGGAAGGATGACTGCCTTGTGGGATGGAAAAGACATCACACCCTTCTGATATTTGCTTTGGCGAGTAGGCCCTCTTTAAATGCCATGTACGTGTACATGTTCCAGATATCATTGATATGACCAACACAGTGTGGCTAGTGAAATGTGCGTTCGCCTCCAGCTATACAAGGTTGACAGCAGTTCGGAGAAAAATTGCAATCAATGCGAAACACAAGGTGAGAAATGGAAAATGCTGGCTGTGCTTGGATAAATGATAAGGCATGCGCCAATAGTCATTAAATATAGTGCATAGACTGTGAACAGCCAACCTTGAGCTGTTTATGAGTAAAAAGTCTGTTATCACCTAGCCTTGCAAAGCGGCATTGTGTGAATCTTACAGCACCGACTCCTGCATCATCCTGTTCCTGGTAGACTAGATATCATGTGGTTGTAACAGAAAGATCAGAAGAGATGCCCGCTTATTTAAACCCGTTGGGGGTCCCCACACAGACGTTTTTTGGTGCAGTGAACAGAAGCTTTTGGTGAGGTTTTAGGTGCAATGCCACGTCATATTTGGTGGTATTTACCGCATGTGGTAGGTAGGAGCAAGTCGGCCTGAATTTAATGTTACCACACAAGTAGTAAAGAGGCCATTGTGGTACCCCATCCCCCGTGCCCGTCTCCCTGTAATGGCTAGCGGGGCTTGTGAGGGGTGAGCATTGATATGTATCATAGTTAACGCAGGTTGGTTCCATGCTGCTACTGGGGTGCACAGCCTTAGCACGTGTTGTAATCAGTCAGTTTCCCTGTAATTCCACACATAATAAGACATGTCGGTGGTTGCCGAAAATGTTTGAGAGGTGTCTGTCTTTCTTTGGGTGCCTGGTGTTCCCATTGAAAGGCGAGGTTGGGAATCAGGCCCCTGTGATGTCAAGTTTGCTGAGGGGATGGGGGTGCTGTACACAGTGTCGAGTGCTCTGCAGTACGTGCAATAGATATGTTTCGTAGTGGATGCAATACACGCTACAACATTCTGTAATAGTCAAATATAGAATTATTAATAAAAAGAACTCTGTCCAAGTGTGGCCAGCCACCTGAACAGTTGGGGTGGGTGTATTACCCCATAACGCCCATTTGGTCCTGAATTACAACACGCTTGAAATGTTCTCTTTATATGCACGTCCGAAGGAGGCACTTCTGGGCCACATTCGCTCAGATTTTAGTCCATGCCCTACAGTCATCTCTGCAGCAGGACGCTACCCTGCCGTGCTATCTTAAAGCACTTTGCCCACGGTTTTCTGTGTGTTATGGCAAACTCGCCGGGGTTCTATTATCTGCCCTTTAAATGACCAACATAACTGGCTCTCATGGTATTATTCACTTCCAAAGGGGGAAAGTCTGGGGGATCTGACTCTCGGGTCTGCCGGAGCTCGCACCCCTGATGCTTGGGACTGTACACCAATTTGAGCAGCAGGCGCAAGGCCCACTGAGCTACCTTGCCTGCTGCTGAGTCACAGATTGGGTGACAGTGGGCATTCATTGCACTCCTTGCCGCCTGTGAAAGCTGCCTGTTTGTTTTTACCAATTATGGAAATATTTTAGGATAAGGGTGTGCTCTTGCAAATCAATCTTTGCACCCCCCTGCCCCGACCCCCCCCCCACCCCTGCTTCCACAGCCCCGGGCAAGGCAGGCTGTTCCCAGACTGGCCCACCGAGTCAACAGGAAAAGAAAGCAGCGTGTCTACGCCAGCCAGAAAATCAAGCGCTATCTCCCCTCAGGTAGGGGAGAAGGGTGGGACTGCAGAATGTGGCATGAATGGTAGGGGAACACCCTAACTTCCCCTCCCTCCCCCAGGGTGGGGGCACAATGAACCCAAACCAGAGCCGTGATCAGGGGTTTCTAGTAACAGTGCCGGCAGCCTTCATTAACCATCCCTTTTTGATCTGACTTTAATTACCCCTGGGGATTATTCATTGACACTGTGACTCAGTAGCACTCACCCGCCCTGAGTTATAATGCGTTAATTTCTCTTTCACCCGGGCCTGAAATGCCGCGGCTGAAAGGTTGAGTCAAAGGAACTGGGTTCGGCCCAAAGGCGCTGGCGTGCTGCCCCAGGAACTCATGAAATGTGATTATTATCATTTGTGAGTACGTGATTGAGGACGGTGGAGGAGGTCACTCACTCCATCCAGCAAACGCTTGAGCTCACAACTTCTCACCAGGTAGAGAGCACCAAAAATACTGTCTATGTAGGGCAACATGACTGGATAAACATTGTAGAGGCAAATGGGTTGTGGTGCATCTTACCTGAGCACAGGCTCCTAACACAGTGTGCTGAACTTCAGTCTCTCTGGCTCTCGTGAGTGACTCGTCTTCTCTCTTCGACTTCTTCTCAGGGAAGGCTGGGCTGCTGCTTGCCTGGACTGGAGTGTCTCGTGACAGGTGCTGTTTGCTGTGAAACTGGTGTCAGTTGTGGAGTGTGGACTCATTGTCTCGTGGGCTGGCTCCTGTGACACTGGCCAAAATCATCATGCCCAGGGACGGAGTAGAGGCCCAACTTATCCTCTAGGCTCTCTCTAGTCACGTGGTATGATGAAGAGTGTAGTCCAATTGCGGCGACACAGAGTCTGGGTCAGCGCCGCTACCTGAGACACATCCACATATTCCCAGGGCCCGGCACAGCCCCCCAGGCACAAGTTGCTTTCAACTTTGCACAAAGGGCAACAACTTCATTGTTGTTACTTCCTGAAAAGTTGAAAGCAACTTGTTATGATAAGGTGCCGGGCAGGCCGCCAGACTGTGTGCTGTGCCCCGGGGCCCAGGCCCAGCCCCCGGCCCAGCCCTGGCAGCAGGAGGCCGAGGGGCCAGGCAGGCCTGCTAATTTCATTAGCATTTCAGAGCGAGCCGGGGGCGGCCCGGGCCCAAGGCGAGTGAGCACCACTATACATGGCTGGCACAGTGATGGCATCTGCATGATGCATAATGCATCATGCATCATGCATACATGCAAATTTGCAAATGATTTATCAAATCATCAAAGCAAGGTAACAACGTGTGTGTTGTTACCTTGCTTTGATGAATAATGTATGCTGCACTGCGTGACAGCCCTCCTGACCCCTGCCCGCCCCCTGCTGCAGACAGAGTGCGGGATGGTGTCAGTTTCCTTTCCGCTGCTACTAACGAGGCGAGTGCGAGCCCGGCGAGGCAGAAGCAGCCAGCTTGGCCCAGGCCCCCCAGGACCTGCTGAGTCGCGTGAAGCGACAACAAACATTCCATTAAAAAAAAACATGGCCCAGCTTGGGCCACCCATGGCCTGTGCCCATGTGGGGCACTGGCACACTCGCACACGCACGCAGCGCAGTGCCACGCCACGGCACTGCCACAGTGGCTGGCTGCCTGCGAGCTGTGTGAGTTATATATTATTTATAATTTATTAAACACAAAAAACCAGACCAGGGTGGCTTCAAGAAAAACCAGCCCCCCAGGTCCTCAAAGTCCATCGGCCAGTGGCCGATTGGCTGATGCGGCCAGTCGAACCCTGCGCTCCGCTGGGCCAGATGGTTTTGTAGGCGGACCGCTGGAGTAAAAAGAAATGAAAGACTCTTTCAAGAGTCTGACACAGTGTAGACGTTTGTGTTCACCGCAATCATCAAACACTCTGAGACACTCCGCTCCGCTGGATCAGATGGTTTTGTAAATGGGCCGCCGCACTGCAGGCTTTAGAAGATTCAGCTCCATGTAGAAACATTCCAAGGCTCACACCCTCCTTCAACCTTGTGTCGATACCCACATAGCTTTATTGAGTTTGGACAATTGCTGCAGCAAGAGATCTAATTTGGACTCCTCCATGGTTTGATGGCCCTCCATGTGTCAACTGTGTACTATGTGGGTGAGCATATTTTGGACACTGAAGCTCTCACAGTGATATCAGAGATGCCTCTGACACCTCTTTTCATGTCTCTTCTAGTTAAGCCATATTGTGGCTGCTCAGTTGGTTTATACAGGAGTGCCTTGCAGAGCTATATTCACTTTGAGAACCCTCCATATATGAGGGGCCATCCCAAGATTCTCAGAGCCTCTCAATGTGAACTATAGTTCAGCTACCACTGTCGTGTACATTATTGGCTTTGTTGCCACTGTATATTACAGTGCCGGGACTCTAATTCTCTACACATTGTTTCTTTTCCTCAGCCCCCTTCAGTCCCACTCCGCCTTAGAGCCACACGCCCTCATCTGCTGTTGCACAGATTGATTCCAACATGGCCTCTGTTGTGGTCTAAGGCCTCCTGGTTGCATCTGCCTGTCTAGATCAATCTACTTCCTTCTTTTATAATTTACTTGTTTACTTTTTTTTCTTTATTTTCCGGTTCTGGGCCACGTTCCATGCTGCTCAGGGGAGTGGGGTGGGAGGCACCGGCAGCTCATCTGCTGATCTACCGGTGGGTAGCACCGCTTTGCAGAAATCTGTCCCATGTCTCCACACCTCCCTCTTCTCTCTCCTGCCTCCTCACCTCTCGTATCCATCTCACTTCCCCCACAGGTGCAGCACCTGAGGAGTCACCGTCTGGTGCGTTCGACCCTTGTTCCCCTGCACTAGCGACACTGTGGATCTGCAGCCTCGTTCCCTTCTAGTCCACATGCGAGTCCCTCCCTGAGAGTCCATCCGCCACCTCATGGTTGGGTGCTGGTGGCTGCCCTCTTCTTGTGGATGACAACAACTGGGACACATCTGCTGATGGCAGTACCGCCGGCATGTTCACAGGGTCTCCATTTTCCTGAAAACTGCTGTTGTAGTATTATCCATGGGTTCTGGTTGGTGTGTATTCGGGGGTAGAGAGGTTCAGTGGGGAGAGCTCCCAGGCCAAGTGGCCATTTTGCGGGCAGCAGGCCATGCCCTCCAGTAGAACAGTCTAGATAAAAAAACTAGTGAAGAGATAAGGAGTTTAGTAGAAGAAGGGATAAGGAACTAACAAGCTTTTTGAATATTGAATAATTGATAGCAGTAGGAGTGAGGGCTAAAGGAAATATGAGCAGAAAAGGAAAGTGAAGAATCAAGAATGACACCAATATTACAGGCAGAGGGAGAGATAGAAAGGGTAGATGGTGGAAAGGAAACTGGAGGGAGGGGGAAGAGGGCGGGAATGGTAGAAGCAGGGAAGAAAAGAACCTCAGTTTTCAAAAGGATTGAGATGGAGGTTGTGAGAAGACACCCATGTCTGGATAGTGAGAAGGCAGAGAAGAGGTAAAAAATAAGAAGATTTTCGAGTCATCCTCATAGAGGTGGTAAGAGGCGGGCACTACGCAGCAGGGCTGCTATACCTTTCATTGGTTACTATGTGAACTTCTCAGCAGACCTTCAATATTTTTAATGGAGACGTACAATCGCCCTCTGAGCAAGGCAACCTGGATCGGAATGGCACAGTACCAGCACTACTCAGCAGGTTTCCTGTGCTTTTAATTCCACAGTCCTTGACAAAGGGGACTCCTGCTGACTCATCCTCCTTGACCTCATCTGTCTGGAGCCGTCAATACCGTTGACCATGAAGTCCTCCTCAGCACCCTCACCATGCCCATGGGCTTTGATGGAACAATCCTGAGTGGCTCACTTCATATCTCTCCAACAGAGACCAACTTGTCCAGATGGGCCGAAACAGATCTCAACACTGTCCAGTAACCTGTGGCATTCCACAGTTCCCATCTTGTCCCCTGTCATCTTCTGCCTCTTCACGGGACCTTTGGGAGAACTCTGCCAATTCTGACATTAAGGTACACCAATATGTAGACGATACAGCTTTATTGATGACATCCATTGACTATAGCACTGTCTGGAAATCATCCAAGCCTGACTGTCAAGCGTCTACCTGAAGTTCAACCCGGCAAAGAACAAATTCATTCTCAGAGCAAACACCACCAAGCATGCCCAATTACAGAATTGGCTGCATGGCATGCGGTTCGACAGATTCACACTTCAACTCCCATTCAGTGCAACCTTTTGGGACAATACTGCTAGCTTCCAGTAAAACAGACAAAGTTTTGATGCGACATTAGTGGTATTTCTTAGCAGGCAAATTTAACTTTTAATAAGGCAGTACAATGCTTCTCAGGTGTTCTACTATATTATTGTTGGTCTTTACCAGGTCTTTTCAGCAGGACTGCTAGACTATAAATTGCAGAGCACCAGCAGCTCCGCGCAGCTTTGTAGTACATTTAAGAACACAGTATCACCTTTCTTAGCAGGACTGTCATCATATTAGTTCGGTAAACTACTACAAACCATCAAGAGCATTCAAGCTCTAAATCTACAGAAAACTATAAGGTAGCTAACTTCGAATAGACCAGCCTTAATCAATTTCCAGAAGGATAAAATGCTGCAGTGTTGCTAATGAGATAATACAGCATTTCTTAGCATTACTGACACATTCTGTATGGGACAGTACTGGCCCTAATCAGGGCTTCTATTCTCTTTATGCGACAGTGTGGCTACTTCTCAGCAGGCCTGATCAACTTTTATGTTGTGCTCTATTAAAGGCTTATTAGGCAATTATTCACCACCACAGTGACATCTTGGGAGTAATGCAGAATTGAAGGCCAGGTCACATCCAATCGGGAATAGCCATGTCTTGAGCTGCCCATGGAATGTAAGTGGGACATCAAGACGCTGCACAGACACTGGGAGTGTATTTCAAAGAGTGGCAACCACCAGCAAAAAGTCCCTGATGGTAATGTTAACTATGTAGAATTGAACTGGGGCCTAGAGTCAGTTTGCCTGTCTAAACCTTGGAGGTCTGCCGGTGACAACGTTTGAAACTCCCAAAACATATTGAGACACTACAGTATAGCAATTCTCAGGGAGGTCATTCTTTCAGGAGTGCAGTGCTGGCGTGACCACATATTGGTGCAAGAGGTCATAATGCAAAGGGTATATGAACAAATGAAAAGGGGGTTGTGGCTTTCTCACACATTCCAATGAGGTTTCTAAACTCTCCCAGACACAGGTGTGCCTCTCTCCCAGCAAACTGATCTGGAGATCGGAAGGCCAACATGCAGGTGTGACCAAATATTTATGTATTTATTTATTTTATTTAAGCATTTGTATAAGCGCGCAAAGCCCATGGGCATCTAGGGGCCGGTGTCATGGAGACTGACCAAGAGAATCTTTAATCTGTGCTGGGAGATCACCATCCAGTGAGTGATGCTGTGCTCCAAGGTTGTGGTTCTTATCGAACAAGTAAATAAGTCAGTTTGAAGGTGTGAGACTCATACTTGGGACTGTTCCTCATAAAAGTTACACCTCAAAACTGAAACTATGTGCAGAGGGACTGAGATAGGACATGCATAACCAAAGAGTGAGCCCGTACGCTCATGTGTGAGATTTGCACTAAAGGACTGAAACTGTGCTCCAGGCTGTGAGCCACATCTACATTTAGTGAGACCTTGATCTGAGGAGTGAGACACCAATGTATCTCTGAAAGACTCAGGAGATCCTCCACTCTGGGCTAGGGTATTAGCATAACTAATTTGCTCAGAAGAAAGAGACCAAAGGAGTTTAATTTATAAACCAAGTATCAAAAGAATTTATTGTGCCTGATACATCATTTACACAAATGATTTAATTGTGAAGAAAACATAATTGAGTCTGCCAGATCGGAAAATAATGTGGTAAACGAAGGCATTACATATACACGCCTCTCTTGCACCGTTTCAGAGGATTTTCTTCATTTTCCCGCCAGTGTGGGGGCACGGACTGGGATATACATACTCGCTACGGACTGGGATATACATACTCGCTGTGCATTCCCGCTCTGCCTGCAAAATCGTTTGGTTTAACGCCAGCATGTCATTTTCATGCTGGCATTAAACCAAACAAGTACAAAATAAATACAATAACATTCAATAAGTAACTTATTTGCTTTGTAACACACCAGGAGGAATTTGATTGTATTCAATGATACCACCAAAAGGAGAAGTTGTTAGTGGTCCGGGAAGCACTCCATTGCTACACTGAGCTTGATTTAATTTGGGCTGTTGGGGAGTGAGCATCTAATTTGGAGGGTTGCTGCAAAGCTAGACTCACCTGCATTTCTGCAGTCAGTCTGATTATGCTTTCTGCCTCTGGAGTGGTAGTTTTTACTGGATACCAAGGTAAAAGCAAACATGATAAATTATTATGTGGCTAGACTGGCCTACATTACTGCGGTCAAGGTTATAACAAACATGATAAGTGATGCTATTTCGCTATACTGGCCTAATTTGCTGCAGCCAGTCTGGTTATGTTTTCTTTCTGTGGCATGGCAGTTTATACTGGACATCAAAAGTAAACTATACAAGATATGCCTCATCATGAGTTGGGCTTTATTCAGGCCTTAAATCCGTTGAGCTGTGTTAGTGTTACCGCCAGAACCCGTGTCATTTATTCTGCTGCATCACGAGAATGCGTGCATGCGCGCACGGCCCTGACAGTAACGCTAATAGTGCCTGATGTACACATCACCTGAAAAAGGCCTTCTGGACGAAAAAAACGCAAAATTAGTGCTACCGCCGTGAGCTGCATCATCACGCAGTATTAGCTCATGCTTTTAGCGTGCGCTAACAGTGCCAGCGGGAAATGCGTCACCGCCGGAACTGGAAATACCATGGTGGCCATTTTGGAAATAACAATCCATCAAAAATCAGAGCCCCTGGCAGCCATGCAGACATTCTGAGTAGAAAATATGTCACAGGAGAGGGCAAGGGGTAAGGCGGCCCAAGATCGCCTCAGGAAACCAAAGTTCATGGGGAGAGAATTGATGTGCCTGGTGGAAGAAGTGGTAGCACATCATGCTCAGCTCTATGGGACCAGCCTCCTCACAACGGCGCAACCGGATCTGGCTGGCAATCAGCCAGAACGTGTCAGCATTCCTCTGTGTCCCCCAGAATGGGGAAGACTGCAGAAAGCGGTGCAACAACCTGCGGGTCAGGGTCCAGTCAATCCTTACGCAGCACCGCACAGACTGCCGGGCCACAGGGTGAGGCTCACCACCACCACTGGACCTGACACAGTGTGCGGAGTGCTGCAGTACGGTCATTGACATGGAGGGGATAGAGGGAGTAGGAGGAGCCGAGGCTGGCGCTGGCAGCCAAGAGGCAGAAGGTGAGTGAACCCCCCCCAATGGAAAAGTGACACCAAATGCCAACCACCTTGTTAGGAAAGATTTCCCTTAGGTGTTATTTTCCCTCCATTTATGGACCCCCCAAAACTTTTTGCTTTTGTTTGGCTAACCTATCCTGACTTTTTCCAGTCGAGAATGGCCTTCAGCTGCACTCCTCTGGGCTTTTGCTCATCTGTTATAGGGAAACTGACACATCCTTCAGTACTGGGAAACTATCTTTCCCTTAATCTTTGACAATTTTGCAATTTCTTGGTAACTGTTTATCTATGTGCCAGGTACCTCACAGTACAGCGCATAGGGATCCTTTTTTATGGCCCTTGCTACCCTCTAAGGATTTTATGGTGATTGTACAAGTGTGCCTAGTGGGAACAACTAGTGGGAACAAATACTCTCGGCACCTCCTGATCACCCTCCAAAAGAGCCTCTTTGGAAGTGTTCCTGGGACATCAGCGAACTAACCAGCTCGAACCCAAGGTTTCGCCAAGATCGCTGCTGTCCAGAGTTGACACTTGAGAGTCAAGGAATTGCCAGCTTGTGGACCTGGGCCCTCTCCCGCCAAATTTCATAGTCTTAGCTCCTCTGGGTCGTGATTTAAGAGTGCTCAACGCCGCAAGCATTTGCTGTCCCTGTGTCGCCCTGCTGTGGTGACGGTTGTTGTAAGAGCCTTGCCTGCCTGCCCCCCCCCCTGTGCCCTGAGACGTGCTGCACTGGAACTGCCCTCTTTTCTTCACTGTTGCGGAGGACCATGGAGTCGCTGGTGGATCCTAGGTAGCAGGCACAGCAGTGGGATATGATGAGGTCAGGGCCACATGTCATCTGCACGTTCATGGAGTGGTAGTGCTTGCAGTTCCTGTATGCCGCCTCATGAGTCTCGGGCGCCACCAATGCCACATGGGTGCAGTTGATGGCTGCTATTACATTGGGCAGTTGCGTGGTGGCATAAAAATGTACCTTCATGTCATTGACCTGGGCCTGGTTGGTGGGCAGTGCAATGTGTTCATTTACATGGTGCAGGAGGGCATCCAGCACCTGGCCCAGGACAACACAGAATGTCGACTGTGCCATCCCATGCATCATGGCCACTGAGTGCTGGAAGCTGCCTCTCCCCAGGAACAGCAGAACTGCCACCAGCTACACCAGTCGGGGCACGGCTGTACGGATGTTAATCCTGCTCCCTATTTGCTCATGTATTGTGGCCAGCAGCTCAGTGATGGTCTCCCTGTCCAGGCGTTACTCAGTTACCAACTGGTGTGGCTGTGAGGGCCCAGGGTGATGGCCTGACCCTGGGGATGGATGCTCGCCTTGCTGGGACTGCTCTCCTCCTCCTCCTCCTCATTCCCCCCCACACCCTGTGCTCCCTTTGCCCTGGTTGTCCTGCATCTGTAGCTCCAGGCGCAGCATGAGCAACTGCATGGCAAAGCTTCCAGCAAAGAATGGCAGCATGGTGTTGGAAAGTGTTTTTGGGGCTCGGGTGGGTCTTATGTAGCCCTCTGGTGTGCATTGTTTGCACCTGTGCCTTGATTCCTGACACCTGGGTTCATTTACCTCCAGCTGGAGGCTGGGGGTGATTCCAGCTGTATTAGCGCCTGTTTTCGGGCTAATACCGCTGGCCATGGAGTTGTGATACATCTGTAATACTGCTGTGTGTTGTCGGCTCTATTAACGCCGGGTGTAATTGGCTGTATTACCGCTGATCCCTTTTGGGTCCGTAATACAATTGCGCAGGGTCCTGATCAGGTGGTGCAGTATTTGCAGTGGTAATACCATTAACGCCGGATTTCAGGGCTACCGCCCAACTCGTGATGAGGCCCAATGTCTGTTATAACATGGCTAGACTGGCCTACATTGGTGAGGATAGGCTCCATATATTACTGTGGCATGGCACTTTTTACTGACAAAGCCAACAGGAGCATGTTCTTACATGGTAATACTGGCATGTATTGGTGCAGCCTGCAAGGACATGTATGTGCATCAGCAGCATGAAAATGTTTCTTGTACTGGCATGTGTTGTGGGCAAAGTCATCATGAAAATGAGTTGGAAAATGCTCCTGTGAACTGTTGGTGACTTGTATCTTTTGGATTTTTTCATGGATTACCCTACACAACCGAATGTAAACTGTGTGGCTTTTGACCCAATTTGTCACATAACGTATGTTGTAAAATGCATCATTTTAACCCATTACTTTTAAAAGGTTCACAGGGCAAGAATGCCAAGAACCCCGGTTCAAGCCCCCTTGATATTCTTGGTCGCTTGCATTTTGGTGGGAAAGATTTACACCCCTTCAATAAAGAATTCACCAGCCACCACTGCTATTGAGTAACAGAAGTTTTAGGCAGCATAAATGGAGCAATATTTGCCAGACACAGAAAGTAATTTGTGTCCAGGCGCAACTCTTGTACAAGGGAGCACTGCTGAGATTGGATCTCAAGATCTCATTTACCAACAGTTTAACGTGTGACAAATTAATGAGATGGATAGTTAAATGGACTGCTTATGCGACTGTAAAGCAAACATCTTGCGAGCAGCGATAATCAGTTTTCATTTTGAACACAGATACACATGGACATCTCAGCGTCCCCGAGCTCCTTCGGAAAAAGCGAGATGGAGGAAGATTGCAAGAGGACGAGCTCCGCTTCTTCATCCGAGCAGTGACTGATGGAAAGGTGCAGGATTGCCAGATTGGTGAGTAGTTTTCTGAAGTAACTGTAATACTGTTTCTGTATCGCAACTGAAGGAGAAATCATTGGACAGATATGATAGGTTATTTATAAAGCGCTTAATACCTAGAGGTTTCTAAGCACGGACCTGGGGATCGAACCTGTGCTGCACCCTGTCGTCTTGCTTCCAAGGCGAGCACATTGCCCCTAAGCTATCCTTCCGAGACTCCCGAGCCTGACCTCAAATTGCACTAACCAGATACAGTTGCTGTCTCAATTGCCCTGTCCAACACTTGGGCCACCCCCTTTTCCCGCCTTCTTTATTTATCTCCCATCGCCATGTAATTTCTCCCAGTTTCTATTTGCACATACCACTTGTACATGCAAGTCCCCCTCCCCATCTTTTATTTTCTTTCTCTGTGTCCTAACAGACACCCAAGCCTGAGATGCCAGCTGTTAGGGGCTCCTGCTCCAAGAGCAGAGTTATTGTAACCCAGAATAACATAGAGACAGACACTGGATTAAGCACAGTAACAGATTTCTTTGGAGATCATGTAAGACAAACTATTACAAAATGAACTCTTTTAACCAGAAGTGGGATGAATAAACGATCGCATATCCTGTTGATTTGTACGGAAGAGCGTTCTTTCATCGACGGGTGTCATTTTGATGAAGTACATTTTACCAAAATAATTAATTAAAATATATAGGGGTGAGGGGGGAGTAGGAAAAGTATATATAAGCGGTGGGGTGGTCGGGAATATGTAAAAAAAACAATAGGGGATGGGGGATTTGGGGGTACCCCCGCCCAAAAAAAATACATCTATTTCGATGAGTTTTTTCAGTAATAAAATACTCTGAAAAAAACCCATCGAAATTACACTTGTCGATGAAATGACAGAACCGATTTGTACATATCATATTAAAATTATGAGTTGGGGTATGTCCACATCACACTTAATAAAATATAATATAACATGTGACAACACATATGGCAGTGAAAAATGCAAGAGGAAACAAGTATGTTAGGTTGGGCATAGATATATTTGATAGTAGTAGGTTAGTGGTCAGGGTGTTCCATAAAACAGGAGCTTCCCTCGAGAGCTTCTGACCTCAGAAAGAAGAAAGCAAAACGTTTGCACAAAGCAAGTAAACAGACTCACGGTTATAGGCAACGCCTTACAGCATTCTATTAAAGCAGCCCAGGTTGCAACAGCGAAGTGAAGGCATGCTCACAGCAGGAAAAATACAGCCCGCTGGGGCAAAAGACCCAAGACACGCTTGCAAGGATAACACGTATTTATTTTTCCAAAATACAAATACATCAGCAAAGAACTCTTCTGCTGCCGAACGTTCTGAGCTCCATAGGGACGTGTAGTAGATTATAAGCACAAAATAACGTAATTAATGACGTAATCATATAAATTACAATTCTACAATCCTAATTGGATGAGCTCTATACTTATAGGGCCTGCTCCATATGGGAGGCCAGGCCATTGGCCCATCTTCATCTGTTCATCTTCGTCCACGTGGGTGCTGCTGGGCACCCACATGGATTAATTGGCTGCTAACATAATGTTTTTTTATCATTGTAACGAGCACCTGGCAGATACAGGGATGGGCTCAGGGGGAGAGCTGCGGTCACACTAACTCATACGCTTCCCTCGTTCCCGGACAAATCAGTAAATCCCAATGTCCTCCACCTTAGTTTTAGGCTATCATTTTGATGCTACCCTGCACCTCGCTGCACAAATCCCTTGACACATTTCTGAAGGCACAATAGCCTTGCCTTCTGATCTTAGTGATCAATCGAGGGGTGTTCAAGTTTTATGGTCAGTGGTCTGGGCTTGGTCGATGTCATGGCATGCAGGGGTCATGGGATGAAAGCATGGCAACGCTGTTTTTCTCGTGTTTGCAATGTTTGGTGCAGGAGGGTTTTGCTATGTGTCCCGTGGGATGGTACTGCCAAGAGGTGCTCTGCTCCCTTCTCATGACCTTGCAGAGTGCATTCTTTCCAGACCGCAAGGATCTGTAACTTTCTTAGAACTATGGAAGATTTTGTGGACTTTGTGAGACTTTGTGAGACCTGGCTGGGGTGCGGTGGGGGTGATGTGAATCTATGTGATCACTACACCGGCCGTAACTGCGCCGACAAATATGTCCGTGCCAATTATGGCATGGAGCAGTGATCGGATAGATCACTTTGCCCGCATCCCCCGGCCCACATTCTCCTTCCTCTTCCCGAACCCCCATCCAACTTACCTATGGAGGCACACTTCTGTGTGTGCCGCCTACACCCTGCTTTCCCTGCAGTGTCAGTTCCTCCCACTAACGTGGGTCAGAGCTGAAGTCGCAGTAACTGTGGGGGCCCAGTCGTAGAGGTAAGATTTTAGTACGATTCCGGTGATGTTCACACTCAGGCACTCAGGCAAGGGGCCAAATATTAAGACACAAAATGTTGTTTGCCACACTTGGGCCTAACTTCTAAAATGGCTGCTGTTCGCCAAGATGGCGTTTACTCCTGTATCTACCATATAGCTTGCATTGCATGCACTGAGGCGACTGCGCACACTCCTGTATGTGTACCCCCCTGCTCCCTGGATGTGCTCTCTTAGCAGTTATTTCTCCTTTGGTAACGCCTGGGAGGGTGTGAAGACCATCTTTCCTTCCCAACGAGGTTTCCGGCTTGAACTGCTCTATGAAGGCCTGAAATAGTCAAAGCAGTTTAAAACAAGCACCATTTTAAGGCTTGTAACATGGACACTGGGGTTAGTTAGTGCGTTCCAGATGAGTCACTTTTCCTCTTTATAAGTTACCTGTACAAATGTTCTAGGAAAATGGTGCCCACCCTTAACTATGAATATACATATGACCTGATTGTGATCCATTGCTGTGGCGGTTTCATGATGCTCTGGTGCTACGAAACAGCACCCTGACAGGGTAACTGGACACCCCCAGTTGACGGAACACTTGGGTCTTTGATATGTAGCCCAACTGACCGGGAATGGCGAACCGAAAAAGGAAAGGAAATGTGAAAGGTGGAAAGAACAGTGCAATATTAATTTCATGCATGCAAACCCACACACTATCCTGTGCATTGTCCACATGCTTGCATCAAGAACCCATTTCAGATCCCCCAGCTTAACCATCGATGTAGCGACTCCTAGGCCCATTTGCACTTTTTGCATAGGTTCCGGAAGTGTGAAAGTGGTCAGCGTCTATGTGGACTCCCAACTCCGGTCCACAGTCTGATATTATTCAATGCCATGAGCAGTTACTTGGGTATGTAGCGACCTAGTCAACCAGTCAAAGCATTTCACAGGTTCTGTATGAAATTAAAATGCCAGTCACATACACCGAATCAACCAATGCTTAATATCAATTTAAGGGCAGGTCATCAATTGGGCAAGGACTTTGGGGGTTCTGGTAGCATGGGGAGTGATGCTGAAAATCGGGGTGTACGCATACGCCATAGAATTTAAACAAAGCATTTGTCCGAGACCCAACTGCTTCGGTTAAATTCATTTTTCACCTGGATGATCGAGACCGTACCAGGTACCCTTAGTATAGACGCATACGCCATAGAGCAGGATGAGCAGAACCCGTCCCAAATCCAAGAAACATTTTCCCAAAGTATACTTGCGTGAATGTAGCCATATGTACATGATGAAACACAAAGGCCATCTGCACTATTCTCAAATTGATCAGCACCTCAAAAAGCAAGATTCCTGTTATCCAATGTGTTTTCATTTGCAGATGACTCCATCTATCTGCAGCTACCATGGCTCAGAACCCCATCAGGAACCCTGGAACGCCACGGGAGACAGTGTTCAATGAGGCACAAATGCCTACCAAGGTGTGCATTCAATGCACATTTGGCGTGATTAAGGGAATGTGCAGGCATCCCTCCCGCCCCCCCCCCCCGCCCCCAGATGGGGAAGGAAGGCATTAATGTACAAGCAAGAGAAAGTGGGAAAGATCATCCTCAATTGGGTAAAGCTGCACAACATGTGCATCTGGAGGAATTTTCCCATGCCTCCTGAGGATGATCATCGTGATGCACTGGACCACATGCCACCAAAGCATGGGCATGGGCACGCGTAAGGACAGAAAGGACGGCTAACCCATCAAGAACTAATACAGATATTTTCTGAAAACAGCTAGGCACTGTGGCAATGACCTGTGATTGACCCTCTTTGTTGCTAGTAGGGCAGTCCTAAAGGCCAGGTACTAACCCGAGCTATGGGATGTTGGACCTGAAGGAGGTAAACCTTTAAGAGGAGTCTATTGGGCACTTCATGGCCTTGTGGGGGGGTGTCCTTCAAGAGGGAGGAACCTATGTTGCCCAATAACAAAGGGACTGCTTGCCCTTTGAAGGAATCCCAGCTGCAGCTCTCAGGAATAAATACACATTGAAGGGACTCAGCCTTGCTTGCAGTGACCTTCTATGATAGTGCAATTGATAGATTGGTGCCTCTGGAGGAGCTGCCAGAGTCATCTGAGTTTCTAAGTGAAAATTTTGATACTTTTGTTTCTTTGACAAAACCTCTGAGGGAGGTGTGTGGGACTCACACAAATACAATGTATCTCTAGTAGTGTACCCTTACTGGAACTAACACCCCAGCGGATATGAAAAGGCATGTTCTTCGGCAACAACAGCGCTAATACACACAAGGGCTTTCCTGATTCTCCTCTGAATGTATTAACTCTTGGTGGACACACTTGGGAAACAGTGGAATAGGAATTCGAGCAGATGCTATATGAATACAATCCTCTCATGGCTATGGGCCTTATGAAATTCAAGAGGGCGGCAGGCCCGGATGTAATCTCCCTCCTGGACCCTCACAAAGCACATGACCCTGGGCATATGGGACAATCATAAACCAGGCCCACCCACTCTGCCTATTATCAGAAAGTTTCCCTGACATGCACTTTAGGGAAGGAGGCCCAGGCAATGTAACCAGGCCTAGCCAGTCTCTCAGGGTGGTGAGTTCAAGGAGGAGCTGCAGAGCATAGTTTGGAGAAGAAGGGAGTGCTAGAAGAGTACCACAATAACCACAATGTTGCTGTTTACTAGCTTTTTGTTTTCTCGGTTTCCTTAAAACTTTGACAGGAATATTTTCGATGTCAGCATACGTCCCACCTACCTTTATACACTTACCTCCTTTATCCTACTCTCCGTTCCTCCTCCTATTTGTCTTGGGCTCTGGCACACTGGTTCCATTGTGTGTAAAACTGAATTTGTTCTGGATTAGTATTTTTTCATTTAACTTTGATTTTTTTGTGTGCCACTGATATCTGGATTCGTCGATTTCACACCGCCACTCAAGCCTCTTGGGTTGGCCTGCTAGTTCATCCGTGTTTGGCCACTGCCCTCTCCCCTCCTTCTCTTATTTTGAATTACACTTTCTTTTCTCGAGGCCCCTCCTCCGCTTGGCTTCCTGGTTATCGATCGTCCTCCCGGCTCTCTGGGGCCCTTCTATGATGACTTTGATTCTTTACTGCTTATTGTCTCTACTCTTGCCACAACACTCGTTGTTCTTGGGGATTTTAATATTCATGTTCCCCGCTCGGATCCTTCCTCCTGTCCTCTGATTTTTGTTTCTCTGGCCTATAGTCTTAAATTGCTTCCTTCCCGGCCACTCACATTAAAGGTGGCGTTTGACACCTGATTTTTTACTTCCATTGGGTACACTGTCACTGACTCAATTCAGGAGACAGCAGGTTGAGGTAGACAATTGGAGGCTGAGGAGAGAGAGGTTGGCTTGGGGGAGAACTTCATCAGAGAGAAGGAATTGTTAGGATAGGCTTAATATTTAAGTTGCCAAAGTAGCAACCTAGGAGGCGAGACCCATGAAAAACTTGCACAAGGAGGGGTACCCCGAGAAAGATGGTTCCTGAGCAGAAAGGTGGTGCTGTATGCCAAAAGCAGCCACTAGGATGCAGAGAGTAGAAAGGCAAATCAGCTACAGTGGGAGGTAGTGAGAACAGGCCTGAGGCGAAGGGTGAAGCTCAGGCCCTACCCATTGTAGTTGCCTTTGGAACATATCTCCAAGAGCACAGAGGAGGCTTGGTACCTGATAATCACCCCCCCCCCCCCACGGGCCCAGGGTACAACCCACCCTAATATGGTACCTGTGGGGGGCTCATAGTGAGAACCATCACCCTGCACTGATGTGTACTCTGGAGCGCCAGACACACGGAAGTTGATTCCTCAAACCCTTGCAGCCTACATAGTGTAGGCCAAGAAAAGCGTGTCGCACGGGAGCTTCAACAAGGCTCACGGCAGGCTGGCCAAGCACGTTATTGAGGAGACATGGTTTGGACTGGGTTCAGAGGTCCTGGAGACCAAAGAAAGTGAGAGAGAGAAAGAGAGAGAGACTGTTGGACTTTGTAAGTCATTTATTTCTATTTTGTATATTCATTAAAGGTGGTCCTCCAACTTTATGCTGGGGAAATTGTCCACATAGAAACAGCTGGAAAAGAAAACACAACATGACTGTGATATTATCTCACTAGTTGAATTCACTATTTGTATAATATATAAATATTAAAAACTATTCTGGGCAAAAGATATATTCTTCTTCAGAATTAATATTCCAATTAACACCTCTTGTCAGCATTACTTTTCCACATATGAGAGTTTTCAATATTCATATCAGAAACGTACAATATATTTCCGTAAATTTTCCCAAACACCACTGGCAAGTACTGACATCAGAGAAAAATGTTACACTATAAATTTCGCTTGATTTTCTCTATCATCAAGTGTTGGCATCAGAGAAAAACATACATAGAATTTGCATATAACTTTCTCATCCCCAGGACAATTCTCCAAATGTAGTGTAGTGTTGGTTTCTGATTTAGACATGTGTATAAAATGCAGGGTTTAATGTTGGACTACTTTCTCTACAAGCTTTAATTTTGAATGGAAGCTTTTATTTTAGGAGTGCACGAAATATATGTTCATTTAAAGTGTCATTTCTACTGGATACTTGAACCCTGCTTAATACATAGCCCTGTCTTTTCTGTATGTTGGGCAAATTAACCTCCTTCCTACTTCACTTTAAGGAAATAGCTTTACTAGGTATTTCTCATTGTATGTAAACTATGTTTTCCACAGGTCAGGAAGATAAACAACTCTTTCAAATCTTCCAAATGTTGCACACCATCTCACAAATCTGGGCAAAAACGATCCCTGTCAAAACTGAGCAACCAGTTTATTTGGAGACAGTCAGAGAATATTATTTACCCTGCACAATCATGAATTCTGGGGCACACTATTTTAAATAAACTTCCACAAAGTTTCCCTAGTAGCTCAATCCCCATTTGTTGGCCTAGCTGGTAAAGGAATCCTCTAAACGACTTTCAAATCCTATCAGGGGCCCTATCTATTTCCTGGGACACATATCTAAATACACAGGGATTGTAATACTTACTTTTGGATTGTCTTTTAAAGGCACTGGACAAGGAGGGACATCAACAGCTTTGGGTAGTTCAGCCAGTCTGTCCCCTGCTTTCAAAATCCCTCTAAGACAATCTGGTTCTGTCTTTTGCAAGATTTCTCCACCAGACCTTATAAAGGGTTGATTCCCATTAGCTACATCCAAGGTGGAAACCCACTCAGCAATTATCCTATCGGACAGCTCCCTTCTTCTGCAGATTTACCAAGCATTCTCTCTATTTTCTGTCTGCTTGTCCTGAAAAAAACTGACAAACTCCCGTCATCCAGTATCATTTGATACATTTCCTCACTAGATGGGGCCAATCATTGGTTCTCTTCAGAGGACTTAATGCACCTTAATTTGATCAGGTTTACACACAAACACTTTGAGCCTAATTCAGTGGTGAGCTTGATCAATATAAAAACATAATAATAATAATAATAATAATAATAATAATAATAATAATAATAATAAAATTAACACTCCCAATTATCCTCCCTTTTATCTTGATTGGTCCAATGTATTTTGCCATGTGACAATGGGAGTTTTTTCTCCTCCTGTCTAGAGTTCTGATCATATTTGTATTCAAATGCATGCCCTCCCATCCACAACACCTGCTTATTTTGTAATTGGAGGTCTGCAAGGTGCCCCATCCTCTCCTGATGTTGCCCATTCTGAGGAGTCTTTCTGAGATGGCAAACTATGTGTTTCATGCAGCTCTTCTGGGGAGTAGACAGGCAAGGGGGTGTCTCCTAGTAATATCATCCCCATGCTTCCATTCGAAGCATGTGCAGTGTCATCATCTGTATCAGAATTGGCGTCCTGATGTTGGTACCACTCCAGAACACATGTGACAGAGCAGGAGGGAGGAGAGTCCACAAGAGGTACATGGCCTAGAGAGGGGAGAGATGAAGGCAAGGTGGCCCCAGAGCCACCACAGACAGTTGTTATCGGAATTACAGTGGTGACTGGTGCAGGCCCACTGACAATAGTGGTTTGGGGCTCTTCACTAGGTGAGAGGTGAGGCAGCAGTCTGACTGGTGGCAGTGGTGGTGCAAGGCTCTCCCCCAGGTGGGGGAGTAGACTGACTGGCAGCAGTGGTGGTGGCAAGAAGATCTTTCCCAGGTGAGACAGCATGGGACTGGCTGTGGTGGTGGCTGTCTCCAATGTTTGCTTGGATGTGGCAATGAGGCTGGATATGGCGGCAGCTCCTGGTGGCATCTGTTGTCCTTGCTACGGTCTTGCAGTCGGAGTAAGCATTACAGGGCCCAGGGATAAATGAAGAGGTGATTGTAGTTATGGTGGTTGGGGCAGAGGTGCTGGCCTCAACTTGGGGCTATGCAGCTGATCTGCCCCTGGAATCTTCTCCCTGACTGCCTTGGAGAAATTACCTGTATTTGGTCGCCATCGTGGCATGTGCATGATTTGCAGGACACCCATGCAATGTTGAGGCAGCTGGATACATCTCCGGATGTGGGGGCTATGCCTTTGACACATGTTATTTGATGACTTTACAAGATGTGTGACATGTCTGTTGTGAGGTGCATGTTTGATTCAAGTAATGGTAATTGTTGAAGGAGTTGCTATGGTGTGCTCACTAGATACAGGATGCATGTGGGCCCCATCTGGCCTTATGTTGTTTAGGATTGTCCATCCAGAAAAATACAGCTTAGACCAGTTTGTTTGTCTGACGCCCTGGGTGGACTGTCATCTGTGATGTATCTCCTTTCACTGAACATCTTTCTTAGTGTGGCCCTTATTTGTGCCTGGTGCTTGAGTAAGGAAATGTGTGGGAGCTTATGACATGTGAAGTTTAGCCTGCGCAGCAAAACTTCACAGCTGGAGGAATATTAGGGTGGGTGAACATTGGTTTAGTGGCTCACTAGATCTCAAGATTTCATGATGTTAAATATATGTGGATGCTTTCAATTGTTGAATGGGATCACATTCATCTCAATCTGGTGTCATTTCCTGGTATTCACCTGCATGAATCCTCATCTCTATTGCCGTGGTATTGCTGGTGTTAATTCAAAAGCCTTGCTTGCAATAGTGTCAGCTGTGTGCCGGCCTGCTGATGGCTTCGCACCTATTTTCTGCATTCACATACCCCAGCGCCCATTGTTGTCATGTTTAAGCATCTGCCCCTGTTTGGCTACCTGCCCCCACCTCTGCTTCTCCAAGTATGTCAGTTCTTGCCATGTGGAGTATGCTGGTCACTTTCCCCCTGGGGCGTGAGATGTAGCCGCTCCACACTGTCTCCTGCTGGGGCAGCATTCTTTTGGCAGTAAGTGGTGAGGAAACTGCGTACATGTGCTTTGAGGTCTTCCATCTCTTCCTGCATTGGTCAATGTCATACTGCACTGTGCCCACTGCCAATATCTTATCCATTCCATAGCCGGCCAAATAACAGCTCTTCAGCAACAGCCACCACGTTGGTCTGCATGTGTAGCACTCCCACACCGAATTTGAGTCTGCACACCCTATTTTTAGCACATTCGACTCCCCCTTATCTCCTGGCATTTTTCACACGAGTCCCTTGTCTCCTGGCATTTTTCACATAAGGCTCTTGTCTCCTGGCATTTTTCACATGAGTCCCTTATCTCCTGGCATTTTTCAGATGAGGCCCTTGTCTCCTGGCATTCTTCACAGCGTTTGTCTCCTGTCATTTTTCTCGAGGCCCTGGTCTCCTGGCATTTTTCACATGCGGTCCTTGTCTCCTGGCATTTTTCACATGAGTCCCTTGTCTCCTGGCATTTTTCACACGAGTCCCTTGTCTCCTGCCATTTTTCACGAGTTCCTTGTCTCCTAGCATTTTTCACATGAGGCCCTTGTCTCCTGGCATTTTTCACATGAGGCTCAGATGGCAATCGGAAATAGTGTATTCTGAATGGATTGTAATTTTCAAAATTGCTGCCTCTTTGCTTCCCATTCCCACAATCACTCTATTCCTGTATGGTGGTATATCAAGCATTCCGCCACTTTTTGGCAGAACTACTGTCATGATAAATCTGCCTAAATGGTAGTTGGTATCAGTAACGCTGCCAAAAATCGGTGAATTTGTTGTGCGGTATGGACTTGGAGGTAATTCTACCTGTCAGATTTAACAATCTGTCAGTGCCCTGCAGTCATACTGTGTAGGTAATTCCTCCGAGCGCTATGACAGTAATTCCGTCAAATGGAATTATCGCCAGTTTTCCTGCCAAAATTGTAATCCAGCCCTACATTTGTTACTGTTACAAAGCGGCGTTTATAGCAGTTTTGCAGAAGATGGTGCCAGACTACAAACTTGTTTGAGTGTGAGAAAGGATTCATCTCAGAGCTGCGGCGTTGCGCAGAGTCTAACGTTTCTGCGTGCGTGCGTGCGTGCGTGCGTGCGGCAGTTGGATTCAATCAATTGGAGGTTTGGGGTTCTGTGGGAGGGGCGAAGGCTGCTCCAGGCGAGGATTCCCTGCTACAGACGGCATGTGCACACCACTCCCTTGGTGAGGGATGACTGGCTCTGCTTAGCAGTAATGTTGAGGCTGCTGTACCATCTGCAGCACACGTCAGAATGCCAGGCATGCACAAGCTATGAGTGATGACAACGAGCACCTATACTGAACTCAGTGAAAGAGAGGGAGAGAGTGAGAGAGAGAGAGAGAGACATTGAGCGACATTACTGTGAGAGAGTGGAGAGTGGAGAATTGTTCTCCCATTTAGAAGAGTGCGTCTATATTGGGGTTAGAAGCTCTCCCATAGTACGCAGAATACTAGCAGCGCAGCCTCCCCCAGAATGGAGACAGATTTCTGGGAAACAGAAATAGAGACAGGGCCAGGTACACAATGTTAAAGGGGGGGGCTGCCCAGGGCCCCCACCGGCACACACACGCACGCCAGCACACGCGCGCAAGGAACCACGCAGGATGCGTGTGTTCTGCTCGGGTCCCCGGCTCGAACTGCCGGGTGACCATCTTTATTTCACACAGCGCATGCGCGAACCTCGTTGCCACTCGCGCATGCGTATAACCAGCGTAGGCACTACGGAACATCCCTCCTTTTTCCCCAAACAATAAACCATTTTAAATAATGCACTCAACAGTAACAATCGAAACTTAAACTGAGAGTCTTCCACCAGTTACGAGGCAGAGTCCATAATAAAGTCTTGGAAGCGCTGCGGCGGCTTGCGCCCCGTCCGGCTCAGGTACGGATGCGGGCGCCTCTGGTGACCCTGGAGCCTCTGGCGGTCCATCGTCTCTCGGTGTCGCTCCTGCGTCTTCCTCTGGTCTATGCATGTCGTTCTCTGCTGGGTTCGGCGCCACCTCTATGCGCTTGAAGAACGACGCATTCCTGTGACTGTCCCTCGGGCATTGGCCGCTGTGACCATGGATCCCTTGACGTGGGTCACCCCCAGCGGCTGCGCCTCGCAAGGTAACAACAACTTCCCTTCCGGTCTTCGATTACGCACCAGCACGGTGTCCCCCACTGCAATCACCTTCTCCGGTAGTCTTCGCCAGACAGTCTCTCGCTCGTTCTGGGTGGCCCTCTCTACTCGCACCCGGTTGTTATCAATCTCTCCCGGATGTCGACCTTCCACTTCGGGTAACAGTCCTTGTGGAGGCCGCTTGAAAAGGGTTTCCGCCGGCGCGACCTCAGTGGGCTGATGCAGGGTCTTGCGGTATTCGCACAGGAAGTCGAACAGGTTGCGCCGGAGTACCTCCCCTCCATTCAGCGATATGCAGAAACCTTTTTGAGCGTTCGCATGAAGCGTTCTACCTCCCCATTTGCTCTGGGCCAGAGCGGGGTGACTTTCCGATGCTTTATCCCCCCTCTCCTCACAGTACTGAGCAAACTGTTGCCCCTGGAACGGCACTCCGTTGTCTGAGCATATCTCCAGGGGAAATCCATGGGTGGCAAACATCTTTTCCATGGCCAGGATGGTGTGGTCACTGGCCATGGACTCAACTAGGTCCACCTCGGGATAGCTAGACCATTGGTCTGTCACTGCCAAAAAGTACATTCCCCAGCCCGTGGACCCAAAGTCAGCATGCACTGTCCCCCACGGGCGTTCACTCCTCTCCATGGCCTGAATGGGTGGCCCTCTTTCCACTGGACTCGCTGCTTGGCAGGGGATGCAAGCCCTCACATACTTGTCAACCCTGCTCTCCAGGTCCGGGAACCAAACTTTGAACCGTAGACGTGCCATCGTCTTCGCTGTCCCCTGGTGCCCTTTGTGGGCGAGCTGCAGCACTCTGCCCACCAGTGTCCGATCACGATTTGGTGGCCCCTCAGCAGGAGACCGTCCACTGCGACCGACAGCTCGTGACATGTCCTTCAGAGAGCCTGAAGGTCCTTTTGTGCGCCGTCGTCCCGGGCATTGTTCGCGAGGACTTCGCGCCATTCCCCGCTGGCCACAGCCTCTTTTATTCTCAGGAATACCTCGTCAGCATTTGATTTGTCCGCAATCTCCTGGCGCACCAGGGGGACAGGCAGCGCCGATTCCACCACAAGGTGCACAGCTTCCCTGCAGTCTGCCACCTCCTCCGAGTCCCTGGGCCGCCCAGATCCCGGATGTCGGGACCGATAGTCCGCTGGGTTGTGTGTGCCAGGCCGATACAGCCACTTGACCCCGTACTCCATGAGCGAGAGCATCTATCTCTCAATACGAGGCGGTGGCTTGGACGATGCCCCGACATGATCTGGATCAGGGGCTTGTGATACGTCACAACAACTACACGCTTCCCCAGGATGTAAATCCGAAAATGCTTGCAGCCCCATAAGATGGCCAAGGCTTCATGCTCAATTTGGGAATAGCGTTTCTCAGTTTCGGTGAGAGCCTTGCTAGCGTAAGCAATGGGCTGCATGGTCCCCTGCGGATCCGCATGCATTAGGACTGCTCCCAGCCCTACCGGGCTTGCGTCAACCATGATCTCTGATTCACGGTCAGGATTGAAGTAGGCCATAGTCTCTTGCCCCGACAGGGCGTTCTTGATGGCAGTGAACGCCCTCTGTTCCTTCCCGGTCCAGCTCCAGGCCACGTCATTTCTAGTGAGTGCCCGCAAGGGTTCCGACAGGGAGTCCAAGTCGCGAATAAATCATCCACAGTAATTGACCATCCCCAAGAAACTCCTTATTTCCGCGGGGGACCCCGGTGGGGCGGCCTCCTGAATGTCCTTCTCCGGATCCGGGGAGATGCCCCCGGCGTGAAACACGAACCCAAAGAATTCCAGCCGCTCCTTCAAAAACTCACATTTTTGTCTGTGCAGGGTCAGTCCTAGGCTGCAGAGTCTTTCCAGGGTGTTCTCCAAGCGCTTCAGGTGTTCCGCCTCTGACCTTGCAAACACCAGAATGTCGTCCAACATGTTTATTACCCCTTTCAGTCCCGACAGAGCCCCTCGACGAGACACCGAAGTTGAGCCTCTTAAACTGGTATAACCCCTTGTGAGTCGTAAAGGTGGTAATGTATCTTGACTCGGGGTGAAGCTCCAGCTGATGGTAGCCCGACCTCAGATCCAGTTTAGAGAAGACTCTCGCCCCTTGTAGCTCACCAACAATGTCATCTAGGGTGGGCATGAGGTGACATTCCCTTTTGATCGCCATGTTTGGCAACCTCATGTCCATGAAGATGCGAACTGCCCCTGGTTGTTTAGGTTTTGGGGCCACCACAATCGGGGAGACCCAGGGTGTAGGGCCTTCCACCCTCTCGATAATGGCCAATACGACCAGTGTTTGTAACTCCTTCTCCACCTGTGCCCGCAGGTGGAACGGGATGCGGCGATGCTTGAGTGCCGTTGGTCTCACCGATCCATCGATGTGGAGCCGTATGGGGTCAGCCTTCAACTTCCCTATCCCTTGGAAGATCATGTCAAAACGTTGGAGCAGGCATTCCAGGTCGGTGTGATATACAGCGAACGTGAAGTGCACCATGTTCAGCGCTTCGGAGGCAGCACAATTTAGGAGGGAGTGTGGGCTCACGCTTGTGATGAAGAATCTTGCTTTTATCTTGCTCATTCCATGAGACACAGGTGCCACAAACACCCCTCGGATGGGGTGTGGCGTGTCTCCCCCGAAAGCATATATCCGCGCCTTAGATTGTGTCAATTCGGGAGGGCCTGGGAGTGCTTCATAATGTTCAGTCGCTAGCACGCAGATCGAGGCCCCCGTATCTATGAGGACCGGGGTGGGAACTTCTCCGATGTTTACCAGGCATGTCGGTTGTCGGCTTCCTCCAGGGCCTATGGCAATGCTTGAAATAAAGAAGATTTCTTCCTCTTCCTCCTCCTCTTCTGCGATATTCTGGTCCTGCAGGCCTTGCTCGACAGCTGACACGCCCCTCACCCTCCGGGCATTGCTTCCCCCAACTCTTGCTGGTCCTCTCGGGGCTGCTACCGGTGTGGTTGTCCTACACACCCTCGCGTAATGTCCTGGTGCTACACTGGCCGCAGACCCTCGACTTTGCTGGGCACTCCCCCACGTGTGGCAGGTCATACCCGCAGTAGGGGCACGACTGAGCAGCACCAGGTGCTGGAAGGCTATCTCCTCTTTTAGGTGTCCATCTTGCCCTCCCTGGAGCAGAGCGTCCAATGGCAAATGCCTCTTCGCCCTTGCCAGAGTGCGTGGCTGCATCCATCTTCGCCCCCCTGACCTCCACCAGCTTGTAAGCTCTCCCCGTGTCCAGGATTTTCTGTAGAGTCAGACCAGGCTCTCTCAGTACTTGCCTCCTTAGCTTCCCTGAACTGCACCCTTGCAGTAGCTGGTTTCGGACCATCTCCTCCTCATTCACCCACCTGCAGGAGGTTGCCAGATGTGTCAGCCGCGCACAGAACTGGTCCAGCGATTCCTCTTCTTGCTGCCTTTCCGCGCACATGACAAATCTGTCAAAATCCACTTTGGCAATGGGCAGAAAATGATCTCGTAGGGCCTGCTTCACAGCGTCATGCGTGACCACCGGGATAAAGAGAGAGTCATAGATTCTGTGCACCTCCGTGCCTGCGGAGAACACCATGATGGCAATTTTGGCGTCATCCTCCTCCCCAGAGGCTCTCAAGAACATTTCTATTTTCTTGACCCACAGGAGCCATTTCGGCCCCAACTTGGATGGTGGACCCGTGGTGTCAAACTCGGGCATGGGGGCCAGTGTGCTGTGCATCTTGCGTGGGATGGGCGCAACGGCACCTTCCACCTCTCCTTCCTCGCCCATGCTGATGATCAGGCAGATTACTCACAGGTTGATGGTACTTGAAAGTATAGGTGTGATCCAGGCACCAGAGGAGATGATGTTGCTCCAAACACCAGCGACTGCACCTGGGAGGCCTGTAGATGCCAATCCTGGCAAGTCCTTTTCACCCTTGTAGATCTTCTTTTCTTTTTTTTTTCAAGCCACAGCCCTGCAGTGAGCTAGGGCTGTGGGAGGGTCCAAAAATTGTTTATGATGCAATGGGGATCGCAGCCGGCGCACGAGCACCCTCCTGGGCCGCAACCTCTGCAATCCTTAATCATACAAAATGGCCACCGGCCATACGCGCGAGTTTGAATATACACAGAGCATCAATTCCGACTCTGATGCTGTCGGAACGGGGATGGAATGCTCCTGAGCCTCCTCGTCGCCAGTGTTAGATGGTGGGGGCTGCCCAGGGTCCCCACCGGCACTCACACGCACGCCAGCACACGCGCGCAAGGAACCACGCAGGACGCGTGTGTTCTGCTCGGGTCCCCAGCTCGAATTGCCGGGTGACCGTCTTTATTTCACACAGCGCATGCGCGAGCCTCGTTGCCACTCGCGCATGCGTATAACCAGCGTAGGCACTATGCAACACACAAGAAAGTAAAACAAAAAACTAAAAGTATGCTCTCTATACGAAAGGGTCTGGGGAGACCAGAAGATTCAGAAATGGGGAGACGATTTTGAACCAACTGTGAAGGTGAAATGGCTGCACATTTTCTGAAGAATAAAGCGCACTTACATTGTTTTTGATGCAAACCTAGCCAACTGGTAAAAGAGTTTCAAACCACCACCAATTCGTTGTCAGTGAAATTACATTGAATGAAACATATGTTGTACGTTCTTCCAAGGAAACAGCCCATATTTATCCAAATTGTTCAAAAACAAATGTATTGAGATTTCAAAGTCCGCCTTGTGGTCAAAATTAGTAGACGTCACAAAATGAATACACCTCCCTGTACAAACCCGACACCAGTGCACTGCCACCATCTTTTTTTCTCCCTGGTAGTATTAGTTTTCCTGTGGTTCGTCAAGTACTTGAAATGTATATATTGAAAGAAAAGGACATTATTTAACTTGTGTTTTGTATAAGATAGGTAATTGATTGTTTTGATTGCTTAAACAAGTTTGTATGCTTCATTTATGTATTTATGAAAGATGAACTTGTCAATTGTGAAAGGTTTTTTTTATAACCATATACAATAAAAAAAATATAAAATACCACAAGAAGACCCACTAGAAAAATAAAACAAATACAGCACGTACCATGTCCTTCTTATGAAATGCATGGTCCTTGGTGTGGAATTTATTTCTGACAATTGCTTTCTAGTTTGGCGGCGTGTGGTGGGGAGGCTATAAGCCATATCAAAACATGTTTGGGAGCTCTCACTTGTGTTTCTTCCTTCTGGTATGATCATTTGAATCCCTTTGTCTCCGAGCTCCCAGGTGCCTTCCTGATGGCGGTCAGGCTGCGTGGGATGGAGCCAGATGAGACCCTGTTGCTGACCCGAGAGATGATGTCTTCTGGGAAGATTCTGGCTTGGCCTGAAGCGTGGCGTGGACTAGTAGTTGACAAACACTCCACAGGGGGTGTAGGGGACAAGGTCAGCCTCCCCCTCACCCCTGCTTTGGCGGTGTGTGGGTGCAAGGTATGTTTTTAGTGATTAACAGTCCATGAAACTGTGAAGAGTTGTCACTGATTACCCTAACAGGTATGCATTCCAAACTTAAGTCAACAGGGGTACTCTTGCAATCGAAGCATGTGAACTGTGCTTTTATTTACATTGCCTCCACTGTTGGTCGGGGGGTCTGACACCTGGACATATTCATGAGCTCTTCTGTGCCGGAACACAGTGAAAGAACCCTCTGGATCCATGAGCACACTTTTTAGAGTTCATCATAGATGCACCTGCAGCCCCACGTGGGTACTTTTTTAAGTGCTGTCCTGCTGCCATATTTAAAGAGCAAGTGCCAGAAAGCTACAACTTCAAAAGCTAGACCCTTAGCAATAGGTTGGTCAAGCAACAACAAGGAAGAAAAATTTATACAATTTTCCCTGGCAATTCATATTAGAATTCATTAAGACATACTATGATGATTATGTCATTCGAGACGGGCTGTACTTTCCGACTTGTAATGGCTTACTACTATCTCAAGGTAATGGGCAGAGTGAAGCATGGGTATTACCAGGGCTGGCGGGCCATTGCCAGATGCCATAGCTTGATTAGAAGGGCAAAATCATCACTAGCCCCCATCATAGGGGCTTAATGGGTGACACAAATTGGAGAGAGGACAAAAAGTAAAGTGAAGGAGTATGCGAGTCAAACTTTTGCAGCGGCTGCCGCAGAGGATGTGTGATACGTAATGGCACACACATGAACCTGGTGGTGCTTCAGTGGAAGGGGCTAGATCTCGAGCAAACCAGGAGCCCAGCCTTGGAGAAGTTGTACCAGGAATCATGGCCGGAGTGGGGCAGCTGAGCAAAGCCTTCATTTGAGTCTGCTAGTACACACAAAGTTCCATAGTGATACACTATTGTTGGATTCAACCGCCATTAGAAATCAAACATAAGAGTAGAACCTGACCATGCAGTATGTGCAGATGTTCTTTTGAAGAGAAGATTACCTGTACTTGGTTTTTACTTGATAAATGGAGGCACTCTTCGTGTCTTCTGATGACAGTTTGGTGCCCTGAAGATGGACTGTCGTCCGAAATGCATTGGCCAATCACTGTCAGCATTGCTAATTATCGAAGACATGTGAAGATTTCAATAAAAATAATTGGCGGAGAGCGGAACAGAAAGTGGTCTGCCGTGGAGCCTGGATTTGCCTGGAGTCTTTCTGCTGTGTCAACTGGTGCAGGCGGAGCTTTCGACCTTGCAACAATGAACTCCTTCAAAACCCCTTTATTCACATGAATCGGGGCACGGACAGCGGAGCAGAGAGTTGTCTACTGTGGTCCGCTGAGGCTCTGTGAGCGAACGGCAGAATTGGTGATTATTCAGTGCAACTGGTGCAGAGCATTATCTTTTCAGCCTGTTCAGCCTATCCACCAGCTCGGTGAGTGGCCCTGCAAAATCTGTGATCACTCTGATCACACTGTTTATATTACTGCAAAAGCTCCTAACTTTTCCTAATGTTTGCAATGACTTGCGTAAATGACTACTTATTTGCTCAGGAGCGGTGACAAGTTCTGCCAAAATACTTATCCGGCATGTAACGGTGGGAACGCTGCCTGCGTAGCCTTGAAAAGCAAAAGTATGGCTTTGTCGCTTACCATGCCTCCACCAGCATCGTCATATATAGCCCCTAAAGACACAGCATTGTTAAAATGATCTTGCTTCAATAACAATGTTGCCCCTGAGGCTGTACAACACTTGGCAAAAGTCAATGGCGATAGCCCCCTTACGGAAGCATCAGTGGGAGCTTCCGTAGTCCGCTGCATCTTTTTCTCCTCTGGAATTCAATTAACTACAGATACAAACTTTTCACAATCTCTGCCATTATTTTCAAAAGAGTCCACAGGATATAAAAATATGACATCAGTGCTAGACCGTTCTCTGCGGGGTTCGCCTCAGGACATACGTAGTTCATCCCCATTACATATAACATGACACAAGCTTCCTAATACTCAGGGGTGATCCCTTTATGCCTTGAACTTCCCCCTTTCCCAAATGGCCAATTCTTACGATTTTATCACAGAGGAATTTCATGAACAACTTACCTTCCTAAATGTTATGTCCTCCAAGATGGCTTTTTGGAGGGATTTATCTATGAGAAAGTGCAATGTTCAAGGGATTCTCTTCAAGATCTGAGAAACGATCTACTGGGATTTTCTGGGAACTTAACAGTTTCTAGTCCTCGCGGCCGTCACACAAGAAGTCAAACGACAATACAACTAATGGCTGTGTTAAACCTCAGACGGCAGACATGGCAACTAATACAGCTGCTAGTTTAACTTCTTTAGAGGGGACAAAATACTAACAATATGAACAATTGCTCTAAGAAGTGGCGGAAAGGTTCCCGCAGCTTTATGAGGAACCTGTGGTGGATTCAGTCTGTCTCCCACTCTTGAGGAAGCGCCGCCTAGTGCCTGTTCGTCTAGACAGACTGAAAAGACAAATTTGTCTTGCAAGGATTTAACATCAAACCCAAGGAAAGTTAAGAAGAAATTGAATAATCTTGAAAAGACAGAGAACTCTGGCCAAAAGGGTCCAATTGATACATTTGTAAAGTTTACACTGAACCCACTAGAATTTTTAGATCATAGTATTTTGTCAGTCTATTCAGAGATGGAGAGTATAAGCAAACCAGCAGATAAGATCATGGCCAATATGGAGAACCTCTCTCCTACTTCCCACCTGGCGAATGCGCTGATTAGATCTTCTGAAGGGGCGCCTTCACCAAGGAGAAACTTTGTAAGCCATCAATGTCAACCACAAAAAACAGAGCTATCACTGGCACCCATGTTTCTTCCTCTTGGTCCTGGGCAGAAAGATGCTTAAAAACACATCTACTACGAACTTATGCCAAACCTCAGGCCAAGGCACACTAGACAAAAGGAAAGACCTGTTTGCACATCTTTTGGCAAATAGGACATTAGAATCTTCTTTGGTTGTCTCAGATAGGTTGGATTCTCGGTCTACGAACCAACAGGATACAGTGAAGTCATCTTTTCTCACATTAGAGGAAAGAAGACTAAGGCTTTCTATAGCAAGCAAGGAAGAGCTCCCACAAGCTTTTTGTCCAATGGTTTCTTCTTGCCCTATAACGACCATTGATAGAAGATCCACTATGTTGAGGTCAGCCCCAAGTTGGTTAGGGGATACAGTGGACTCAGCCAAAACTGCACGTCAGAATGCTGGTTTATGTAAACCAACATTCAATGGTTGCGTAGAGTTAAAGGGAAATCTTTATCCTTTGGTACATCATGGAATGGGGAACAAATAAAATCATACTGAAAGCAAAAAAGAAAGTGTAGGAGGGAATATTCACTTCTCAGAGGAACACACATTAATCCTGAGTGAGGTTTCTTCAAACAGGGATTTGCTCCCTTTAAATCAGACTCAAATTATGGCCTTGTTTTTGGAAATTACTAGCTTATGATTGAGTTCCTCTAGTGATATTGCGTTGGTTCAGTTCCCCTTAAAGGGTAAATTAAATCTGGCAAAGCTATACTTCTTTTCACAAATGGTAAGGTCTCTGGTCTTGTCAAAGTTGGAATCCTTTTTAACAATGGGATATGATGTGTTGCAGCCTTTAGAAGAACCAAAGATCTTGTCACCTGAGGGACTACCTGTTGTAAATTCCCTCACCTCCACATCTGTGCATGAATTGATATCTCGCTTTACCCTTTCCATTAACATTAACACTTTAGAATCAAGCCAGCAAAGAATCACTGATGAGAATCCAACAAGATTGCCATCGGTTTACGACCAAAATTCTGTCTTGTCTGCGCTGCATGGAAGGGGAGGCATTCAGAACAGCTTAAAGTGAATAGACCATCTCTGTTTGGCTTCCTGGAATTGCAGAGGTTATATGTTTCTGGAAACAGACTTTATTCCTCTGCCACAATATTCTCTGAAGTTCCTGCAGGAAACATGGCTAACGTCTAGCCCTGTAATAGATGGTTATGCGGTTCTTATAGTGAAAGCAATTCAGGGTCTACAGGGCCGGCCTATGGCGGTGGGTCTTCTTTGTCCCCTTAAAAATGGTTTTGGCCTCAATATGTTTAAAATAGAAACGCACCGGAATGATATTCAAGTGTTAAAAGTGGTTAGTATGGATGGAAACTCTAGTAATGAATTATGTTGTTATGTGTGGAATGTTTATTTTAATCCTAAATCCAGGGAGATCGAAATGTTTCTGAAAGTTCGTTCTGCTCTTCTTTCAAATTTCTTAGAAAATGACAATGCAGAGATTATTATATTTGGGGATTTTAATGGTGAATGCCTGGACCCCAAATGGTATTGCAAAAAAATAGGATTGGGGCTTCTTCATTGGCGAGGAAAAGAGGGAGGGTAATAAGCACAGAACGAAATAGTTGGGACTTAATCCTTGCAAATGGAAATCTTATGGATGACAAGCCTCCAGAATTCACTTGGGCAAATGGTCATTTGAGGTCCACTTTGGACTATTTATTTTTATCTAAATCATTATTTTGGAAATGTAATAGTCTAAAAGTGACCCCTATGCAATCTAGTGACCATCATATGATAGTGCTGATGCTGAAGTATAAGTGGGATCACCAAACAAGTTTAAATTGCTCGTTGGTAGCGGATGTTAATGTATGAAACCAAGCATTAAAATGCAAACCAGCACTATCATTATATTTTAACTAGTGTATCTTTTATATGGGGTCTAAAGAAGATGGCCAGCTTTTAAATCCAACTACCTATGATAAGGCAATCCAAAGGGCTCTGGGTAGTCTATACTCCCCTAATCTCGGGAGTACTAAAAAGGTAAATACAAACCGATCTTATAGGCACAAGTATGATATCCTGCTTTCAGGAAAGAAGAGAGAGTTTAATAAAGCTCTGAGACAATTGGGAAAGACACTGCTTGATTATGAGATAAAAGGTAAAAGCATTGAAACTTAATTATAAAAATTGGGGTAAGTGCCACCGCTTTTTGTTGTATATTAATGATGCAGAATCAATGCTTTGCTCTATTTTTTATAAAAAATACCTCTTCTTTTTGGAGACTGATCAAGGATCCCTTGGGTCAATGTTCCCTCAAATGCCAACCAATTAACCCAGATGTATGGGAAACCCATTTTTCTACCCTATACCGTAAAAACGAAGGGATAAAAAGGTTTCCCTCTTATAATATCAGTTAGTCGGATCAGGTGGAGATAGACCCTCTTCATGCCCCATTTCTCTCCACATCCGGCGTGGGCTTGTTCTGAGGTACTGACAGCCTGTCCATTAGGTTACATTACAATACTTACAAACAAAATAAGAAGTGAAGCATACAGACAACCTTTCCAAAACCATGCATTTCACTACTAAATGAGGAATGCCATACTAACTACTCCTGCCTGACTACTGCTCCCCTACTACACCTATACAGAAAAATCAGGTGAAGTCATGATGCCAAACCTACCACTTTTGCCAATGCTTGTTGAACTAGTTGTGAAGGCTGAATGTTGGTCCACTCTCTTGTGGATAAAAAGGGGAGACGAAAGAATAACCTGCTCGTTCTGCGTACAGGAGACATCTTGGAGAAAGATGAATTCCCCAATTATCAGGATGTGAAACCGTATTTTTATTACATGCACAGAGTCAATTATTATTAATGTCTCTGCCTTTACTAAGGGCAGCTGTAAAGTAAACCAAGCCTACAACAAAAGCCTTTAAATCCCAATAACCTAGTGGAGAAATGATCAAATGAAAAACAAGGTGTCTGGCCTTCTGCAGCATCCCTATCACCTCGGTGAGTCCACTGGCTCGAAGAAGTAACCTGGAAACCTTTGAAACCACTGGGATGAGCAACATGACTTGAATGAAGAAAAGAGCTCCCTCAAAACTAGATGTGAGCTTCTCCTCAATGATGAAGGCGGAATGAAGGAAGTAGAAGGTTTGAGAGACCCTTGCTGGGGAGAGACACGTCAGATCCATTAATCGGGAGGTTAAGGACAACTAAGAGATACATTAGTTTCCATATCTTTAATACAATTGTGATTCTATGTCACAATAGTAAAATTAGCATTTTCTTCATTTACTTTCAAGACTGGATACTATTACACCAGTTAGAAATAGGTTGGTTCACCCAGTCAGCTATTTTCAAGATGCCATCCATATTTAGTTTTCATTGTTTGAAGCATGGCCCTCCCTCTATAGAAGTGGAGCGCTGTACAGGATATGGTTAGCCAACGTTTGGGCAGGGGTCTTTCAACAATAGCGCAGTACTGAGAGTTGTGGTATGTGTGTCAGCCTGTGCATTAATTGGGATTAGTCCTTGGTCAAGTGTTATTGAAAAAGCTACGATTTGTGAAATTTGCAAAATTGGGGAACTGTGGGGGCATTCCAAGTGGATACCAGAACCAAGTTCCAGAGGGTGTGCATGACAAGAGAAGGATTGTTTGCAGATACTCTCTTTCCGGACGAGTTGTGATTTGTGACATCTGGTTGATTTGCTGCACGAGGAGCATGCGCCACCAGATGTGTGCAGCTTAGCTGTCAGGTACGCAGTTGTCCTATTCGTAACTGCTTTGTAGGTGATACATGCAGTCTTGAACAACTTTGAGTCCTGGAGAGGAAGCCAATGTAGTTTGCGTAGAATGGGGGGTGAGGGGCGGGAAATTTGGACACATTTTCACTTACCAGTAAAAATGCATGCTGTGACGTGGTGGGCTGCTTTTAAGGGAGGCAAGGGAGCAGCTGGCAGCCCTGTTAGATATGTGTTTCTGGAAGGACAGGCTGCAGTTGATGGTGAAGACTAAGGATTTTACTGAATCCAGGAGTTGTGTAGCAAATCCTTCTAGGCACATATTATTGTTGGACGAGTTGTTTGTTTAGCAGTGGGACCAATGCGGACAAATTTGGTTTTTGGAAGGGTTAAGTTTGAGGTAGGCAGCGGACATCCAAGACTGGATGATAACTAGATTTTCACTTAGGCAACTAATCTCTTGGGGGATTTTTACTCTGAAGTACAATTGTGTATTGTTTGTGTATTGATGGTGGCTATATTGAGATCTTTGAGAAGTGTGCCCACAGGCACCATGTAAAGTTTAAAAAGGATCAGTGAGAGGATAGAGACTTGGGGGACTCTGCAGGAAATTAGGAGTTGTTTAGAATGCAACATGTTCGTCTGGGTGGCTTGGTGTCTGCCCAAGAGGTAGGAGGTAAACCAATTCAGGACAGTGCCAGAGAAACCCATCTTGTCTGCGAGGGAGAGGAGGATGTGGGTGTCCAATCTTTCTCCCACAAGGCAAGCTTTACAAGTCATAGCCTTCCTGGTAGAGTTGCCCCCAAACACAGATGTATCCCTACTCACCAGATGAAGGCGACAATTTACACTCTGTGGCATGCTGGAGGAAGGAGTCGGACTAAGGGGTGGCATGGTATAATTAAGTGTCCACCTAGGGCACGGACACCAGCAGAGGTTTATATTAAAGATATCTATTAAGATATATAATGTTTATTGCAAATATTTTAACGCAGTATGTATGGGGAATGCAAGCCCTGCTTCTCTGGCACTCCTCCAACCATCACTGTAATTCTTATCTTCCTCATGCGCATCCTGTTACTGGGCTCTGCATTCCACATTGTGTCACTGTGTTCTGTGGCACGATGTGGACCCCATGCTACACATCCCCTTTCTTTCACAAAGTTCTCTTCGTGTTTCTCACTAAAAAGTGTAGTCATCAAGATATCTCGGTCTTCGGTAACTCCTTCCACATCTCGATGCAGCAGGAGACATATCTGTTGTATCTGACAAGGAACGTCTACCACTACTGATTTCCTTGTTCTCCAGACCAATTTCTCCTACACCCACCCATTCACTCATCTCAATCTTTCCACCATCACTCTCTTCGAGTCCAAACTCTTCCATCCTTTGTCTTCACAGCATGTCTGAAAACCTCTGCTACCTCAATTGGCCCAGACCATTGGCAACTATTGCCTCTTAACACAACCAGCAATTTGACCCTGACCCAGCTTCCCACTCATTGAAAGCAACGCCTCCTGAAACTCCTATTGTCTTGCAATGCCTTGTTTTTCATCAGTTTCAGCCTGAGGTCCTTCATTTCATCCAACCTCACTACAATGCCAGTCACATCACCCATCCAGCCTGGAAACAGCTTTGTAGCACCTGTCCTTCCTCTACTATGTTCAAAAGGAGAAATTCCAGTAGTGCTGTTTGGCATGAACCTATGAGCAACCATGGTTCTTCTCGCCACCTCTATCCAATCCCTTCCATTAGACCACACCCATCTAATGGCTTCTTTGATTATCCTGTTATATCTATCCACAATCCTTTTAGCTTAGGTATACCAGAGGGACTGAGGTCACGCTATGAGCTCACCGTTCCAGCTCCCAGGGCCCAATGAACTCTTCCCCAATGCACAGATGCAGGACTGAGCGAAGGGCAAGTTAGAACTTTCATTTATTACACAAACAGACAGGGATCATACAGGACATTGAAAATATCCCAGATTTACGACTCCTGAGCCCGTGTCGGGACATTTTGTTCACTTACTGCATCACACCATGGAACTCTTCCCCAAAAACCTACGAGGAGACAGGATTGGGTAGTTGGGGTGGTAGTGCCTATACACAGCACATATGCATGTTACTCTATTGGCCCTCACATGTCAGGTGGCTTGCCTGCCCCTTCCCCAAAAACGATCTATTACATTGTTGCAGAGTCACAGGATTACCATTGGCCCTTGCCCTCTGCCATCCACCACTGGATTTATGTTCCCTGATTGGCTGGAGCTGATCTCCCTAGGCCTGGGACCCAGCTGTTTTCTCAGCACTCAGTGCACCTTCTCAAGGCGATGAGAAAGACTATGTGTTCCCAATGTAACTGTCAATGCTACCACTTTTGCCTATGAGAGTGCCCTCAGTGTTGCACCGTTGTTAAAGAATCCATGTTTCACTTCATGTCTCTGTTGCGGAGATCTACGCGTCTTCCCACCGTGGATGAATGACCATTGTCTGACTCGGCCGCACCACGTCTTTGAGCTCTCTGGTCTGCACTTTGTGAGGATTTGTGCTAGTATTCTGCAGGTTGCTCCTTGTCCCTGATGGCCAGTAATGTTCTGCTCATCGCTGAACTTGGCTGCGAGCCACCGGCCTGCTGCTCTGTGCAGCCTAATTCTGCTTTTTCTTCGCCTCTCGTCCTGGGGCTCACTACAGTTATACTATGATTTCTATATATGTATATTGTGCTATGTTTCTTATAGGTTAGTAGTATATGGTTCTTCCAGACTACTTATATGATCCTGTAGTTCCATAGGGCTCATTGCAATAAGCATATGCATGCTTCCTCTGCATCTGCCTTGCGTTCAGCATTTCTGCATTTGGCTAATGAGAAAAATAATAAAAGCTTTCGACAGTATCTATAAGTATCTGTCCTCTATCTAAAGAACTGTGTATGCATGTTCTTCCTGTATGCACGTGTGTGTCCATGTAACGTCGTGCATGTGTCCGAGTTTGCTTCTTGACTAACGTTGCTATGTCATGGTGTCAATAATGATATCAGCACAACGGATTTCCGTTATCAGTCAATCTGATCCATTGATGCATTTGGATCGATGATCAGTGTAGTGGCACCTGTATCCATAAGGAAATTGACTGGATACGGTTTTAATGGCTGCCTGAGAGAATTTCTTTTTTGCACATGTTGATATCACTGGCCCTTCTGGGGGCTGTCCAAACAGTGAGCTGCATCTTGCGTTCTTGACTCTTTGGGCTGTCATGTTCATGGGGGTGAGGAGGGGCATTCCAGGAACCCTCTCTTCAGTCCCCCCTCTGGTCGACTTGTCGATCAAACCACCACACTTAGTCACCATTGGTTTTGATAGCCATATCTTTGTTACTCCTCCAGAATGTCTGTAGTAATTTGAATGGTCATCGAAACTCCATGTCATGTAACTACAGTCTCCTTCTGGGTTGCACCATACCCATTTCGCCCAGTATTTGTTGTTGTCAAATGGATCATCAAATGTTATCATCTAAGTTGGGAACAGTGGGCATCCTTTATCTTTGTCCTTAGGTTATTTCTATCATTTAATATCTTCTATGTTTCCTCTTCAACATTTATATCTACTAACTCTTTCATCCCTATCGTTTTCTTATTCATTTTGTGACATTGTGTAATGCAGATCTTGATCACACACAGTCCTACTAGTACTAGGATCAGTGCTCTTAGTAATACTTTTAGTCCGTCTGTCAGCCATGTTGGCATCCATGACCATATATATGAGAGCCAGCTCTGGTCTCGCCCTCTTCCTTTTGCTTTCTCCTCCATTTTGGCATCCATTTTCGACAATCTTGTTACGGCTTCTGTCAGTGTGCCATTTTCTCTGTCATTTGTGGGCACGAACATGCGACAAGAACTCCTGATCTTGGCGCAAACTCCCCCTTCCATTGCTGTGAGAAGGTCTAGAACATTTCTGTTCTGGAGAGCCATCAATCTTACTGCTCGGAGCTCTTCTTTTATTGCATTGAAGGCGTTTACTGTTGAGTTTATTGTCTGCATCAGTTCCCATCTCGAAATATGCAACCATTTCACGTTTGTGTATATGTGCACAGCTGGAACTACTGACACAAATAACATTTTTGTCTTACTGAACACCTGGGGAACAGGTGGCACATCGTCCAGTGATGCTCCTGATGAGAAATAGTTATCTCTTTTCTCTCTACTCACTACTACTGAACCCTTCTTTCTTTTTGTTTAGTCCATTTTAGGGAAGTCGTCTATCTTGATGTCCTTCTGTGGTACTGCTAGTTCTGGCATGTTGATGTGTGCCAACAAACATACCCCTCCTCAGTTGGGTGGCAGCTTCTCGTATGCCTTGGATCTGCAGCCCCAATAGTGATCCATTAATACTGTTGTCCCAGTCTTCATTGCTGGTTGCTTTTCAGTGTACCTGCACTCCTTGTTTTCTCCAACCTTTACTGCTCCATCATTCTGGAAACATAATGCTGGTTTCATCAGTGGTATTATGGGCATTGGTCCAGCTTCATTGTCCACCCCGGTCAGTAACTTTGTGCTTACATCCCATTCTTTCAGACACTTGTTATGTTCTCTTTGTACTGTGTTCACCAGTGCTTGTACTAGGGTGTGAGCCTTGCTACCTACTACTCCCTCTTTCCATTCTTCAGCTGTGTATACTAAGCCATACACAAGCATTTGTGGTATTTCTCAACATCCCGGTACTCCTATTTCCTTGAGTCCTTTCTTAGGGCATGGTCATTCTTTCAGTGTTATTGTTTTTGTCTCTCCCTTCTACGGGCTGTCAGTTATGTATTGTATAGCCTGGTCTAGTTGCCAGTAATTGTTCATCATGTCTAGTGTATTTATATAACTGTCTTCGTGGGGAAATGTTGCCTTGGAAATCCATCTTAATGTTGCTGTATTCCTTTGGAATCCTCCTTGTGTGGTAACCATGGATAGGTACATAAGGCATTGTGCTCTTGCAGCTGGAATTGCAGTTACAATAAATGTTCTGGAGGCACTCATGGCATAGGTGATTAGTGAGCATATATAGCAGCTCTCCCCAGTGGTTTTGTTACCTACTTTGGTCATGACTTGTACCACATGTTGTTAGATACTCAAGCAGTATCAGTGAAATCTATCTCACATGGGGGGGTGGAACTCTAGTTCCACCCCCCATGTCTGCATCTGCACCGTGTCTACCTCTTTTTAGTGTACTTACAGTGCTTACCTGTCTACCTGACATGGTCATACCAGCTGCTGGAGTTGGGGTTGTGTAGTAGGGCATACAGCAGTATTGCTAGCAACATAGGATACTCGCCAGAAAATGAAAGAAAGAACACCACTTGGAAATAAGAGACATGACACAATGAGCTATTTATTGTAGCTGTTTCCATCACCTCTACCCTTTTGGATCCTTGCATAGTTTGAAGATATCATTTGTCTGCCTGAAATTAGCAAAACAAGCGTTATTGGGTTAGTATTAAACTAATTCAAGGGCCGAGAACAAAATAGTCTGCCATAGCAAGAAGGAATAGCTGTTCCCACACAGCTTTTATTCTGGCGTCACATAGGACTAAGAGTACAGATGGGTTTCCCATTTCCAGGTACGGATATACTTGGGACAAATAAGCTATGAAGACACGGAAATACACGTTACAGTGGCGTCTTCTGGTACTGTTTGATCTCCTAGCAAATTGGATAAATTGGCCTTGGAAAGTCTCAGGATGGGTATCACGGGGAATCATGCACCAAATGTAATAAAAACAGTCACACTTTCATGATGGATATGTGCAGAAAGAAAAATAACAAACAGATAGTGTGCTTTCACTCTGGATGTGAAGGAAGTCCTTGCCCTATTTGTCCTGCACGTTAGCGAGTAACCACTGGATGTCCTCTGCTCGGCTGTGCCGATTCCAAGTTATTGTTTTGCTCTTCTGTTTGTGGATCGTTGGCCCTTTTCATATTGGTATTAGAAGTATCGCTCAGTGATCAGTTCAACAGTAAGTGGTCCTGTAAAGCGCAGTGTGTTCCACTTCCTAGAAACATTTTGTAAGAGGACTTGGTCACCCGGATACAACAGTGGTTGCTTAAGTAAGTCCTTGTTGGCTTCGGTGCTGTCGCTCTCTTCTCCTGCTTTAGGCCTTTTCCATTGCCTCTGCAGCGGCAAGAAATAAAACCGGCACCTTGCAATCAAGAAAGTGGTATACCCATACATTTCATGCCCCAATCCAACAGACACCTTCTATGCATATTTGATTGCCCTAGTGGGAGGAGCCAGGGAAAGTTGCATGCGCTGTCCTGCTACCACCTCATGTGGGGTTAAATGGTGGTCGGACCCTGGCTTATTGCACAATACAAACAAGGCTAAGGGAAGGTAATGGAGCCAACTTTTGTTTAGAGTCTTTTTAGTTTTGGCTATACCTTCCTTGAGCAAGCCATTGAAGAGCTCACACAATCTGTTTGCTTGTGGGTGATAAGCACAATAGAGTTGTGTTGGATTCCTAACAAGGTTGTAATGTGCTGGAACATCTCACTGGCGAAGTGAGGACCATTGTCAGACTGCGGGACCACATACAAGCCCCCTCGTGGGAATATCTCCCGGATCAGCAATTTTGTTGCTCTAAAGGCGTCAGGATGGGAACACGGACCGGCTTCGATTCAATAGGGAAAATGGGCATACAACCACTATCATGTAGCGGAAACTTGGCAAACTTGGATCATGTCGAAATAGTCAACGTGCAGGTGTTGGAATGGACCCACTGGGTGAGGTATTTCTCCTCTCACTACCCTCAATGTATGACCTGCATTAATGCTTTACACACTAGACAGTCATGAATTCAGTGACATGTTCTGCCAAGTTAGGACAGAACCATGTTTCTCCAATATGAGCAGCAAGCACCTCCTTCCCTCTATGGGTTGGAAAGTGTAATTGTGTCAGTGCAGTGTGCAATAATGAAAATGGCATTACCACTTTCCCTGTGTTGTTTTGCCGCCATAAGGCGTCTGTCCGAGACACTGTACATCCCCTATTTATCCATAACTCTTTTTCTTCCCTGGGTACAGCTCCCTGCAACTCCCTAATCTTTGTCACTGGAAGTGTGTTGTAGCCTTCCTTTAGTATCATTGTTCATGCATAATCACGCGTGTGTGACAATATATCAATTTCTAAAATGTCCCCAAAGTAGGCGGCACGCTTTACTTCCGCATCTGCTGCTTCATTGCCCATGGAGACGGGGTCCTTCCCCTGTGTAAGGCTACTAATTGTGCTGATTGTGCTGAAAAGTGGGAAGTTAGACGTGCACTTGTCACCACCTCGCTTGTCCCCTCCTCTCTCAATCTCACTACTGCTGACCCAGTATGTCTTTCCCCATTCATTTGGTCAATTATTGATGACCCGTCAATGTAAAGCACGTCTCCCCCCTCAAGTGCGTTCTCCTGTACTTTACAAGTGTCACAGAATTCTGCTATGTTTGCTGTGCAGTCGTGTGCATAATCACCCTCCTGTAAGATGTTGGCGATGAAGGTTGACAAGTCTGCATCTCACTATCTAGAGAGCTGGGTTTGACAGTAATACCTCGTACCCTGAAGCTCTTTGTGTAATTTACTTTTCGGTCTCTCCAGAATTGCAAAGAGAGCATGCTCCACATAAAGAGTGGTGTTGTATCCCATGGTAATACTCTCTGATGTCTCTACTGTAAATGCGGCTGCAGCCAATACCTGTTCACATGCATAGTGTCTTCTCATTACTGGATATAATTTTCCACTGTGGTATGCTAGAGGCTTGTGTCCCATGCTCATATTTTGTGTCAGTACTGCAGTCATAAGTCATAACCACTCCATCGGAGTGTGAGAATAGGAAAAAGTCTCCTTGATAATCTGGGATCCCTAACACTGGAGCTGTGCATATTGCTTCCTTCAGCTCGTCAACTGCCTCAGCCATCTCCGTTGTCCATTGTAATGTCTTCTCCCCTCTTTGTGCTTCCATCATTGAACTCAATAAGGGCCTAGTGTAAGTGCTATAGTCAAATACCCATGCCCTGCAATAGTTTCATAATCCTAGGAATTGCTGCATTTGTTGCATGGTTGTGGGTTTTGCTGTCCTGCGTATTGCTTCTGCCCTTTCTGGTGTTACTCTTCTGCCGTCTTGAGATATCAGTTGTCCAATGCACAATACTTCTGTCTGGCAATATTGTAATTTGGCCTTGTCTACCTTGTACACTTTTTCTGCTAGTACTGTCAACATGTGCACTGAGTCATTTCTATACTGTTCCTCTGTCTTGCTGCAAATCAATATGTTGTCTGCATACTGTTTAACCATGCTCTCCATCTGTACATTGCGTTGAATATGGAAGGGGATTCACAGTCCCCTTGAGGAAGTCATGTATGTTTCCACTTCTTATTTCTATAAAGAAATAAAGTTATGTCCTGTGAATCTGGGTGTAATGGTATAGAGTATAATGCATTCTTCAAATTGATGACCGTGAAGTAGGTATCTTCCGTGGGGATGCTACACAAAATTGATGCTGGATTTGAAACTAAAGGAAACTCTGCTTCTACAATGTGCTTAAGAGGGTGCAAGTGCTGTATAAAATGCCATGACCCCCCTATCGCCTTTTTGAGAGGATACACAGCCATGTTGCATGGTGATTCTGATGGCACTAGGATGCCCTGCTTTATTAGTGCTGCAATGGTCTCATAGAGTCCCTCGTCTGCCTCCCTTGACAGTGGATATTGCCTAACTCTTGGTAAAATGGGTCCTGGCTTCAGATTGATTGTCACTGCTCCTATACCCTTCAGAAGCCCCACATCATAGGGACTTGTGGTCCATAGAATGCTGGGGACCTTTGTCAAGTCTTCCTTGAGTAATGTCGGCGGTGCTTTTAGCATCATCGCCATTCTCTGTGGTACCTCTTTGTAATGTAATCTCACCCAATATGTAATGTTCATTTCGAACACCATCTCGTGATCTGATCTGTTGCCTTTCAATAGTTCTTCATCTGTAAATGTAGTCAACCTGTGTCCTTCTGCAACAGCGATCACTCTGCTCACCATGGTCGCCCTGTATCATCTGTCCCATGCACTGCTATCTAGTCACCCCCCATTATTACTGCCTCTAATTCTAATGGCACTATTGTCCCTTCTTTGTCATCTAGTGGTATTTCTGGCCTGAATAAGTATACATTTGGAAGGTGCCACATTTTCCCCTGAATCCCTGGGAGCCATGCTATTATTGTTTCAGTCCCATATTGAAACAGTTCCTCATCTACTGGCACCCCCCTATGTACCGTCAGTCCACAATAGACTTGAATAATCCCCCTCACATTTAGAAGCTGTATCCCTTGTGTGGAGCACACTATCCCCTTGTCATTGAATGAAATGGTCATGTTAAGTTTGCTCATGATAGCTCTCCCCAGTATGTTTAAGGGTGCCTGTCGAGAATATAGTAGGGGTAAAGCTAAGTCTTGTTCCCATATGGAAAGTGCAATATCTTCTGTAAAAGGGACCAAATCCGTTGACCCAGAGAACCCTTGAGCATTCATGGCATTGACCTGACATGCTGTACTTCCCCTCCCGAATGCAGGATCTAGTCGCCCCAGTGTCTACAAGAAAGGAAATGTTTTGTCACCTATCGTCACCCCTATACGTGGTTCCTCCACCGGGTTGGGTGTAATCGATAAGATGGGACACATCAAGTCCATCTGTGGGCTGTCCTATTGAGGGTATAATGACATTCTGTGTCCCAAAAATGGGTTGCCCCCCACTACAGTGACCCCCCTAGTTTCCTAATGGGAGTCGTCATGGAGTCTGTGCATGCCACAGTCCCATCGTTTGGTTGTGTGCTGTTCTGCATCTGCAATATCTTCTGTGCCATGTATAATTGCTGTGTGTTACCCTGCATCTGCTGTATCTGTGGTGCCTGCGAATAATGCTGCATAGGCACCTGCATTTGTGGTGTCTGTGTCATGGGCTGGTGTGTCTGCGGGTATGCGTTCAGTGACTGTCCTTGTTGCTGTGTCTGGTCCTGGGCACAGAACTCATTCTGATCTTGGGGCCACCAGAAGCCCATGCAAGCTGGACCTCTGATTTCTGGCCTTCTGCGTTAGGCCCATTACCAGAGCCGGCTAAAGTAGTCTGGAAGCTGGGCATTAAGATATCTGCCTCCCTTACCATGGACAGCCATATAAACTCAGTCTGTGGTCTTGGCTTTCTGAAATGGAAACCGCTGAAGAAAGTCCTCCCCTTCATTCCCAGACAATGTTATGCCCAAGTGGTAGTAGCCTGCCTAAAGGGCAGCATTGATTATTGCAATGCTATCTACCTTTCTCAGCCTGCCTATCTCACACGCTGCTTGCAAGTTTTGCAAAATGCGACCGTTCGGCTGGTGAAAGGGATTCCTATTGGGCAGCATGTCTCTAAGGCACGCTAGTCTTTACATTGGCTGCCTGTGGAAGCCCGGGTAAAACTTAAGGCTACATGTATGATCCAGCGTGCCCTGAATGGGAAAGGCTGCTCGGCGATCCAATAGAATTTGCACAGCTATTGCCCTGGTCGCTCCTTGAGATCTGCCAGTGCAACGCTTTTATGCATTCCCAGGTATTGCAAGGAGGGAGTCGGGGAGAAGAGTTTTTTCGGTGGCCGGTCCCAAACTTTGGAACTCGCTCCAGCTTCCCCTACGGCTGATCAATGATTTTGAGGTCTTCAAACGCAACCTCAAAACCCATCTTTGTGCGTGAGCTCCCTTCTCTGTCATCTGTCTCAGTCTTTTGTGGATATCTTTGACTGCGCCATGATGCCTTCAGTTTCAGTGCGCATTATAAGTAACTGATTGATTAATAATAATAATAATAATTTAGCATTTATATAGCACTATAAACCCTCAGGCTCCTGAACGCTGCTTCTTACTACCCACGGTGTGTGGTGCTCATTTATCAAACTCGGAAGGATGAAAGGCTGAGATTGGCCCTGCCGGGATTCGAACCTGCGTCAGCAGGCTCTGCACAGATGTCAAAGCGAGCACTCTACTCGCTGTGCTATCGGACCAGCTATTGATTGTTTTCCCCTGGATATGCTGGGTGGTATTGCATTCCCCGATTCTGTGGCATCCCTCCTCTGCTCCTTCATACCCTTGCGATATGTTCTATCTGTATGCACATCCAGCATTGGGGCGGTTCTCTCATTTACCTCTGATACCCTCCAGGGAAGCCCTTCTGGATCTGGCTGCATTTGTTGCCCATATCCCTGATACCCTCCCAGAAATCCCCCTTGGCTCTGTTGCATTTTCTGCCAATACACGGAAATCCCCCTTGGCTCTGTTGCATTTGCTGCCCATATCCGTGGACCCCCTCTTCCTCGAAAAGCCATGCTGCGCATCACCCGCCCCATGATCACCCCTCCTGCGGGCGGAGGTGCGTACTGTGGTGCCCCTTGTCCTCCTGTGCTTGTTAATACTGCCCTTCCATGGTGTATTTAGACAGCTTCTTCTATACTAACTTCGCATCCTCTGGCTTTCTTTCCTCTTGCTTTTTCCTCACCTTGTCTTAGCCTGCAGTAATGTACTATTGTGAGTTGTGTGTCTGACCATGGCTTTGCTTCCATTCCCACCAACTTTTTCAGTTGCCTTTGATAGACTAATGCCACTGTTTAATCCTCCAGTCTCGTGTTTCAAGGCGCCAGAGCTCTTGAATAGCCTGAAATATTGTAGGCGGTCTTCGTCTTCCCCCATTCTGCGTACCATAATCACACAAAGTCTGTGTACTGTGTCTGCAGAGCTTGCCATACAGATGCTTGGTAGAGTTAGTGAACGGTGAACCATTGTGCACCGTGTTCTGGATTTTTACTCCTGAGTACCCCACCCTTCTCCACACGTCATCAGTGGCCTCTCCAAGGGCCATCACTAGTAAACCTTTTACGTCCCCTACTGCAAATTTGTGCCCTGCCATCATCCTTTCCATCTCATATATCCATTTCCCCGCACCCGCAGTCAACGAGGGTAGCCTACACCTCAAGTTTTCCTTGTCTATATGTTTCCATGGTACATACTGAGGTCGCACCCCCTTTCCCTGTAAGGGGATCTGTGACAGTCCTGCCCCCCCTTCCATTCTCCCAGTGTCATTAGTGGATGTGAATGCCCCTGCCAGTTCCTCCCTCCTACGTGCCAGAAGGTCTCTGAGCCTTTTGCGTTAAGTCATCCATGCTGTGTAATGCGGCCCTGGACTGTTGCAGTTTCTCATCCCTATCCCCCCTCTTTCCCCCTGTGTTTGTCTGCTCCCCACATTGAGCTCTGATCAATGCTTTTCCCTGCGAATCGACGATCTATTTACCCTAATCCCTCATTCTCACTCCCTACCAAGTCATCATCAGACTCAGAATTCGTCATGGAAGCTCAGTCTCCTCAGTACCTTTGCTCCCTGTGGTTCCCCTTCTAGGTCAATGAGGTTCCCACAGCCCCCCCCTCATGAAGGACCCTGTGTTGGTTTTGTCTGGCAGCATGGGTGCCTTGTCATGTTTTGTGCTGCGATCTAGCACTGTTTGCCTATCCCTTCCCGTGCTGCCATCAGGATTAGTTTGTCCCCATTCTATTCTTATGTCTCTAGCTGTGCGCTCCTCCTCCTCTTTGCTTTTGCACTCTCTTCCCACTTTCTCCTTTCCCTTCGTACCAGAACTTGCTTTTCCTTCTCGTCTTCCTCCCTTTGCCTCTCTATCTCCTCGAGCTTCCTCTTTCTCCTAATTTCTCTCTGCTGCTGCTCTTTCTCTTCTTCTTTTTGCTTTTCTCTTCACACCCTCTTGCATTCTCCATTCTTTTCCTTTTCTTTCCTTTCTACTTCTTCCATTATCTCTGCCCACTCTTGTGCTTCACTGATCTCCTTAGACCCAGCTCCTTCCTTACTTGCCCCTCCTTTTTCTCCCGCTGTCTTCCCATCCAATTTCAATAGTATCTGCCCTCCTACCCACCCGTTCAATGCTATTCCTCCCAGGCCCTCCATGGCCCTCGTTTGGGTCTTGCTGCACACACCCTTCTACCCATCCTCCTTTGTATATGGCGGAGGTTTGAATGTTGGATTTGTGTAACCCTCTGCTGCTTTTAATTCTTGTATAGTGTATACTTCCTGTGATCCTGTTGCAGCTCCTTCGTTCTCATGGTCAGGGGGAGGTGGGGCAGCGGGGGCCGAGGGCGCTGCGCTCAGGGTCTCCCGCTGGCTCAGCATCCATTGACGCCTCGCTACTTCCCGCTCGTCCTCCTAAAATATTTTCCAGAGCTCGAATATCTCTATACGACGGCTCAACTTTTTCTCCTTATAAGCCTCTTGTATGTGTGTGTGTAATGATTGCTGGACATATTTGGAGAAACTTCTGCATTGTGGCCATGGCTTAATCAATTTACCTTCTGTGTTTTTCGTCCATTCCTTGCTATATTTACAAATCTTACCTTATATTGCGGAAGGGCCTTACAAAGCTGCTGTAGGGGCGTACCCCCCTGCACTTCCCCATATACATTGCTTTATATTCACTTGACCTCAAGTCGAGGCTTTCGACACTTCCGTTAATATTCAAAAACAAAAATATTTTCAATCTTGTTTTTCTCAACTTCACAGATACCAGTTCTTGCTTTACGTGCGCCGCCACTGAACAGCTTATTCTGTCAATTGTAAACTGTGAACACCAAATTCTGTACCTCCTCGAGCTCTCCTAGTCCTATGCACAGGCCTTATGGGTGATGTCACTGCTTCACTACATAAGGGAATGATAGAAATCACTAACAAAGCTTGCAACGCTATTGTTCTATCAAACAGCCATTTTTACGAACCCGACATATACCCACAGCTTTCTTCCTTCCTCCTAACAGGGGATACCAATATTTCTTGTGCTCAATCTGTACCTACAGCGTCGCCTTGTAGATAAAACGCCTCTGCAAGACTTAACCAGAAGAACACCTTCCGCAATTTAAGCTAGCTACATTTGCTAAACCCTTTACACGGATACCATCATCCATGACCCGAGCTAAAATGCCATATCCACAGGGAATCCAATATTTATATGGATTTTGTCATCCATATCCTTCAGTCAATAGTCTAGGTTATTCGCCAGAACCATTTACCTCAAGACTGAATGCTCCCTAACCACAAAAATGACATCTGCATCCGCTCCTTTCTCTACTATACTTCACACTACTTGATATTACTAAACAGCACTCGGCAATACATCAAAGATACTCAACAATACTCGTCACCACCCCACTCTGAACATTACTTTAGAACACCCATCAGTTTCCGTGTGGCTGGGTCAATACTTAAACTCTGTGTACCACTTACACTGCTCGGCTACCGGCTCCCCCAAAGCTGCCACATCACATCACCTTTCTAACAAGGCTGAAGGCAGTCTACGCTTGTTGGGCCCACATGGCCTACACGATGAGAGGTGGGAAGGGACATGGGTTGGTGCTGCGGGCGCCGTGCATGCTGCTTGTGGCATCGCCTTTGGTAGGGGCTGCCGCGGGGCATCGGCCCAGCGCCGTCGTCACGGGGCACCCTCTGCCAGGGGTTTTCCAGGGCGGCCGTGCTGTGGACGTTGCATGTCGGGGATGGGGATTGCGTTGGAGGAACATCCAGTCGAAAGAACGTTATCAGTTGGTAAGTAACATGTTCATCTAGGCATGCCTGAATGACTCGTAAATAAACTCCAACGCCCATAAAATGCGGCGGCCAGAATGCTCCTTAAACTACCTTGAAGAGAACACATCACACCAGCACTGAAAACGCTACAGTGGCTACCCATCAAACAGCAAATCAAATTCAAATCAATCTGCATAACGCACAGCGCAACCCACGACCAAGGTGCAGAGTTCCTTAGAAGAAAAATAAACGTACATCACACTTCAAGGCCACTCAGATCCAGTAGCGACATCTGCATAGAACCCAAATCATACATCAAAAGAAAACTCGGAAGATCCTCTTTCTCTCCCCTCGCACCAAAAACCTTCAACGAACTACCAAAGAACATATGGAACACAAGAGATCACCTACAATTCAGGAAACTCCTCAAATCTTGGCTCTTCACCCCATAACTAGAAAGAATGCCCATAGGGGCATACACAGCGGAACTAGGCCGAGAGGAACCTAGCCCTGATTCCTAAGCCTTCGACCCTTAATAGAATTAAGGATATACGGATCTACAACATAGCCACTTATCATTTGAAAGCTAGACCACCTAGAATCATACCTGAACATCCACAGATCAATCGGGAAGGAAGGCAAGGCATGTCCCAGCAATAGCACCTTGTCCCACATTGTAATCACAAGCAGCAATGGACCACCGACAGTAAATAGATATGTAGGAGCGGGGAATGATGATATAACACCACTACCTAGGTAGAGAAAATGCTCGCCCACCCGGGTGTACTAAACTCAATAACTTAGCTGACCAGCCTCGCCACTACCCAAGAAACTAGAGAGTCAGGAAAGGGAAGAGAAAGAAATACCTACCCAATGGACCACCGACAGTAAATAGATAGGAAGGAGCGGGGAATGATAATATAACACCACTATCGAACTAGGGGATAATGCTCGCACAACTGAGTGTACCAAGCTCAAATAACTGAGATAAGAACCAGCCACACCATTGCCCTAGAAACTAGAAAGTCAGGAAAGAAAGAGAAAGAATATACCTACCCAGTATGACAACCAGATACATAAAACATAACTACAAGGATTAAGAGACGTATAACCCACTAACCAAAACGTCAAATTTCTGCATTCTTAACTCACACAAAAACCTACACAACCACTTCTTTCACAGCAAATTGCACCTACTTCACCACACCAACAAACAATCAACACATAGGGTCTCATTACGAGTATGGAGGTAGCCATGCCCTTAGTAAGCGCATGGCTGCCTACATACCATGTTCCAGCACTGGGTTCCTTCAATGAGGAATAACCGGGTCATTCCAACATTGGAGGACCCGGTAATTCCTCCTTGAAGGAATCGATCCCCATCCCCATGGGAATGGGGATGGAGCTAATAACGGGCCCGTTAATAACGGGCCCTTTATTAGCTCCTTGGTCCCCTCGCGGGACCCGGAAAGGACATCTGGTTTTACCAGACGTCTGTTCCGGGTCCCGCAAGGGAACCTCGTAATTGCGCATCCCGTAATGAACGGTGCCGGTCCCGTACCGGCACCCTTCATTACGGGAGCGCAAGCCTCATAATGAGGCCCATAGACCGCAACAACAGCACACGAGGACTCACTTCGATCCTATATTCACACCCAAGCTCAGTGCATGTTGAAAACCGAACTGAAGCTGCCAGTAGGACACCACCTTCTCACTTTCCTACGCCCTCTTCACCCACTAACCCAACCCCACCTCTTTGTTTACAGATCTTCCTGAGTGCCTGGAGACCAACTGTGTTGGTGATGGTGCGCTATATAAATACCTTTAACATTCTGTTGGGCTCCTCACGGACCGCAGGCAAGATATTCTCCACGCTGCCTCCTGATAGCTTTTGTACGCGGATGCACCTCCTGTGGGACTCACACTCCGCGAGGTGCCCTGCAGCCCTCCAGGTGCTGCAGTGGAAGATGCGGCTTATGCCAAATAGGCGTCGTCAACCATACCTCTGCTACCAACTTGTTGGTTTAGGTATACCAGAGGGACTGGGAGTCACAATACAAGCTCACTGTTGCATCTCACAGGGCCCAACAAACCCTCCCCCAGTGCACAGATGGAGGACTCAGCGAAGGGCAAGTTAGAACTGTCATTTACTATACAAACATACAGGGATCATACAGGACATTGAAAATCTCCCAGGCTCACAACTCCTGAGCCTGTGTCGGGACATTTTGTTCACTTACTGCATCATACCATGGGGCTCTTCCCCAAAAACCTACGAGGAGACATGATTGAGACATGATTGAGTAGTGTGGGTGGTAGTGCCTATACATGGCACCTACACATGTTACTCTATTGACCCTCACATGTCAGGCGGCGTGCCTGCCCCTTCCCCTAAAACAATCTATTACATTGTTGCAGGGTCGCAGGATTACCATTGGCCCTTGCCCTCTGCCACCCACCCAAGGATTTCTGTTCCCTCATTGGCTGGAGCTGATCTCCCCAGGCCTGGGACCCGGATGTGTTCCCAGCTCTCAGTACACCTTCTCAAGGTGATGAGAAAGGCTATGTGTTCCCAATGTAACTGTCGGTGCTACCACTTTTGCCTATGAGAGTGCCCTCAGTTTTGCAACACTGTTAAAGAATCCATGTTTCACTTCTTGTCTGTGTTGCTGAGAACTGCGTCTTCCTGCCGTGGGTCATTGACTATTGTCTTGCTTGGCTTGGCCGCAGCACGTGGTTGAGGATTGTGAAATCATGCTCTCTGGTCTGCAATTTGTGAGGATATATGCTAGTATTTAGCAGGTTGCTCCTTGTCTCCGAGGCCCAGGAATGTTCTGCTCATCGCTGACCTTTGTTGCGAGCCCTGGCCTACTGCTCTGTGCAGCCTAATTCTATTTTTTCTTCGCCTCTCGTCCTGCGGCTTGTGGCCTCATGTAACTTCACCACAGTTATACTATGATTTCTATATATCCATACCGTGCTATGTTTCTTAAAGGTTAGTTGTATCTGGTTCTTCCAGGCTCCTTATACGATCCTGTAGTTCCATAGGGTTAGTTGAAATAAGCGTCTGCAGGCTTGCTCTGCATCTCTTCGTTGCCTTGCGTTCAGCGTTTCTGCATTTGACTAGTGAGAAAAATAATAAAAGCTTTCGACAGTATGTTTATGTATCTGTCCTCTATCTACACAACTGAGTAAGCATGTTCTTTGTGTATGCACGTGTGTCCGTGTAACTTTGTGCATGGGTGCGAGTTTGCTTCATGACTAACGTTGCTATGTCGTGGTATCACTAATGATGTCCGCACAACGGATTTCCATGATCAGTGTAGTGGCACCTGTATTCATAAAGACATTGGGCCTCATGCCGAGTTTGCCAGTCCAGAAATAAGGGTGCTGGTAAGCTTACCGGCACCCTTGTTTCCAGACCGGCAAAATACGGTTTTGCCTGCCAGAGCCGCTGTTAACAATGGTGCCGGTGCTTCTGTGTCCCCACTCCCATAGAGTCCTAAGGGACGCTATGTTAATGGGGATTAACAAAATGACCGGTCCCTGACTACCCGCCCGCCGGACTTGTAATAGCCTGCTGACACCGGGAAGTCAGGCACCGGTAATATTTTTACGGGTCCGGCGGCAACCCGACGGTAGCACTGGCAGGGTTACTGCCGGACCCGTAATGAGGCCCATTGACTGGATAAGGTTTGAATGGCTGTCTCAGAGAATATCTGTTCGCATATGTGGATGTCACTGGCCCGCCTGGAGGCTGTCCAAACAGTGAGTTGCATTTTGCATTCTTGACTCTTCGGGCTGTCATGTGCATCGGCATTCCTGGGACCCTCTCTTCAATCCCATTAGTTTGTTGATGATATATAGCAATGGTTTTATAAACAATGGCCCTTTTCTAAAGATATACTTCAATTTCCTTTGATTTAAATTGTCAATCAGATCAATTCCTGGGTAACCCTCACGCTCACAGAACTCCTCCAAGAAAGAACTGAATTATTTTCTTAGCAGTAACATGTGGGGTCATCATCAACGCTGCCCATCTTGTCAACACATCCACAACTACAATGCAAGATGTCTGACATCCACCACCCCATATCAGCCCAATCACATGGATTGCTAATTTCTCTCAGGGTCTCCCTGGTATGTCTGTGAGAGCCATGGGCTTTGCGCTTACACACACTTTGTCACTATTGGTACAAAGGATACAATCTCTGTCTTCTCAATTTGATTGTCGCACGCCGCCCACCAATAGCTGTACCTTATTCTGCATTTTGTCTTTACCCTTCCCTGATGTCCCTCATGTCTAAGACGTATCACCTTCTCCCTCAATCCTACGGGTGGTACCAGCATGTCTCCTCTCATGAGAACACCGTCTTGAACACACAGTTCCTCTCTAAGATTCCAAAAACCTTCAACTTCTGCTTTCTGCGCTGACTCTTTGTTTAGTCCTCCTTCCAACAAATCATTGATGATGATATTCATTTTGACATCCTTTACACTTTCTCCATACCACTGCTGTTTCAAAATTGAAGGTTCCAATATTTCACAAATCGCAAACTGCTCTTCATCATCACACCCAACTTCTACTCTCGTAGTCATTGGCGATAGGTAATCCGCAGTATAGTTTCTTACTCCCGGGATGTATTAAACTGTTAAATCAAATTCCTGGACACCCATCTTCTTATTCTCCCTGATACTTTTTCCAGACCTTTTGTTGAAAACACCTGAACTAGCAGTTTGTGATCTGTGTGTAACTCAAACCTGGTACCCCAAATAAAACGTTGGAACTTATCCGTAGCGCATTTGATAGATAGGGCCTCGTTCTCTACGGTCACGTAAGCTTTCTCCGGACCCTTTAGCAATTGTGATGCAAATACTACTATGTGCTCCTTTTTTTCTTCAATTTGTGTAAGGACAGCACCCAAACCGACATTGCTTGCATCTGCCATAATCACAGTGTGTCGTCCCTTCTTGTAGTTATGTAACATAGGTGCTGTTGTCAAAGCTTTCTTTATGTACTGAAACTCATTTTCGCAATTTTCATCAAATAAAAATGTTATGTTTGTCTTCAATGTACCACTTAAGGCATTCATGTGATCAGCAAATGTTCGGACAAACTTCGAATAATACTCTGCCATACCTAAAAAATGTTCTGACATGTTCTTTGCAATTAGGTGTGGTCATGTGTTCTATTGTATTAATTAGATTCTTCTTGGGAGCGATACCTTCTTTGGCGATCACATGCCCTAAATGCTCGATCACCTTCCTATTGATATTTGATTTTTCACTGCTGTGATATGATATGATATGACATTTATAAAGTGCCTATACACAAGTGTTTCAAGGTGCGACAAGGCAGGGGAGGGGAAAAAAGGGAGAAAAAGACAACAATCTTATTCGGCCTAGTGACATTGAGATCGCGCAAGTGCAGGGGAGAGTCATTCACACATCGCAATGTTTCTTGAGAACTCTCTCTAGCCTTCTATCATGTTCCTCATTGTCCTCAGCGTACACCAGCACATTGTCCTGAAAGAAAATGACACCTTCTTCTCTATCAAATATTCTGTACATGATTGTTTGAAATACAGAGGCTGCAGATAAAAGGCCATTTGGCATCCGCTGGTATTGAAACAATCCTTCTGGTGTTACAAATGCAGTTAAATGTAGAGATTCATTGTGGTGCTTAATTTGATGGTATGCTGAGGTGAGGCAAGTGTCAAAAATACCTTCGCTGGGCCCATTGTCAATATCAGTTCTTGTATTATAGGCAGCGGATGTCTTTCCAGGGTTACACATTTGTTAAGTTGCCTTAAGTCCACGCTATTCCGATCTTGCCAGAACCTTTTCCTACAACCATCAAGGGTGACACCCATTCAGATGCATCAATGCTCTCTATAATTCCTTGTTCTTCAAGCTACTTCAATTTGAATTTCACCTCATCTCTCATAGACAATGGAACAATGCCAAGTTTCTGGGCCACTGGCATGCAACCCTCTCTGAGTAGTATGCGATGCGTGAACCCTTTCAAACATTCTATCTCATCCTTGAAAACCTCCTTTTGAGTTTTATTGGTAGTTTGTCCTGATCCTTCAATTGTAAATACTGACCTTCTGCATTCGTATCCAATCAGACCTTCAGCAACCTCTGGTGTGTTCAGCTCAGGAGAGGGGATGCTCCTTTCTTTGATACATACACACGCACTTCGGCTTGTCTTCCTTTGAAAATCAGGGTTGCCTTAAACCAACTGATCAAGTCGATTCTCACCCCTCCATATGCTCTTGGATTTATATCCGCTTCATATAAGTACCTGGGTCCAAACTTTCTCCATTCCACTTCCGGAATGAGTGTATATTTAGCTTCTAAGTCAGCCATCACGACGATCAGTACACCATTAACATGAAAAATAGCCTTTGGGTTGTCTACCTCTGCTTCTTCACTTCCTACCGCTGAAATCCACTCCTCACCTTCATTACTTTCTTCATCACTAATTCAATTTGTGGCCACATTCTTGTTTCTGCAGCACTGAGCTAGATGCCCCTTCCCACTGCAAATTCTACAAATTATTCTGCCCCTTAGTCTCTGTCTACCTCGTCCAAGTTAAAAGTCCATGGCGGAACCTATTCTGGTGTCTCTATTAATTTCCTCCCGGTTTCCATTGTTATATCTGGACTCTGTGTTATCACTGTTCCATCTCCTTCTTCCACCTTGATTGTCTACCACTGCACTCGATTCTCCACTGGGTTGCCGGGCAGTTCAGTTGTTACAGTCATTTCTTTTACCCTTCCTTCTAAGTTTTCACACATTTCTCAGTGTGTTTGACCTCTTTTGCCGTGCATAGGACAGTCTCCAGTGGTGAGTCGTCTTCTGCCCACAACTTCAATCTTACTTTGCTGCTGCTGCATTCTATCATAAATTGATCTCTGAGTCCTCCGTCAAGTTGTTGATTGAATTTGCAGGTCCTTGCTAGCTTCTGCAGGGCTATAACGTGCTGTTCTACGCTTTCACCCTCTTCTTGTATGCGTTTCCCAAACTTGTATCGCTCCAAAATGGTGCTCAGTTTATTTTCATAGTGTTTACTCATTTTCTTTATGGCCTTCTCATAATCATTAATTTCCTCACTCATATCAACTGTTAGCTCGTGCAAATCTTCAGATTTCTCTTGCCCTGCTGTCCCTAAACTATGTAGGAACAGAGATTTCTGTCTGTTCACACTGTAGTTTGTTCTACACACTACGTTAGCATAATGCTCAAATCCTATGAGCCACCTTTTCCATGGCAAGACTGGCTCACCAATATCCGGTAAGAACATTGCTGGAGGGGGCACACTATGCATCACCATGTCTCTTGCACCCCTCTGTGCAGCCGTGGTGAGGTGGTCTTCAATGAGGCTGTATTGTTGCACTTTAGGGTGTGTACCGCACACTCAGGGGATTTGTACCATATAGTATTTTGTGTTCATTCCTGTTACTGTCTGATCTGCTCTCAATAAAATGCCTGACTTCCTGCAGTTGCTGCCTGTAACATGAGGAGCCTCCCGCCCGACTTCCTGCAGTTGCTGCCTGTAACATGAGCAGCCTCCACGTTGATGGGCCCCTTCCTCTAATGTTCCTCTTTCACTCCGGCTTATCCTGCCACCACAATGATTTACTTAAAATGTGGCCTCCCACTTCCTGGTCTTTCAAACACCCTCTCACCTCCATTTATCTGGCACCAGGCTGATCTAGATCTGTGCGTGCATATGATCCGAATCTCACCAGAGGCAGGGCTTGCCATTTTATGGGGTAAGCTCCTTGTTGCCACTACTGCAGTGTCCACAGAGGGCACGGACCATAGCAGAGGTTTATATTAAAGATATGTATTAAGATATATGAGGTTTATTGCAAATATCTTAACACAGTAAGTATGGGGCATGCAAGCCCTGCGTCGCTGGCACTCCTCCAACTGTCGCCGCACCTCTTTTCATCCCCACGCGCATCCCACTGCTGGGCTCTGTATTTCACATCATGTCACTAGGTTCTATGACACGGTGTGGACCCCATGCTACATATAACACTTCTTTATTAAATAACATAGGAAAAAGGCTGAATTCTCCCATTACTAACAGTATTCCCAACCTAACTAAGGAAACATCAGGTGCTCGCCGTGAGGGTAGTTGTCCAAATGATAAACAGTCCTGTCCTCTGTTGAAAACTACCTAACTCTAGCCCTACCACTATATATTCAAACAACATAAAGAACACCAGAAGAATGACTCCTTTCTCCTGGTTCACTGGTATCCACTTTGGGATTTATGTTTATAAGTCTTAACTGAAAGTTTGTGTTCCACAGAGACAAAGGGCCTCATTACACGGTAGGCGGTAAACCATGGCGCTATTAGCGCCATGGTTCATGCCGGTAATTTACCGGTACCGCCTTGGTGGAAAGGGGAATTACCGCCCCATTCCAAGGTTAACGGGGCGGTAATTCCCCCTTCCACCATTGCCCTTCCCCATTCCCATTTTTGCCCCATAGGGCATAATGGGAATGGGGAAGGCGCTAATTACGGTACCGCAAATTGCGGTACCGTAATTAGCTACCTGGGTCCCTTTGCGGGTTGGTTTTTAACGCCTGCAAAAAGCAGGCGTTAAATTCCCCAACCCACAAAAGGACCTCGTAGTAAGGCGGTAAGGATTTACCGGTACCGGTAAAATACCAGTAAACCCTTACCGCCTACCGTGTAATGAGGCCCAAAGTGTCCAAAGTGTCTTTGACAATGGGCCTCATTCCGAGGCTGGCGGTAAGGGTTAACGGTCACCGTTAATGGCAACGGTGACCGTTAACACTTACCACCATATTCCGAGTTCTCTTTTGCGGGTTGGCATTTAACGCCTGCTTTTAGCAGGCGTTAAAAATCCAACCCGCAAAGGGACATTGGAGTAAATTACGGCACCGTAATTTACGGTGCCGTAATTTACTCCTTCCCCATTCCCATTGAGCCCTATGGGGGCAGGAATGGGGATGGGGAACCGGTATGGTGAATGGGGAATTACCGGTCCCTCCAACCTTGGAATGGACCGGTAATTACTCCATTCACCATGCCGGATTTCCATGGAGTAAATAGCTCCATGGTTGCTTACCATGGTGCTATTTACTCCATGGATAGTGCCAGCCTCGGAATGAGGCCCAATATCTTTGAATACCTTTGCATTAGTGTCTGAATCACCAAAACTGTTTTGTAAAATCAGAAGAGTGTTTCCCTTTTCCTGGTTCACTTGACTCTTGGTGACAATGGGCCTCATTAAACGGACGGCGGTAAGGGTCAACGGTCACCGTTAATGGTAACGGTGACCGTTAACCCTTACCGCCGTACTACGAGGTCCCTTTGCGGTTTGGGGAATTTAACGCCTGCTTTTTGCAGGCGTTAAAACCCAACCCGCAAAGGGACCTTGGTGCTAATTACGGCACCGCAAATTTACGGTACCGTAATTAGCACCTTCCCCATTCCCATTATGCCCTATGGGGCAAAAATGGGAATGGGGAAGAGCAATGGTGGAAGGGGGAATTACCGCCCCACCAACCTTGGAGTAGGGCGGTAATTCCCCTTTCCGCCAAGGCGGTGCCGGTAATTTACCGGCATGGACCAAGGTGCTAACAGCACCTTGGTCCACCGCCTACCTTGTAATGAGGCCCAATATTTCTTAACAGTTCTTATTAAGATTTGTGCTTCTCTCCTGGCTTTCTCTGTAGTTAATTTCAGTGTTCCTGCTTCACTTCGCTTACTGTAACCATCAGTATTGTTGTGTGGGAGATCACTCATGAGGCTTTGGTAAACTCTGCACCAATTACTGAGATGAGAGAGAATACTCCAGATGCTTAGATCAACTTTACCACAATTATTGAGATGAGAGAGATCAATGCTGAGGCGCTTCTTATTGATAATGTCACTCTTGGCACTTCTCCACCAACCACTGTGATGAGGGAGATCCCGCCTGATACTTTGATCAGCTTAACAACAATATACTGAAACAAGGGAGATCCCTCTGGATGCTTGGATCAGCTTCACAACAATTACTGGGATGAGGGAGATCCCTCTGAATGCTTTCACTATTTTCCCCCAATCCCCTACCGGTTCTACCATGCTTCTGTTTCTTCTTTCTTCTTGGAACCACATCGCCAGTTCTTCCTAAGACATTGGGGCTGCTCTTGTGCATTCATCGTTTGTCACCACTCGTTCCTGCCTTCTCTCTACCCTGCTTTGGTTCTGCAAGGCCTCAGTTTCCACGGTATCAGCCCTGTTAATGGACCAACTGTTAGCCAGATCCTCTCTTCTACATTTGTTGGGCCTCCTCTTGGTTCCTGAGGCTTCCTCCTACCTTCCAGTCACGTCCTCTCGACCAAGAACTTACATCTCTGTTTTGCATCTTAGTTGCTGAGTTTGAAGTTCCCGGGCAGGCGCGTCTTCATGCTGGCTTCTCTATGGTTTTTCAGGCTCACTTTCAGGCAGTCCTTTGTCTGCTTTTATAGTCTGTGCTCGGTCCTCCCCAGCGCAATGTCAACATCCCTTATCTGTGTCAATGAAGCACTCTCCAGGCCTCCTCTGGGCCACCTCTTCTCAGTACTTTTAAAGTCATATGAAAGAATAGTTTGTATAACTCCTGTAATCTTCTTCACAGTATTTCCGTAAGACAGTGAATTTGGTGTTATAGGAAGAAAAGGAGGAGTGTCACAATAACATACAGTGGTACTGTCAGAGGCTTTTCCTACAGGTCTCAGGGATTTCGGGACTCAGAGGTAAGAGTGGTAGGGAGTTATTTATTTATTGGTCATTTATATAGTGCCTATACACTTAACAAGCGTTTCAAAGTGCTCCAACATAGGGAGGGTGATAGACTAATCAGATAATAATATTCTTAATGGGCATTGGTATATTCAGAATGGGCAACTGCAATGCGTTTTAGTGGAACAACATAGGCTAGGAGGACTACAAACTGTTACAACATACGACAAAAAAATATTGCACATTCCTGACGGTCGTTACAATAACACAAGAGCTATACATGAATGAAAGAGAGAGGGGAGAGGTGGTGTAGGATAAGACAAACCGAGCAATAAGTGCAAGAGACAAATGGGAGGAGGGGAGGGGAGTAAGGGGTTAGTGGAGGCACATTAAGCACATCCAAAGAAAGTGGCTGCAGATGTAAAACGCCTAAATTTGAATGATAAGCAAGGCACACTAACCACATGAATTCAAGTGGCTGCAGATGTAAAACGCCTAAATTCGAATGTTTAAGCAAGGCACACTAAACACATGAAGTCAAGTGGCTGCAGATGTAAAGTCACTGGAGATCAAAAGTCATTGAGCTGGCTACTCACGAGAAAGCCTGGCTGTAGACCAGGTGGCAGGGCGCGAGGGATCACAGTCAGCCCCCTTAATCCAGGTGAGATCATAAGGATGTGCTGCAGTGCTGGAGGGAGGAGGGGGGCCATATGGACCAGCCAGGTCCGGACAGGCCCAGACAGGTGAAGATCCTGGCCCTTGTCTGTGGCCCTTTGCTGTGAGCTGGCATCGCCTTGCCGGCTCACTAGTAGTGGATGATGAAAACAGAAACCCTGGGCAAGCCGCATTTAGCAGAGGTGGGATTCAACAGAAACAAAGCCAGGAAACAAAGGGATGGGCCCAGAACAGCCCTGATGCAAAGGAGCAGCACTCCACTCTGCTCATAGTAGGAAAACACAGAAGGCTTACCTTGCAACATGAAAAGGGTGCAAGGAGATGATTTAGGCACTTGTTGGGGCCATAGATGGAACATGCCCAGACAGGGGAAGATTCTGGCCCTTGGCTGTGGCCCTGTACACAAAGTTACGTTTTGATTGAGGTGCGAAAAGGGGGCTGAAGTATATGAAAGAAGGAGTCAGAGAGGTATTGTGGTCAAATCGAGGTCAGGAAGCATGGAACAGTTGTCATCATCCACATGAGTGAAGTCCCTCCCTGTGAGGTCCTCCCACTTTTTACCACTCCTAAAGGAAATATTGGGTAGCAGCCTCACCTCTCTAGCTTCACAGTAAAGTGCTCCCACATGGGGAGAAGTGATGTGATCCCACGATTCATAACGCCACCTGACAATAGAAGTGTGAAAAACGTAAATAAAAAGGAGTTCCTTGGTGAAACAAGGAGCTATGAGTAAACAGTCTCCCTGAGAAGGTGTGTTACACGTGCCTATTCCATATACAATTGCACAGTCAGGATGGAATGGATATAAATGGTAGAACAATTGCACATATTCTTTTAAGAGAAGGGAATACAAACACCTTCTGGTCTGACCACACTAATTGTAGGGTCAGTGTGGGTTAGTTTGACTAACCAGGCTTTCCTTGATCCCCTATAAATATTGGTTCCATGTGATGTTACCAAATCTTCTTTTACCGAAAACGGTAATACCGAACAAATGTTACTGACATTGTTTTCTGGTGTTTTTGTTTTTAGGGGGGGTGCAAAGCTCCCTGTTTTTCCCTGTTTCTGTCCCCTCCCCTTAAAAAATACAAAAAGATTTCAGTAAAATTGTTTCGGTATTACCATTTTCAGTAAAGAAGATTTGGTAACATCACTACATACCCAAATATCAGATCAATTGGAAATAAACTGAAGCATCATATCCATGTTCTGCAGATGGAATATTAGGGTTAAGGGATACACAAAAATCTGTCCCTTTTCATGAGGTGCAAGACTAAGAAGTGTTTGGCCACCAGAGCATCTTCTGTAAAGTGACGACCTGATGAAACCGCAGATTTGGCCACTTTGTAGCTTCTATAATAATTCTGTTGTTGAGAAACTGACGAAGGTATATTTTGTACATGTACTAGAGAGGAAGATGTGTGATTTAAATCCTATTACAAACACCAGCTCGACTATCTAGCCCACGACGCTCTACAATTCATTGATGTTCCCAATGCCTATTAATTGTGGAAGATGTTGAGAGCCTTTGGCAAATATTCTGGGAGACCCAATCTACCATGCCACTTTAGAGAGAGCCTTTGAAATTATCATTGGCAGTGAGGAGGGGATCCGGAAGAAGATTCAGGAAGAGACGAAGCTGATCTGTTCTGATAAGCCCAGGCCGCATTGAAGACAGGAGGATCCACAGCTCAGAGAAGGGTTGCCCGGTTGGTGGGGAGAGCAAGGTGCGGACGTGGCGGCAGCTGAGACTGCATGAGGAAAGAGACCCATCACAGAGTCGGTGGTGGGCGGCCATGCAAGTCGGCGCCCAAAGGACGGACATTAAACACATATTGGCTGTCAACTCAGCAACAATCCAAAGGGGGGGGAGTAGAGACCAGCAGATCGAAATCTCCCACAGAAGAAGGGACATATGGAGAAGGAAGTCATGAAGACAGCGCAGGGGTGCTCTGAATCTGACTTAATGGACTGCCTGAAGGTGCTGAAAAACATGTTCAAGGAGGAGCTGATGCAGTCGGTGCAAGCAGATATGAAGAGCAGCGTAGAGGAGATCAAGAAATCGATTGCGGATCTGGTCAGAGACACAAAACAACTGTACTTAAGGGTGGAAGACACTGAGGCTGCAGTACAGTCCATGCAGAAAGATGTGCTTCATCTCTAGGCTGGGCTGGTCAGCATCAACAAGGATATGTCACTCGTGGTTACTACTATTGAGGACCTCGAGAACAGACAACAACGGGAGACTGCATGGCTTGGCAAGCTTTGATGCAAATAGAGCAAGTAGGATGGGTATCCCCTACACCGTGGACCAGGGGATTTATATATATATTGCAAAAAAAGGGTAGGAGGTCACACAGATGAATACAACAGTTTAAACAATTAAATGACTCAGGTGGGTGAATGGGTGATAAGAGACATAGGGCCTCATTACAAGTGTGGCGGAACAGGTTAACGGGACCCGCTAAAGGAGGCGGACCCGTTAAACCCGTTCCGCCTCATTACAAGCTCCCCTCGCGGGACCCAGTAAGTAACGCCTGGTCAAACCAGGCGTGATTACCGGGTCTCGTGAGGGGAATAGGGAGCAAACAACGGGCTGCTTGAAATCGGCCCGTTGTTTGCTCCCTCCCCCATTTCCATTCAGCCCTATGGGGGCTGAAATGGGAATGGGGAGGTCTGGCCCGAGTTCCTGTAGGGAGGAATTACCGGGCCCTCCGAACTCAGAATGGCCAGTAATTCCCCATTCTGGGAACCCGGATCCGGACACGATTTTGGCGGCAGCCATGCCGCCAATAGCGGCATGGCTGCCGCCAAAATCGTAATGAGGCCCATAGTCTGGTGAGTAATCAAATTCACATATTTTATTTAATTTGTACAAAAGTCACAATAAAGTAAAAATATTTTATAAATCCACACAATAACATTTGCTAAAATACATGTAAATACATATTATACATCAAAAAAGTTCTAGAAAAAATCTAAAAAACTATCTGATAGGGCACTGCTAAGTATAATACCTATGGCCACTGTATACCTAAAACAGTGGAAAAAAGCAGTCAGTGCAAAAGGGTTGTCAAAAAGTGCTAAGTGCCTACTACGGGTATCTCATTTATAAGATATCATCTTAAGCGTAGTTTCGACGGCCAAAAAAACAATCTTAAACATTAGAAAAAAAAGAAAAGGAGATAAGCTGATAGCCGTCTTCATCAGGGCACACTAATACCATAACAATTAATCTTTAAACAGCACACAACATTTATAAAAACCAGTAGTCCTATAAATTGAACTCTAATGGGTGATGGGTGTATGTTGAGTCGTGGTCAGGCTTAATCAAATTTTAATACATTTTCTCTCAGTTTCAAAATGAAGTTTGCTTATATATTTTTTGTCTTCTGCATCAGCATTCCACTAGAGGCCCAGATCTTCAATCAAAATATAAAAATAATGTACCAACTATTATGTGACCTCCTGGTGTATTGCTGGTTTTTATAAATGTTGTGACCCTGTCAACAGTCAAGGAAACTGTTAAGTGAGCTTGGGTGACTTTGGGTGTGGCATGCCTCCAAGAGACGCACCTCGTAAAGAGGACAAAAGCTGGCTGAGCTCAAAGCATTATCCGCAGCAAGGGGTTAGGTATTCTGGTGAGCAAGAGGGTCCAATTTGCTATAGTGAAAACAAAGACAGAACAAGAGGGGAGATACATGTTCGTAGACAGGTGGTTTAATGGGGCATTGTTAATGATAGCATCAACATATACCCCTAATTGTGGCCAGAACGAACACTGTGGTGCAGTCTTGAGGGAATGTGTGGAATTTGCTGGTGGGGACATGATACTGGCGGGTGTCCCCAACATGATGTTCGACCCCAATTAGGATATGTCCAGGGGCTCGTACATGGGCACAAGGCAGCCATCTGGGAATCTAATAAGGGATTTGGAGGAGGTGGGGATTGTGGACTCCTGGCGGCATTTTATCCCAGGTGTGAAAAATGTCTTGTTCTACTCCCATGTGCACAAGATATATTCCAGACCAGACTATATTTTAATGGTGAGTGAGGCTCTCAAAGGACTTGAGTCCGCTACGATGGGCACACTTGTACTATCGGATCATGCCCCATTATACATCACATGGGACTTGCATCGCAGGTAAGCTAGGCCCAACTACTGGAAGGTAAATCCGACCCTTTTGCCGAAGCCTGTGCAAAGTGAGATTGGTGGGGACATTCAGCACATTGAGATACTGATCACACTGTCAGCAACTCAGTTTGTGCCGACCTCGACATGGGAAAGGAAACAGTTCACAACACATCCATCCCCAACTCATCCAGGGTGATGAAGGTTGGATGCATACAGCATGTCGGTTTAGACAACGTTGCTACAGCTGATTTATACCTGTTACACTCTCCTGGTCTCTGCGGGGATGTTGGGGCACGGTTGTAACCCTCCCTGGACTTGGCTCCCCTGGATCAGACTTCTTCCCGTGCTTCTGTAGTGTGGGCAGCTCTGGTTGCTGGCACTGCCCCTGAGAGGATACGTGAGGCAGTGAGAATGCTGTGGTTGGACTGTGATTTCCCTCGAACCCTTCGTTCCAGAATGAGGTGAGCATGCATTTACCCATAAAGTCCCACCTGTTTTCTTATAAGGATGAGCTCTCCGTCCTGCTTCTCAACTGCAGGGGCGCCTTTGATGGACCTATTGCTTCACTGGTCTGTGTGCGTGGCAGCCCAGACCGGCTGTGCAGAACCACTTTGAAGGTAAGTATTCTTAACAATGATTGTTGTCTGTATCCTTTTGCAATGTCTTTTTTCTGTGATTATTGTCTGTAACCCTTGTAATGTCTTTCCTCTCCCCAATAGGTGTGAAGAAGGCCATGCAGAGTCGCAGTGTTTGGAGCGAGTCACAATGGGTGCCAGAGGGGTTTACGAGGTTCCCAAATAGAAGGTAAGTTGAGGTTTCAAGGTCGAGCGCAAGGAATATGAGTGGCGCAACCAAGCATAAGGTATTTATGTAGTCTCTAACCTTGTGTGTCCTTTTCTCTTGCAGGGATGGCCTGGCTGCGTCAGGCGGGAGGGGGCTATCCGAAGACCTGCCAGCGGTTACTAGATGGATGGATCTGTGAGGATGCTGGGCGAGAAGAGGAGCTCCCGCATAGCTCGACGCCCGGAACAGGTGAGGATGTGCCTCGACTCCGATGACAATGGGAGTCATGTAAGATGCGATGCGCTGCAGGCGATGGGATGGCAGGAGTCAGGTAAGATGCTCTTCCGGCGATGGTGTTGCTGGAGTCAGGTAAGCTGCTTTTCGAGCGATGGTATTGCTGGAAGCAGGTAAGGTGTGCGCTGAAGATGAGGTGCCGGGTTCAGGTAAGCTGCACTTCAAGCAATGGTGTGGTTGGAGTCAGGTAAGGTGTGCGCTGAAGATGATGAACTGGAATTAAGTAAGAGCGCTTCAAGCGGCGGTAAGCGTTACGCTGCAAGAAGCAGGCTAACGCAAAACGCTTGCATGCGGGTGGGGCAGGCTTAAATAGCCTGGTCCCAGCCACGGCCCTTTGGCGCCACCTTGTGGCCCCACCTTGCCACTCCCAGAGACTGCTGCACGTGCACCCCAATGTTTCCCAATGGCCACGCCCGGCCTGGATGCACATGAGGAGCCTGCTGGGGAGGAAGTAACACATGACCCAGACACAAAGTGTGCAGAGCACACTTTCTTATGAGCCTGGCGCCAAAGGCGCCAGGACCGGGTCCATTTGGACCCTTTAGATGATAAAGATAGTGGTCCTTGCCCTGTGACCATGACACACCCCACTTCAAAGAATGTCCATAAAACAGATGCTACATTTAAGAAGGGGTCGTTCCCGGCAAAATTGACATTAGTATTATTAAATACCAGGTCTCTTGTGAAGCACATGATTGATGTTCACAACTTTAGTTTAGAACATAGCGTAGACATCATGTATATCAATGTGACCTGGCTCACGGATGCACACAGCCTTACTATAGAGCAGGCGACCCCTCCCGGTTATGCTTTCTTTGGGAAGCACCGAGAGGGTGGCTTAGGATGAGGTGTGGCTGTTATGTGTAAAAAGGAGCTTAGAATTTACAAAGCCAAAATAGAGGGTGAAGGTTGCGATCTATTGCACATTAAACTGCTTCCTAATTTCAACCAAAGTGTTAACCTGGTCTTTCTCTACCGTCCACCAGGGGAACCCTCAAAGTTTAATGAGGACTTTGTTAGCAGAGGGGCTACAACGTTTACAGTCAACTCTGCCCTAGTTATACTGGGAGATTTTAACCGTTGGAAAGGACATGTTAAAGATAATAAAGCTCTGTAGCTTGAAAAAACACTAAAAAGCCACCAGATAACAATTCACAATTCTGAACCGAAGCATATAAAATGACATATCCTTGAGTGGGTGGGAAGTGGAAACATTCTCCTTCATAATGCTATTACCACATCCTGTATTTGGTCGGACCATTTCTCTGTTTCATTTCAGTTGACACTTCATTAAAAATTCATGAATCTGTATGTAAAGTACTGAATAGGAACCTGAAGGCTGTTACAGCACCTATTCTCTCAAAATGTCTAGAGAATATAATGACTAAAACCGACGATTCGGATAGCCCGGAAGCCCTCATCAGTGCTTATAACTAGGAGGTCTTAAGTATGTTAGATCAGGTGGCTCCCTTGAAAACTAGGACCGTTAGAGATACTCCTAATCACCACAAATGGTTTACCCGAACCTTGGTGGAATTAAAAACCACAAAAAGGCGTGCGGAACACGGCTGGCTGAGAGATAATACTCCGGAAAACTTGGTAGCTTGGAAGCACAAGGCAAAGGAATATGAGGCTAGACTCCTGGAATTCATGTGTAACTTTTATAACAAACAAATTACCCAGGCCGGAAATCAAACTAAGGAACTTTTCAGACTCTTCAGGTCCTGGGAGAAATCCATGAGTACCAACCCCACCATTAAACCAACTAATGAAGACTTCAAAAGAGTTCAGAAAGCCTTTTCTGACACATTGAAAATTGGCAAAAAAAATATCTTTGAAGTATTAACCAGGAAAATCTCACATACCATAGTTACTTCGGAAAGTTGTAGTAAAGATGGGAAGGAGGAAAGTACTGTTAATTTAAAAACGGTTTCTCAACATTCAGAAGATGGAGATCAAAATCAGCAGGAATCCCACATTTTAGGTTTAAGGAGCATACTACGGTGGAAATCCACGATGTCCTGAAGACCATGCACCCCACAAGTTGTCCGGGTGAACTCCAAGACAATATTAGAACACAAGGATATTTTTGCTCCGTTCCTGTGTAGGTACGTAAACTCCTCTTTTCGAACTGGAAGCATTCCACTCTCTATAAAAAATGTAGCAGTTACACAATTACAAAAAAAGGCCAGTTTAGATCCTAACGATACAGCCAATCTTAGGCCAATCACCAAGACACTCTTTTTCTTGAAACTAATTGACAAAGTAGCTACGCTACAACTCCAGACTCATATCTCAAGTATGGGTATTCTAAGAAGCAATCAGGCTTCCGCAGTTTCCATGGCACTGAGAGTGCATTATTGGACCTACAGGCACACATGCTCTCTGGGCTGGAGTCGAGCAAGTCGGGGCTGCTGATGCTGTTAGATCTATCGGCAGCCTTCGACTTGCTAGACCACGGGATACTGCTGGATCGGATGGCCACCGTTGGGGGTCTCTTAGTGGAGGCAATACACTGGCATAAATCCTTCCTCGAAGGACGCTGCTCAAGAGTTCACTGGGGTGAAAGCACGTCAGATGCTGAGTTCGCCTCCTGCTGAGTCCCCCAGGGGGCATGCCTCTCTCCCCTGCTTTTTAACATTTATATCATTCCATTGTGTATGGATCTGGAGAGTCTGGGTCTTTTCTTCTGCAATTATGCAGACAACTTCCAGCTGGCACCAGAGATCAGTGGGGACTATGAAAAAGACCAACAGAAGCTGGATCTGGTCTATCAGACCATAAAGGGTTGGATGTCCACAAATTGGCCATGCCTCAACGCCACCAAGACCGAGCTTATGCTATATGGCCCCCGGCAAGCCATAGATAAGTTGAGTCATTGTTATGCCAGATTCTCAATTGGCGGCAGTCAGATTTTAGTGGTACATAAGGTGAAGACCTTGAGCACTTACCTGGAAACCAGTTTGGATAGTGGTGCGCTCGTAGAAGCAATTATGAAAGGTACCAACTACCATCTCAAAGTACTATGGCAAGTTGCCTCACTGGTTTCTGAGGAAAATCGCTAAAAGTATTTTAGAGCCATGATACTCCCGAGAGTAGACTATTGTAATGCCCTCCTAGGGGGAGCTAACAAGACAGACGTCCATAAATTGCAAAAGATCCATAATGCGGCAGTGCGCATTGTTTATCAGATGAGCCCTACCAAGCCTACATCTACTGGCAGGAAGAAACTACACTGGCTGCCTGTCTCAGCAAGGATTCAGTTTAAGCTGTTGACCACCTGCCACAAATGTGTTTTTGGTGATGCACCGGCTTACCTCAAGAATAGGCTGAGCCTTTATCAACCTAAAAGAAACCTTCAATCAGCAAAGGCATGTCTCTTAGAAGTAGACTGCGTTAAGAGAGCTCACGGAAATTGTCGTGCCTTTCATGTGCAGGCAGCACAGGCCTGGAATGCTCTACCTGAACACCCACGCAATGAGAATAATCATCTGGTCTTCAGAAAACAGTTGAAGGCTATCCTGTTCATGTAGTAAGATAAGACTGACATCCACCTTTATCTTTCAGGGCGCCTGGATGCCCTCGGGCTTTGGCATGTTACAAGTGAGTTAACATAACATAACAGGATTGCTTCAGGGAGAATGCACAAGGGGAGATGGGGGAGGGGATCCGATGGGACACTTTTAAAGCATATATACGAGGGGTATTCATGTCAAAAGGAGTTGGGTTATACCAGATCCGAAGGGTGGAGGTGGAGCTGGAGCGTCTGCTAACTCAATTGAGGGATTTGGAAGGACAGTATCGGGTCTCAGGTTCGCGGAAAATATATAGAGCACTCCAGGCGGTTCAAATACCATGGAAGAGAATAAAGTGGAGTATGCTTTGATAAAGGTCAAACAACAATATTACGAACAGTGGTATAGGGCGGGCAGAATTCTGGCGTAGAAGCTCAAGGCGAGGGTGACTCATGGAGCCATTGGTGAGCTTAGATTTCCCTCTACGGGGGGTAGTTAGCTCGGAATTAGAGAAACAGGACGCCTTTGATTATTACTATAGGGACCTATATTTCTCAGACTTCCCATTGTTGGCTGAGGTTGGGACCTTAATAGCGGCTCGTAAGTTGCCAAAGGCGACTGATACTGAGAATCATATTTTAAACAGCTACATAACAAAGGAGAAAAACCTGTGAGCCATATGCTTCATTGAAGATTAGCAAATCCCCAGGAATGGACGGGTGCACCCCGTAATTCTATAGGATCTAATCAGGGAAGCTGTTGGGCCCCCTTCACTCTTTATTCAATGCAATATGGAGGGAGGGAGTGGTCCCGAAGTTGATGGAGGCAGCAAGGGTCTTGATCATACACAAAGAGGGCAAGAACCCTGGGTTGTGCTCGTCATTCTGCCTCATCGTGGTGTTGAAGGTAGACCGGAAGCTGTATGCAAAGATTCTAGCAGAACGTCTTGACCGGGTATTGCCAGATGTGGTGAGAGAGGACCAATCAGGATTCATGGCCAGGAGACAGGCGGCAGACAGTACAAGGCGGGTGATAGACCTCATTGACATTGCCCACAAAAAGAAGGTTCCTTCAATATTGTTGTCCTTAGACACAGAAAAGGCCTTTGACGGCATGGAGTGGGCTTACTTGAGAAAGGTAATGGGCAGGTTTGGCCTAGCTCCGGGCTTCATATGGGGAGTATTTGTATTATATAAAATGCCCTCAGGGAGAGAAGCAGTGAATGGCCAGCTGTTTTCGGGGATGTTGACTACTCAGGGGTACTAGACAAGGGTGTCCCCTCTTGTCTCTGCATTTCACACTTTCAGGAGAGATGCTAGCCAAGCGCATTAGGGCTGCCCCAGACATACGTGGCATCGGGTATGAGGGGGTCTCTCATAAAATAGTGTTATATGTGTATGATATCCTCCTGGCTATTTCAGAGCTGGAGAAATCACTCCCTTCGATATTGGGACTACTTGGAAGGTGGCAGGCAGTGACTGGGTTCAAAATAAACCTGATTAAGTGTGAGGCTTTGAATTTGTCCTTAGCGCCAGAAAGGGTGATGGTCCTGTAGAGTATCTTTCCCTTCCGATGGGTGTTGAAGAGCATTAGCTACCTCGGAATCTAGTTAACGGCTAAGTATGGGGGCCTTTATCCCGGGGTGATAAGGGCAATTAAAGATGACATGGGAAAGTGGAGTGCACAGGCATTATCTCTGATGGACAGAATAGCTGCAATTAAAATGTATGTGCTACCAAGGTTACTGTATTTATTTGAAATGCTCCCACTGAAGATCCCCAAGCAGAGATAGCTCCAACAGGACTTTGACAGGTTCGCTTGGCAGGAATGTCGGGCAAGAGTAGCAGTGGCAACTGTTTATAGGTTCAGGCAATGGGGGGCCTGGTTTTCCCCATTTATGGAGATATTATCAGGCTTCACAGTTGAGAATAATACAGGACTGCGTAGACTCAGGATTGAGGAAGGGTTGACGTCAATTAGAGGAACAGGTGATCTGTAGACCGCTTTCGATTCACAGTACATGCCATGGATTCCCTGAACGGCCGGCCTGACGGTATGTATGAACTGCCTTCAGCCACAGCCACACTTCAAGTGTGGGATGGGATTGCTAAGAGGTTGGGGCTGACAACATTCCGGCCACCAGTAACGCTGATTCATCATAACTTGAATTTTACGCCAGCATATGGAAGTAATGCTTTTCGGGATTGGGGGGAAGGAGGTTATGAGTTTATCTCGCACATGTTTGATTGGGGGGCAAATTAGATCATTTGATTGCTGTAATGCCACGTTTGGAGTGGGACCGGTTGACCTACATGCAGTTTAGACATTGGGTTCATCAGAAGGACAACAGGGAAGGGGCAGTAAGGCAGCCGACACCGGTTGAGAGACTGATATTCTCACAGGGAGGTACAGCAGGATTGATCTTGCAATTGTATAGCTGTCTAAACCCCTCCTTAAATAAAGTCCTCCCAGCCTACGTGAAGGGGTGGCATAGAGACCTAGAGAAAGAGTTGGATGAAGAGCAGTGATCCGAATCTGAAGGAGGTCTCGAGGGCGACAGTGAGCACCCAATATGTGGAGCAAAAGTATTTGCTTCTGGCACTGTGGTATACTACCCCAGAGAGGGAAGCACACATGCGAAGGGGGGCAACAGGGCCATGCTGGAGGGGTTGCCAGAGGGCTGGGACATACTTTCATATCTGGTGGAGCTGCCCCGAGCTACAACCCTATTGGAGGGAGCTAGTTCTCACCCTGCTAAAGGTAACATGCTTGAAGACTTAGTGTGTCCTAGCGGTTTGCCTAATGGTATTGGTAGCCCAAAGCAAGGAGCATGAGGGGGGTGCTCAATTCAGCTCCTTAGGCTGAAATTGTTAGTTGCCAGGAACGCCATTGCTGCAGTATGGAAGTCGAACCGGCTCCATCCATCGAGGATTGGATGAGTAGGATGTGTGGAATGTGGAGACTTCTTATATGTGAAAAGTGACATATGCCCTGCATAGCAAGCTAACCTGCTTCTATAAACAATGGATGGATTCCTGCAGTATATTAAGTCTTTTTTTACTTGCCCCCTGAGATTTAGGGCACTTATGCTCCTTAATCTGTCATAAGGTACAAAATATTTAGAAAGCAGGTGGAGTTGGGAGAGCATTGGAAGGGAAGCAGGAGTGAGGGGGTTGTGTATGTCAAAGGGGGGGTGGGAGTCGGCATAGAGGTAGGTTGGGGTAGATTGGTAGGGGGGTACAACTTTGTTTCTGTAATAATGGGATTCGACATTTGCTGAGGTTTTAGTGAAGAACAGTGTTTTATGGGGTCGATTGTAACTGGTTTTGGGGTTAAACAAAATTAGTCAAGTTGGACTAAGTTTGTATAACTCTAATGAAAAGATCTGAATGCAAAGAACATGTTCAAATCCAGTCCATTTCCCATAGTCGTTTTTTTTTACCAGTTGAGAGAAGTCAATGAGATTGGCTTGGGTACAAGATCATTTCTCCAGAAACTCATTACACTTATAAACCCACATTAATAGATAATCACACTTCTTATCCAGTAAACAAGCCTTGATGTTAAATAAAAGGGATTCAGGGGGAGATTACAAGATTTTACACAGCAGCCGTAACACATTCCATTCCAGTCTGCTCTGTGTGGACAATAGACACAACTCAAATCATGTCACCTGTGAGAAAACTGAGTGTATTCTCACTCCTACTCTCCTAGGATCCTCTACACAGGTCGCCAGGGAAAGGCCATCACTTTTGGATCATGACCCTTGGGGTACACAAGCGAGGGATGGATCACCTGTGTGGAGAGTACTTGGGATTGAGAGTGGGATGCCTTCAGGCGAGACATGGTATCCCCTTTATCCTAATATCAACCAATCTATCCCTCTGCCAACCTTTGTGGGTTATTGTAGGTCAACCTCCCTACTTACCTCTATTGGGCCACCTGACAGTACTGAGATGAGGAAGAGACAGCTGAGAGTAATAAACACCACACAGTCTTCCCACTTTGGTACTGAGATGAGGAAGAAGCAACTGAGAGTAATGAACACCACTTCCTTTGACCACTTAGGTACTGGGACGAAGGAGATGCATGAAAGTTATGAAGGTCAGGCATGGCCTCTTAATCAGAGCCAGGCAGAATGGACTGATGGAATACACCTGCAGCCCATTGAAGGACTACAGGTGCATAAAAGGAAAAGCTATGCAAGAGTAACAGAGAGAGACCTGGGAAACTTGGATGGAGATTGCTGTGAAACCCAGTGAATCGGGCGACAGCCACAGTGGGACCCAAAGTGCATTACAAGTGGAACGGTGAAGTTAAATGAAGGAGCGAAAGGCAAGTGGCAGGAGAAGCATTAACTGCTAATATTGAATACCGAACTGAATGAATACAGCAAGACTGTTAGTATTGAATACAAAGATGAATGAAAACAGCAACTTTGCTAAATTTAAATACTGAATTGAATGAAAGTAACACGTTAATATTGAATACCTAATTAAATGAAAACAGCAAAGCTGCTTCAATTGAATACCAAATTGAATGAAAACAGCAAAACTGCTACAATTGCATACCGAATTGAATGAAAACAGAAACCCTGCTACTCTTGAATAATGAACTGAATGAAAATAGCAAACCTGCTAATGTTTAACCATATACTGAAAGAAAATAGGAAACCAAGTCAAATGAAGGACTCTGAATGGAGAGTTGAATGCAAATCTGAGAAACTGTTTGATGTTGAAGCTGCACAAGGAGAATTTAGGATTCCTGGTTGCGTGACCTGTAATGGGTGAATCGTGATATCCAACATCTGCGCCAAGACCAGAGAATCCCTATATGTTGAATATTGAACTGCTAAAAGAGAAGTCAAGGTTCCTTGTTGCATGACCTGTGATGGGTGGACCGTGTGGTGCAAAGACTGCACCAAGACCAGATGGCCCCTTTATGCTATTACAGAAAAATACTATTGATGCATATAACGCTTGGGGAAGAGAGCTCTGAGCTGTGAAGAATTGTTGGGAATGATCTCAAAGACAAAGCTTCAAAATACTCCCTTTTGTGACATCTTTTTGATATTAAACCTGGGTAAGGGAACCCTGAGACTTGCTGCCAAGAAACTGTATTGAATTTGGGGAAGGGTATCCTGACATTTGAAAAGGTGTGGAACTATATAACCTTGAATCCAAGAAAAGGTAACTTGAACATTGTTGTAAACTTTTTGATATTTAAGGAGGAGAAGCTGAAGAAAAAGCATGCGCTGGAAATAGCTCAGAACTTTGCTTTTGGAACACTGTTTAATTTATGGTTGACATCCCTACACATTGTTTTGTTGTTAGTTGTAAAGGCAAGCATAGGTTTGTGGACACAGACAGACTTTTAATTTGATCCCACCTTAGCATAGGGCAAGTTAGGCCTTACACCATCCTGACATTTAAGTTATTAAAGGTATTTTTGTTACATTGAATCTGTTGTCTGGGCCTCCTTCCATGATGCCAACCCCCCCCCCCCCAGTCAGTGGATCACAATTAGGGATGCATAGCACCTTACACCACAGTTTTGCCTCTAAGTAATGCAAAAAAAGTCCCATTTTCCAAAACATCAATACGTTTCAAATTACATTCATTTTGTAGTATTTGATCCCTGACAACAAGAACAATCTCCCATATTTACTGGTTATTTTCCTTAGTTTTGGGATGAAACACTCCACCTTCAACAGCAGAGCGTGTTTTACTGCTGCCTTATTATTCCTACTACAAAACTGAACACCCAAATACAGAAAGCAATCCGTAGTTGCAATCATCGTTTTATCCAGGCACCAAGCAAAAACACATTTTCCTTGAGCCCTAGAGAAATGCATAATATTGTTTTTTGCCTTATTAAAGCAATAGAACCCGATGAGGGGGGTAGGGTGCTAGCAGTCAAGTAATGCTCGTGGGGTGATAGTTACAAGTCTGAGTGAAGCCAGGGCTTTAGCAAAGCTCTGGGGGCATTACCCAACCAGTAATGCGCCCCCCTCCGAGGGTTCTATTGCTATTAGTACCCCGGCATGTTGTACCAGGGTACTAATAGTATTTGTCCTTGAGTTGAGAAGCAGCGTTTCTCGACTCAGCAAAAAAAGCAAACAATATGGCTATCATGGATGTGGAGAAGTACTATGCATAGTCATTTCTCCTTTCCATGGTGGCCATTAAAAAGATTTAAAAAAAACAAAACAAAGAAAATGGCTGCCATGGAATGGGGTGAAAGCACTACACATAGTCCCTTCTCCCTTTCCATGGTGGCCGCACGAAGAAAGGGGAGAAACTCTGCTAGATGCGATGCTCTGAAGCACAACAGGTAAATCTTTGTCGGCAGGGTAATGACCCAGCGATGGCCAAACAGATCGATTGTTACAATCTGATGGCCCTCGCCAGGTACTAATTATAATTAGGCCATTTTCCTTAGCATACCTACTCCTTGCCTTTAGCATCCTCTGGAGACAAATTTGAGTGTTGTCCAGTAAGGATATTAGCAGCGTATGCTAGCCATTTGAGGTTAACATCCCCAAGCAGGGAGAAACGAAAGAAGAGCCTTCAATGGATTCGACCACGTCCGGAATATAGATGTTGAACAGCCAGGGGGCCAGCATGCACCCCTAGCTGAGTCCTCTGATGTTAGGGATTGCATTTGATAAGTTCCTTTCTTGATTTAATCATACCCTAGAACACAGATCGGAATGTAAATACACCAATATGTTGAGAAATCCATGCGAGAGACCCCGGTTGGAAAGTTTTCACCACAACTTGCTGCAGTTGAACAAATCAAAGGCGTTGGAAAAATCAATGAAGCCTAAATGGAGAGTTAATGAGTTAGGTCTAATACACATGGCCTGTAGGATATTCACAATTGTTATATTTAGCTTGGTGCCAGCTCCTTTCCTGAAGCCAGATTGATATATAGTAAGGCAGCGGGACTGGATTTCCCAGATCTCTAGTGGCTTTAGAATCAATGCAGATTTTCTTTACTGTCCATATCTAAAAGGGAGACCGGTCAATAGTTAATTGGATCTAATGATTGCCATTTTTATAGATGGGAACTAAATATGAGAGCCTCCATGACGGCAGAGTTTTTTTCAGTCGGATAATATTCGTAAATAACATGAACAGAATCGAGGCCCACACAAACTGATCATTCTTCATAATATGATTGGATAGTCCGTTAGGGTCCACAGCTCCTGAATTACTAGCCTTCTTAATGAGTTTCAGAATGTCTTCAAACTCAAATCTTAGCACCCAGTCAACATTCGAGACAGGGCTCATAGCACAACAAAACTCAAAGCCACCTGAATAGAGTCATAGGAAGTGCTTATGCCATAGTTCCTCAGAAACTGGGTTAATTTGCAAATCTAACGATTCAACTCCAAGTTATTAGTAAGGACCCACATATTCTCTCACCTTTGTCCTTAATCACTGATAGCATTATCTCTGCATCTTGCTACCACATTAAACGTTTGTGCTGAATATATATTTCTGTTTGCAATGTTTCATTATTAATGTCAATTCTTTCTGAAGCTCTCTTTCCCGATTTGCCACCTTTAGCTCAAAGGCATGGAGGTTACATGTACTGCTACTCTTAGTTTTGTCTTGCAAACCCGTCAACATACCTTTTAGAAAAACATTGATAACTGTTGGTGAAAAGTTGCAAAATCTCTCTAGCTCATTTAGTTGCAAGACAGCATCCCCTAGGAGGCTGTTAAACTTGCAACCATTGTGCATTGACCAAGATATTTGATCACCATTTGAGTTGAGGGTTGCATTGTACAAATTCATCTGATTTTTTTTTTACTTCTATCATATGTCAATTCTGCTGTAACCATATTATGGTTGCTTAACTCAGACTGGCACACTTTAAATGTAGGACATTTATGAAAGAGATTGGCACTAACAGACATGTAATCAATACAGGAAGAGGAATCACCACAATGCCACGTTGCTTTACCTTCCAAATCCCTTTCAACATTATCATCTAGGCTAAGCAGATCCTACTTCTTCAAAAAAGTGGACCATGCCAAACCACATTGCCTCCCCTTCACCGCATTTTCCACATTTACACATCCATTATCATGGTAAATATCTTTTAGTACAGCATTACAGTGCTCCATGTGATGATAACGAATTCAAAAATAACGAAAGCTTTTTTAGTGAATTCAAAATAACAAAATAACATTGAATTTATTTGTGTTTTTCAATTTGCAGGGTTCCTCCCACAAGCCCCCCGTTTCCCTAGCTTTACTGTGACCCCCAATCCCCCTTTTTAATCCCTTACCCCACCCCATATATACGTTTACCCAAATATTATTAAAAATTCATTAAAAAAGTGATTCGTTATTCTGAATTTGTTAATATTACTGTAGACCATTTAAAGTCCGGAGCCATTAGGACATAACCCAACTTGGTATTTAGGGACCAATTTCCATGATTTTTGACAGGTCCTTGAAAAAGTCCTTGATACTGTGTTTGCTGGGATTCCAGTAGATGTTGATCGCCAGAATTCCCGGAAGATTGCAATCAGCCCCCAGGTTGTATTTTATTTCAGGTGAGTCCTGAAATGAGGCCCATACTCCCACACACCGGATGGTCTACCCCAGAGGCCCCATATCAGCCATCCAGGTACATGGTATCAAGAAACCACTCTTCCTGAAAAAGTATTATGTGGAATTCTCAGAGGGATGCACAGAGACTTTCATCAGTGTAGATATGCAGGTGCCCTTTTGTGTTCCAGGAAACAATGCCAGTGCTGTGACCAAGGTTAAAGAGTACTCATTTCACTTCACAACTGTTTAAACAAACTAAAGATATACTTAACACCATTAATTTCAGCACAGTGGGTTTCAATTCATACAACAAACAACCTTCGCAATCAATACCTCAACCCTGTACCCTGGTATGAGGCTCACCCAGTCTCCTCACTAACCTTACTAAAACACTCCATCTCCTGCAAACACACAACACACTGACCAACTATGCCACACACATACCACAGACCATGACCCGGACAATCTGGTTAGTGGCCATGCACACGAGGGACCTGCAGTGGGGTTAAAGTGGGCATGACCACCAGGGACCTGATATGTGTTAACAATTTTTTGACATCTGGACACGTTTGAATGGGGACAAAAATTCTGCTCATGGCTACAGCCCGAAGTGCTGGACAGGATTGCAGCAAACATTCGCAAAGAGCCTCAGCAAGGGCCTCTAGGCATGGTTTTGAAAATCTATCCTGTGTTTTATTTTTTATAAAGCGTCAAAATGGAAGTACAGAAAATTGTGATACAACGTTGGTGCCTGGGCATGCTTATTGGGGCATGTGGCATGGCCCAAGCCCTAGGTCTGAATGAGAATAAATATTCTGCTTGCGGCTAGAGCCTGAATTGCTGCACTGGATTACAATAAACCTGCGTGGGAAGCATCAGCAAGTACGTGAAAGCATGCTTTTTGCGAATCTGTCTTATTTTATTTTTCCAAAGTGTCCAAATGTAAGTACAAAAAATTGTAATATAACTTCAATGCATGGACAGTGGGCCTGGCCCTCGGCAAGGACGAATGCCTACTTTGATTTACTTATTGGGGCATGAGGCATGGGCGAAGCCCTAGGTTTACATGTGGAAAACAATTCTGTCTGCAGCCCAAAGGGCTGGACGCGATTGCAGCAAACTTGCGCGAGGAGCATCAGCAGTTAGTCTTAGCAGTGCACGGTGGTGGCGCGAGTTAAGGTTGCTTAGATTACCATAACTGGCGAATTTCTGGGGGGTTTCGGTTTTACTTGTAACCATAACGTCCCTTTAACAAGGTTTTTTCACTGAATATATATATTTATTATAGGGCACTAGCCTTCATTGGCTTGTGGTAATACTTGCTCCAACCTTCCCCATATTTACATCTCATACATCTCGCCCATAGAATTTGTAATTCCAAAATGGCCGACGTATTTGCTATGGCCAAAGAGCAGGGAGCTGCCCTCTGCACCTCTGCGCCCTGATTGGTCGCCGAGAATCTTTTTGCACTCACGACCGAAACCAGAGGCGGAAGCCGCTTCTCCAAAGGGCTGCATCCTAAGGGCCCTGTCTGCAGCTGTCCGGAGATGGCTGTATTATCCAGCCAGTAAGTCATCCTTCCCACGATGTTGCACCCATTGCACAGGATCGATCGACTATTCTAAGGCTAATAAGGCAAAATTCGCTCACATATTGCTGCGTTCCATTGTGACTGCAAACATTGATGCGCCTTCACGCACACCGAAGTACACCTTTAAAGCCCATTACCGACTCAATCGTCCTCTTGCATTAGGGACTGATAGGATTATATCCGCTTCATTGCAACACTAGCCTACCTGCTTTGCTGTTTACACCCGATTATGAGCCCAGCCAAACTGCAATGTTTTTGCCCTAGTCACTGCCGCACTAGCCTATCTGCACTGCTGTTCACCCTGATACTGCCTGATTGTCAGTGTAGCCGAACTGCAAGGTTTTTGCCCTAGTCACTGCCGCACTAGCCTATCTGCATTGTTGTTCACTCTGATACTGCTTGATTGTCCGCCCAGCCGAACTGCAAGAATGTTTATCGCAACTACTGTTGACGCACTAGCCTAACTGCATTGCTGGTCAACGTGATCGAGATCCCTACCCAATTGCAATATTGCTGCCCCAAGTGCTGCCACGCCCAGCCGCATTAGCCTAACCACTAGCCCAACCACTTAAAACCAATGCCCATAGAGACACGTAATCACTAAGCTAATGAAACCCATATCCTCATCGCCTCTCAGCCATTACACCTACGCCTAGGCGTTGCATATCATATATACCTCCCAACTACAGCCATCCATATAATGCTGCACATCCTGACCTCCATTATGTTCCCTTTTTGCATAATGCCGCATTCCATCCCATGCACAGGAGGATACTATATCATGATAGACGAAGGATCAGCTAGACAGGGGTCCCAGCGTCACCACCCCATCCCCCGCCCCACCTAATTCCTACCCTCCCTCCTTTCTTTCCCCGCACGCCCTAGTAACAGTACCAAAACCATAAATAAATTAGCACAAACAAACCTTAATCCCATACTGAACATTACCAAACCTCCCCAACCTAAAGAGACAAACAATAAGACTACACCCACCTTGGGCCTTGACAGACTTAACAGACTCAGCTCCAGAGCGCAGAGTCCCGAGTTGAGTCCAGTCTGCTTCCTGCTTGGACTCTCTTGTGCTTACCTGTGAGGCAGTATGCCTGGATTGCCTGGATTGTACTGGCTCTTTAAGTGGGAAGTCCTCCCCTTAAATAGAGATTCTGGGCGCGGAGCGCCACGCAGATTCCCGAGTTGAGTCCAGTCTGCTTCATGCTTGGACTCTCTTGTGTTTACCTGTGAGGAGCTGCAGCGACGGTGAATTGTTAAATCTGCTCCTTTTTTTTCTTCAGTTTGCCTGGATTGCCTGGATTGTACTGGCTCTTTAAGCGGGAAGTCCTCCCCTTAAATAAAGATTCCGGGCACGGAGCGCCCCGCGGAGTTCCGAGTTGAGTCCAGTCTGCTTCCAGCTTGGACTCTCTTGTGCTTACCTGTGAGGAGCTGCAGCGACAGTGAATTGTTAAATCTTCTCCTTTTTTTCTTCAGTATGCCTGGATTGCCTGGATTGTACTGGCTCTTTAAGTGGGACGTCCTCCCCTTAAATAGAGATTCCGGGCGCGGAGTGCCGCGCAGAGTCCCGAGTTGAGTCCAGTCTGCTTCCTGCTTGGACTCTCTTTTGCTTACCTGTGAGAAGCTGCAGCGACGGTCAATTGTTAAATCTGCTCCTTTTTTTTCTTCAGTTTGCCTGGATTGCCTGGATTGTACTGGCTCTTTAAGTGGGAAGTCCTCCCCTTAAATAGAGATTCCGGGCACGGAGGGCCACGCAGAGTCCCGAGTTGATTCAAGTCTGCTTCCTGCTTGGACTCTCTTGTGCTTACCTGTGAGGAACTGCAGCGATGGTAAATTGTTAAATCTGCTCCTCTTTTTTCTTCAGTTTGCCTGGATTGTACTGGCTCTTCAAGTGGGAAGTCCTCCCCTTAAATAGAGATTCAGGGAGTGTGTTTCATCATTTTGAAAAATCCTTGCTGTGGAGAAGAACGTTCGTTTTGGCTCACTTACCTAATCCTGCATTGCGAGCTGACAAGGGGCTCTTGCAGGGGAGTGAACGCTGTTTGTTGGAGGCGGGCTTTCCACTCGGCACGTGACCCATCACGTGACCCATCACGTGACTTGCCCCAGTGCTAAAGTGCACTGCCAGCCGCCCGAGCGGCGTGTGTTTCATCATTTTGAAAAATCCTTGCTGTGGAGAAGAACGTTCGTTTTGGCTCACTTACCTAATCCTGCATTGCGAGCTGACAAGGGGCTCTTGCAGGGGAGTGAATGCTGTTTGTTGGAGGCGGGCTTTCCACTCGGCACGTGACCCATCACGTGACCCATCACGTGACTTGCCCCAGTGCTAAAGTGCACTGCCAGCCGCCCGAGCGGCGTGTGTTTCATCATTTTGAAAAATCCTCGCTGTGGAGAAGAACGTTCGTTTTGGCTCACTTACCTAATCCTGCATTGCGAGCTGACAAGGGGCTCTTGCAGGGGAGTGAACGCTGTTTGTTGGAGGCGGGCTTTCCACTCGGCCCGTGACCCATCACGTGACCCATCACGTGACTTGACCCAGTGCTAAAGTGCGCTGCCAGCCGCCCGAGCGGCGTGTGTTTCATCATTTTGAAAAATCCTTGCTGTGGAGAAGAACGTTCGTTTTGGCTGACTTACCTAATCCTGCATTGCGAGCTGACAAGGGGCTCTTGCAGGGGAGTGAACGCTGTTTGTTGGAGGCGGGCTTTCCACTCGGCACGTGACCCATCACGTGACCCATCACGTGACTTGCCCCAGTGCTAAAGTGCACTGCCAGCCGCCCGAGCGGCGTGTGTTTCATCATTTTGAAAAATCCTTGCTGTGGAGAAGAACGTTCGTTTTGGCTGACTTACCTAATCCTGCATTGCGAGCTGACAAGGAGCTCTTGCAGGGGAGTGAACACTGTTTGTTGGAGGCGGGCTTTCCACTCGGCACGTGACCCATCACGTGACCCATCACGTGACTTGCCCCAGTGCTAAAGTGCACTGCCAGCCACCCTTGCGGCGTTAAGCCCGGCTGGGTCAAGGCCGCTAGCTGTGCTGTTGTGCGGCTGTTGGGTGCTGAGGGGCTCTGGTGCCGCATCACTTGGAGGATTTTAATAACTACTAAAAGTGATTAGTTGACTTTTCTTAACAGTCTTATTGCATTTATAACCAAATTCATAGTATTTATTGACCAGCTCTTCTATTATGCAGTCACGACTGCCGTCAATAACAATGGGCTTGCCCCCAAAATCACAATTGGCACGCAACTCATGCACACGAAATACCATAGCATTAACTGTACAACAACCAGCATTGACTTTGTGCTCAACGCCAATAGCAAGCAGAACACGCAAGGGTCGCAAAGCTGCGCCTCTCGGGCCTCCTTTGCAGGATATTCGACAATTTTACAAAGAATCCGTTAAGTGGCCAGTTTTAAACCTCCCAAAACCGTCTTCTATTGTTCATATGGTTCATGATCAATCTTTTGTTGAAATGAATGTGCATCCTGTTTTGCGTAATGACACTAAAGATGTACCAATAGTCGCCAAACAAGTAACACCCTTTTTGCCTGGGTCAGTTCAACATGTTTCCCTTTCTGATAGCATATTATTACACAATATACCTTCCTCTGCTCCTACTCAACCAGTAGGGGCTCAAACTCCCATTGCTACGGCAAAAAATGTCACCGCAAATCTAAATTTGAGTGATGCTGATCTTTCTTCCCAATTACTCCATGTGGATGTTTCTCATCGTCTTTCTGAATCTCCTATTATGTTCTAAAATTGTGAGTCGAACTGCTCCGCCATTGATGCTTCTTATCTTGCTCCCACCCCTCGACAACGTCCACAATCTCCAATTTTATCATGTAAGGTGGACCCAGAAATGACAAACAAAAGCTTGGTCAAGTTAACATTATCTGCCATGCACACTTCACTCCAAACATTAATCAAACTATTTGATGCGTGGACAAACAAGTCCACTGAACATACTCAAAAATTAGACAAAATTTTGGAATGGCAGGAGCATGCCCCTACCCTATTTTCAAAATATGCTAATGCAAAGAAAGCATGTGAATCAAGTGATACACCTGTAGTATTAAAAGCTTCTTTAGGCACACACACTTCTGGCCCATTGCAAACTTTGGTGAGTCATCTCACTGAGCACAGCACACCACCCAAATCTTGTGCATACACAGCCGTTCCATACATTGAAGGCATAATTCACAGTGCCGCGGTCCGTCCAAGTGCTTTTGCACAAGGTCTAGCCACTACTCAGTCTGACTTTGGCATCTCGTCAACTACCAATGCTCCCTATGAAATATCCACAGATAAAGCGCAGACAGGTGCTGGCAAGGGGGTCACTCCTAGGAGGGCAGAGTCAAAAATAATAAAACAAAAAAACGAAAAACCAAACCACTATCAATCAAGACCACACATCCAAAACTAAAAATTGTATTCGTCAGATTCACTTGCCAAAAAAAAATACCTTAATTGCTTCCTCAGCAGTATCAAAAAAATATCAACAATTGGCCTTTTTGCGCACCTCGACTATCTCCCTGACTAAAAATCTTAAAAGTGCGCCTATCGTGCCGCCTTATGCCCCATTGGATGCTCTGGTGACCGCAATTAATGACCCTAAATCATCAACTCTTATACCATCAAATGAAAGAGATATCACCCTGAATCCCTCATCCTTTAAAGTCAGTAGTTCTTCATCTGAGCTCCATCGTTTGGAACTTCGACGGGCTGTTGATGCCTATATGTCAGATCAGGGCTTCCCCAAACATGAGTCCTCTCCCGTAACTCAACTAATTCAGACCAAACAGGCAAAGCCCGTGGTTGAACAAGATCGTCAACCTGCGAGTAATCCTTTGTCTGCATCTACCGAGCCCAAGGCATCTCCCATCAAGCACTGTTCTGAAACTAACTTTTTGACCATGCCCCCATCTGATAAGTCTGGGAAATTACTTTTGGCTGAAATAGTTCCCGAATTATTTAGCCTACTTAAAGCCGCTATTTCCAAGGATCTTCAAATGCCATCTAGTACAGCTTTAACTAGTTATAAAAAACTTATCGCTAGTCACTCGGTTTCTTTGGCTCCCAATAAGAAATTCACTACTACTCAACTTCCTCCAAAACGTTTAGCTAATTTCTGTCTAGTGTTAAAATGTCGACCGTTGCCATATAAGCAGTTTGTTTTGAATAGAAACTCCATTTTGAATATCTTTGCAGACATAGCGGCACTTGAGGATATCAGCTCTGACGATTTAACATTGGTAGATTTCTTTGACAATTCGAACTTACATATTGTGAGACTTTGGATGCAATCTCGTGTAATCCAAAACGCAATATGGTTAGCAAGAAAGGACCTGTTTGACCTTGGCTTCGAAGTACACTCTGAATCCAACCCTAATCCGCAGGTTGCCCACCAACAACATTCTCTTAGTCAGTCGAAACATGCTACATATGAAAGCCATTCGTATGGGCCTAAAGAATCTAGAGCTTTTATAGGTTCTGAACACCAGCAGTAACTAGATCAAGCTTTGACAACAAGTGAATTCACACTTTTAAGTTGGAACTCCAGGGGCTTTTCTCACCTTATGAATAATGATCTGAGTTCACTAAGCAAATACAATCTGATTATGTTACAGGAAACTTGGCTAACTAGTACGCCAATTTGGGACACACATGATGTTTTAATTAATACTGCTAGCAAGAGTTCTTGTGGCAGAACTTATGGTGGTCTTTTCACAGCCATTCAAGCGAACATCAATACCAGTCTCACTTTTTGGTCATCACCTAATCCCTTTATTCAAATGTCACGGTTAAAATTGGATGCTACCTCGTTTGCCATTATTAATGTATACTGGATTCCGGCGGGGATAACGGACGAATGCTTTCTGAAAATGTTGAGCGATATGATCAGTCTGGTTTATATGGACAACACAGTATACAAAATTTTGATTGCTGGTGACCTAAATCTGGATTGTATAGGTGGGAAAACCTTAAACTCCCAAATTCGAATTAAGAAATGGTTACAATTTGTAAAATATCACAATCTTTATAGACTCAATGGTGCATTTAAATCCGATATCCCCCCGGGATCAACGTGGCATAGAGGGAAGTCTTCCTCCATCATAGATTATATGTACATGAATCTCAGTTGTTTCTCTGATGTAATAGACTTTGAAATTGTACAATCTGACGTGAGTGACCATAATCAACTGACGGCCACATTTTTGTTCAATGGTGTCCCAAACTTGCAGAGAGATAAATTTCAACATTCTCAACTGATCACCAATAATGCAGGTAATAAAATAAGATGGACGGACAAAGCTTTAGCCCGCTTTTACACACAATTGAATCATGAAGGTAACAAAATCCAACTGAATGTGGCAAATTCTAACATCTGCTATTCTGACATGATTCAAGCCTTTCGACCTCCTTTGGCGAGCACTGTATCCAAACCTAAGACTCAACTTCCTTCTCTTCATAACTTCAATTCTGAAGTCAGAAATCAAAAGATATTATTCAGACTTCAAAAAAGAGAAGCTATGAAATTACCTCATAGTATTCGTTTCAGTCAGTTATCAAAAATCAAAACCAGTTACAGAAACTGGATTAAATCCAGGCGTGCCACATTATACCATCTTGACAGCCAACTGTTATTGGCCACTATTCAAAGCCTGAATATTGCTAATACCTGGTCCCTGCTCAATCAAGCCACTAATGGACCTCAGGCAATAATACAGGCCAATGAAGTCTCTGAGGCGGACTGGATCTCCCATTTCTCAATTTTATATAGTATTCCAAAAGGGGGTTCTGCACCATTATCCGACAAGTGCACGACGAAGTTTCATCTAAATTTTGATTTGGATGACATTCGCCTGTTTATCAAGAAGTCCAGTCGATCTGGTGCATGCGGACCTGATGGTTTATCTAACAGAATGTTCAAAGATCATCCAGAAATCTGGTCCAAAATATTATTTCAAATCTTCTCTATCATTATTAACACGCAAACTCTCCCCCCCTCCTGGACTCACTCAATAATCATTCCCATTTTTAAGAAAGGGAACAGGAAAGATCCTACATGTTACAGACCCATAGCATTATTGGACGCTCCCGGTAAGATTTTCTCACGTATAATCTTAAGAGAGTTTCAAAAATGGACTATGCAGGCTGGACTTAATGATCCTTTTCAAGCAGGCTTTGTGGCACAAGTAGGCACTATCCCTAATATTTTCACTCTAAATACACTTCTTTCTGAGCATACTGTTCAGAAACAGACTTTATTCTTAGCCTTTGTTGACTTTAAAGTCGCTTTTGACTCAGTCGACAGATCTCTTTTATTCTCAAAACTAATTAAACATAATTGCCCCTCTTCGCTGATATCACTAATAGTTCTCCTACACACAAATACTACCATGCAGGTCAGACTTGCTTTGGGGGGCGATCTATCGGCTAAATTTAAAACACACAGAGGATTGAAACAGGGGTGCATCTTGGCCTCCTCTATATTTAATTTCTTTATTTTTGATTTGGGCATTGCTCTTAAGCAGATAAGTAGTGACTCTCCGAGTATGGGTTTGACCAAAATCCAATATCTTCTTTATGCAGACGATTTGATTCTCATTTCAAAAACTCAAAGTGGTTTACAAAATCTCTTAAATGGTCTGGAATCGTATGTGGATGCAAACCACCTAAATATAAACACGAATAAAACACAAATAATGGTTTGCAAATGGCACGCGGGAGTAAAAGTCAAACCTTTCACATGGAAATTGCATAATTCGGCCCTTGTCAAGGTTTCCATATACAAATATTTGGGGATTTTGATCACCGATACTCCTGCAAACCCCAGTCAAGATATGGAAATTAAGGGCAAACTTCAGACTTTAGTTGCCCAGGCTAAATTATTAATGGGCAAATTTGGCAAATTCACAACAAAACATGTGGTAACTTTCTATGTGCAGAAAGTCCTTCCAATCTTAACTTATGGGTCAGAGGCCCAGGCCCCCAAAAAAGAAATTTGGTGGGATAGATTGGAACCATCTTTCTGGAAGCAAGTACTACATGTTCCGGCAAGTACACCGTTGCCGTTGATTAGGTTTGAACTGGGCTCTCTTTCTATTTTTTCGTATGTTACTTGGAAATACTGTGCATTTCTTGGGAAATGTCTTCTCTCTCTTGATCGTCCAGATATTTTGGGTCAAGTGGCTGTCCATTTATTAAGGAGAGATTGATTGTTCTCCCAACAATGGTGTAAGTTAACTCTAAATGTATTAGCTGATGCATCAATCTCGCTGGAGCTTTTATTATCAAATGAAGGCAGCGCAAAAAAAAAAAATTCAACAGCATGATTGGTGTACTAACCAAAATAAATGCGTAACTTACAAAGATTTCAAACGGAATTTATTTGGTCACAAGCGTCACAGTGTCATGGCTGATTATTTGGTCAAATTTCCATGCTCCAAAATACGTCACAAGCTGCTTCGCTTTCGTTTAAATTTGTGGCCAACTCGAGAAGTTTTGTCTCGCAGAAATTTAATCCCGAAGGCTGAAAATTACTGCCGATTTTGTAAAGTTCTAGACCAGAAAGAGACTTTGGAACATTGTATAGTGTACTGCTCTCAACTGGCAGCGACTCGGAAGCTATACTTCAAAAATTATCTGGAAGAACAAAATAGGTATATATACAAAGATCTGTGGCAATTCATCTTTTCATCACCTAAGCTAGTCATAAAGATAGCCACTATACAATTTCTGGATGCTGTATTTCCTAATGATCACAATAAGCTGCAGTTAAATCCTACTGAACATCAAAAAGAATACCAATTGAGCAGCCCAGACTGTTAAATTAAGTTACTGAAATTGCTGTTTCTGTGCAAATTTGCTGGTAAATAATCATGAAATGCAATTTGTTTTGTTCTCTCTTGTATGTGGAAAATGTGAAAGGTTGATTGTATTAACCAAACAAATAAATAAAAAATAAAAAAAGATTCAGGGAGTGGAGCGCCGCGCTGAGTCCTGAGTTGAGTCCAGTCTGCTTCCTGCTTGGACCTTCTTGTGCTTACCTGTGAGAAGCTGCAGCGACAGTGAATTGTTAAATCTGCTCCTTTTTTTTCTTCAGTTTGCCTGGATTGCCTGGATTGTACTGGCTCTTTAAGTGGGAAGTCCTCCCCTTAAATAGAGATTCCGGTCGCGGAGCGCCGCGCGGAGTCCCGAGTTGAGTCCAGTCTGCTTCCTGCTTGGACTCTCTTGTGCTTACCTGTGAGAAGCTGCAGCGACGGTGAATTGTTAAATCTGCTCCTTTTTTTCTCTTCAGTTTGCCTGGATTGCCTGGATTGTACTGGCTCTTTAAGTGGGAAGTCCTCCCCTTAAATAGAGATTCCGGGCGCGGAGTGCAGCGCAGAGTCCCGAGTTGAATCCAGTCTGCTTCCTGCTTGGACTCTCTTGTGCTTACCTGTGAGAAGCTGCAGCGACGGTGAATTGTTAAATCTGCTCCTTTTTTTCTTCAGTTTGCCTGGATTGCCTGGATTGTAGTGGCTCTTTAAGTGGGAAGTCCTCCCCTTAAATAGAGATTTCGGGCACGGAGCGCCGCGCGGAGTCCCGAGTTGATTCCAGTCTGCTTCCTGCTTGGACTCTCTTGTGCTTACCTGTGAGGAGCTGCAGCGACTGTGAATTGTTAAAACTGCTCCTTTTTTCCTTCAGTTTGCCTGGATTGCCTGGATTGTACTGGCTCTTTAAGTGGGAAGTCCTCCCCTTAAATAGAGATTTCGGGCACGGAGCGCCGCGCGGAGTCCCGAGTTGAGTCCAGTCTGCTTCCTACTTGGACTCTCTTGTGCTTACCTGTGAGAAGCTGCAGCGACAGTGAATTGTTAAATCTGCTCCTTTTTATTCTTCAATTTGCCTGGATTGCCTGGATTGTACTGGCTCTTTAAGTGGGAAGTCCTCCCCTTAAATAGAGATTCCGGGCACAGAGGGCCACACAGAGTCCCGAGTTGATTCCAGTCTGCTTCCTGCTTGGACTCTCTTGTGCTTACCTGTGAGGAGCTGCAGCGATGGTAAATTGTTAAATCTGCTCCTCTTTTTTCTTCAGTTTGCCTGGATTGCCTGGATTGTACTGGCTCTTTAAGTGGGAAGTCCTCCCCTTAAATAGAGATTCAGGCAGTGGAGCGCCGCGCGGAGTCCTGAGTTGAGTCCAGTCTGCTTCCTGCTTGGACCCTCTTGTGCTTACCTGTGAGAAGCTGCAGCAACAGTGAATTGTTAAATCTGCTCCTTTTTTTCTTCAGTTTGCCTGGATTGCCTGGATTGTACTGGCTCTTTAAGTGGGAAGTCCTCCCCTTAAATAGAGATTCCAGGCAAGGAGCGCCGCGCAGAGTCCCGAGTTGAGTCCAGTCTGCTTCCTGCTTGGACTCTCTTGTGCTTACCTGTGAGAAGCTGCAGCGACGGTGAATTGTTAAATCTGCTCCTTTTTTTCTTCAGTTTGCCTGGATTGCATGGATTGTACTGACTCTTTAAGTGGGAAGTCCTCCCCTTAAATAGAAATTCCGGGCGCGGAGCGCCGCGCAGAGTCCCGAGTTGAGTCCAGTCTGCTTCCTGCTTGGACTCTCTTGTACTTACCTGTGAGAAGCTGCAGCAACGGTGAATTGTTAAATCTGCTCCTTTTCTTTCTTCATTTTGCCTGGATTGCATGGATTGTAGTGGCTCTTTAAGTGGGAAGTCCTCCCCTTAAATAGAGATTCCGGGCGCTGACCGCCACGCGGAGTCCCGAGTTGAGTCCAGTCTGCTTCCTGCTTGGACTCTCTTGTGCTTACCTGTGAGAAGCTGCAGCGACGGTAAATTGTTAAATCTGCACCTTTTTTTTCTTCAGTTTGCCTGGATTGCCTGGATTGTGCTGGCTCTTTAAGTGGGAAGTCCTCCCCTTAAACAGAGATTCCGGGCGCGGAGCGCCGTGCGGAGTCCCGAGTTCAGTCCAGTCTGCTTCCTGCTTGAACTCTCTTGTGCTTACCTGTGAGAAGCTGCAGCGACGGTGAATTGTTAAATCTGCTCATTTTTTTCTTCAGTTTTCCTGGATTGCCTGGATTGTACTGGCTCTTTAAGTGGGAAGTCCTCCGCTTAAATATAGATTCCGGGCGCGGAGCCCCGCTCAGTGTCCCGAGTTGAGTCCAGTCTGCTTCCTGCTTGGACTCTCTTGTGCTTACCTGTGAGAAGCTGCAGCGACAGTGAATTGTTAAATCTGCTCCTTTTTTTCTTCAGTTTGCCTGGATTGCCTAGATTGTACTGGCTCTTTAAGTGGGAAGTCCTCCCCTTAAATAGAGATTCCGGGCGCGGAGCGCCGCGCGGAGTCCTGAGTTGAGTCCAATCTACTTCCTGCTTGGACTCTCTTGTGCTTAACTGTGAGAAGCTGCAGCGACGGTGAATTGTTAAATCTGCTCCTTTTTTTCTTCAGTTTGCCTTGATTGCCTGGATTGTACTGGCTCTTTAAGTGGGAAGTCCTCCCCTTAAATAGAGATTCCGGGGGCGGAGCGCCGCGCAGAGTCCCGAGTTGAGTCCAGTCTGCTTCCTGCTTGGACTTTCTTGTGCTTACCTGTGAGAAGCTGCAGCGACGGTGAATTGTTAAATCTGCTCCTTTTTTTTCTTCAGTTTGCCTGGATTGCCTGGATTGTACTGGCTCTTTAAGTGGGAAGTCCTCCCATTAAATGGAGATTCCAGGCGCAGAGCGCCGTGTGGAAGTGCAGTGCGAAGGGTGTGGCTCATCCGGTGCGTGAATGTTTGAAGTATAATTGGAAGTTTGACTACTATGGGGACTGGTGGAGGAGGAAGGGGGGCACTTTGGGGTTTCACATGTGGGAGAAGGGGGTGCAGTGGGGTGTGGGCGAGTTGTTGGCTGTGACGGGTACGGATTTGGTGAGATGGCCGATGTGGATGATGGGGTCTCCAAAGGTGTGTTTAGATTTGGCGAGTGTGGTGTCGAAGAAGCGGGGTTTGCGGGGTGAGATCAAGACTTTGGGTCAGGCGTATGTGGCAGGGAAGGAAGGATGTAAGGTGTTCACGGATGGTTCGAAAGATCCTATGTCTGGGAGAGTGGGTATGGCGTTTTATCTGGAAAGCACTGGGGAGTATAAGGTGGGGCGACTGACGAATGATGTGTCTATTTGTACGGCTGAGTTGGTGACGATTGCATTGGCGATTGATAGGGTGTGCGAGTTGGGATATGAGAAGGTGGTGGTGTTCTCGGATTCATTGAGTGGGTAACAAGTGATTGTGGCAGGGGATGGTGATAGGAAGGATGTGATTTTGGACATCAGGAGGAAGATTGATCGGTGTGTGCGTGGGGGAATGGATTTGGAGTTGGCGTGGGTCCCCAGTCACAGTGGCATTTTGGGTAATGAGTTGGTGGATATGGCGGCGGGTGAGGGTATGAGGCGGGGAACGGTTGATGTGAGGTTGCCTTTGAGTGTGGATGAGGTGAAGGCTGTGGTGGTGAGATGGGTCATGGATGAGTGGCAGGAGAGGTGGGTGAGTGGGGTGAAGGCCAGGTGGATGTTTGGTGTTCGTGGGAAAGTGTCGGTGAAGGTGGATGCGGGGAGTCTGGAATGGAGGAGGGGGAAAGGTGATGCTGAATCGGTTGAGGATAGGGTATGTGGGGCTGAATGACTGTTTCGAGTGGGGAAGCGTGAGTCGAGGGACTGTGCGGTGTGTGGGGTACCTGAGACTGTGGGACATTTTCTGCTTAGGTGTGAGAGACATGTTGAGGAGAGAGAATTGATGAGGGTTCAGTGTCTGCGCTGGGTGTGGCTGAGCTGAGTGGGAAGGCTTTGCTGGGAGGTGACGGGGTGAGAGGCAGGAGGAGCAGTGTGCTGTTGGATTTTGTGAGGCAGACGGGGCGGTGGGAGGAGTTGTAAGTTTATGTGAGCTAAGTATTGATTGGTGGGTTAGGTGCACATCATCCTTTAGGATGGGGAAGCGCCTGCGTGGGTCCGCCTACGCATTCTATAATTAAGAAGAAGAAGGAGTTCCGAGTTGAGTCCAGTCTGCTTCACTCTGCTTCCGGTCCGGACGTGCAGGTGGCAACTCTGATGGAATCTGTCACCGGTCCCCTGACTCGCAATAAATCATTACAACAAAGGCGCAGGGGAAACATGACCCTGACTCGCGATTTTCAAGTTAAGGCAATTGCATTTTCTGAACCAGTAAAAGTGAGCGGCTTGTTGTCCTCTGTGACTCCGTTTGAAATGGTATCTTCAGTACCTTCCCTGGCCTCACTTGTGGTAGCGAGTCTAAATGTTGAAAACATGAAATCTCATCGTAAATCGCCTCTTTTAACTGTAGAGTCTGAAGCTTGTGAAACATTGCGCCGTGTTAAAGGAAATGATAATTGTCCGTTTGAAGTTAGAACTGATGCCACCCAGCTCCCTTCTTTATTTAAAATTACCGATTCTGAGCTGTTAGAAGCTCGAATCATGGAGGTCTGCAACACAGAAAAAAGTCCAGCTGAAAATTCTTCTCTTTGATTTTTAAATGAAGCGAGCAAAGCTTACTTTGAAAATGATGCACTGTCTAATGATTGCTGTCAGGTCGTCCCTCAGGGCTTGCAGCCCGCCCACATCATTGTGTGGCCAGACCGCCGTTGCGGTCTTATCTTCCCCGGGAAGGGAAGTGATGTTGGGTTAGGGTGGGGGGCGAGGGGAGAGTTCGGCAGTTCCTGCCTCGTTAAATAAAGAAGCAGTTGACAGTACGCCAGGCTCCCGCGTGATATGTTCCTCGTTCGGTTGGAGGGCCCGAGCAAAACCTCACAATTGGCGACGAGGGGTACACGTTACCCGCCCTTGCCAGAAGGAGGCCCGCAGTCGAGCGCTTCCAGCGCGTCGGCGCACCTCCGCTCCCGAGGCCTGGGAGGCACGCAGAGAACTGGGGTCGAGCAGCTTAGGCGCGTCGGCGCTCCTCTTCTGAGCGAGAACCCGCCGCAAGAGCCCGCGTGCACGGCGGATGCAGGCCGCACACGTTGGTGCGCTTGTGAACAGCGTAAGAGGGCCCACGGCGAATACAGGCCACGCACGTGGGTACATTTGTGAAACCTGCAGAGGGCCCAGCTGGCCCGCAAATTGCTGTAGGCGGCTGCCTTATCCTCCCTCCTCCCTCTCTACCCTGCAGGCCGCGCAGGCCACTCAGCACGTGGAGGACCCGAGGATCATCCATAGAAGGACAGGAGGGGCACGCCACAGCCTATTAACCCTCGAGGCTACCAGACTGCTCGCGCTCCACGTCAAAGCTGCACGTGCGGAGTGATCGCAACGCAAGGACAACACAAGGCTTCACAGAGACACATCAAGACTCATCCGGAGTGCGCCCGCCACCGCGGACATGTCTGCTCCAACAAGCCCAGCAGCAGCCTCGTCAGGTGGAGCGGGAGCCGCGGCAGATGATCATCAACATGCACAAGGTTCAGGTACCGCCTCCCAAAGCCTGCCCATACCCGGCACATTCAATGTCAGGGACACTTCTAATCTGGGATCCAGATGGGTCATATGGCTCAGGGACTTCACATTTTATACGGGGCAATCGGCCTAACCGATGACGCAATGTTAAAAAACACACTATTCATGACGGTAGGCTCCGCCGTCAGGGACATAGCAGGCGAACTGATGAATGTAGACACCGTCACATACGGAGAACTGCATGGGCAGCTATCGGAATACTTTACACCCCACACAAACATCGACTACGAGCGCCATGTGTTCCACACCACGAGACAGGAAAAAGGGGAGTCGCTAGACAACTTTGTGATGCGCCTACGCATCAAGCTGAAATATTGTGAATTCCACAAATACTCCTACGAGGAAGCACTAAAATCCCAGGTCATAGCTGGCTGCATATCTCAACCGTTCAGAAAACAACTGCTCCAAAAGCAACGGTTCCTCGAGGAAATCCTCGCTCTCGCCAGAATGGAAGCAGCAGTCGAGTCGCAGCTAGACAGCCTAGGCAAGGTTACCATTCAACATCAGACACCTAGCGCGGACACAATCAACAAACTATATGCTGCCCCCTCACAAGGTGGGAAACACTCAGACGCCACGTGCTACTGATGCGGGTACGAATATCCACACGTGGGCGACTGCCCAGCAGTTGGACAAAAGTGTGCTGCCTGTGGCGGAATGGACCATTACAGAGCGGTCTGCAAGAATGCACCCGGCCGAGGGCCCAGTAGACCGAGACAACAGGAGAGAAGGAGAAGCTCGCGACACAGCCCACCCACCGGGAGAGGAGAAGAAGACCAGATGGGACCCCGGAGAGAAGACAGAACCAGGAGGCGCTCATATGCCAGGGATGACCGGAAGACGACGGACGGCTCTAGACAAACTCAAAGGAGGAGATTTGTCCGATACATCGAAATGCGATCCCCATCAGGCAGTGAATCCCAGTCATCAGAGGACGACCAACGGAAAAAGGGATATGTGTGGGCACTCAACAACGCCACGCCTCTAGAATTCCTCATTGATACAGGGGCGACGGTTAACATAATAAGCGAACAAGCGTACAATACATTCAACAACCCACCAAAGATCCGAAAGGCAATAGTGGACATTTATCCATATGGAGCTACAACACCACTACCCTGCAAAGGGACCATCTCTCTGTGGTGCGTGCACAAATCACACGCGGCAAAGATTCCCCTACATATTCTGTAGACAGAAGCCAACAGCGGATGCATCCTCAGCTTTAAGACCGCTGTTGAGATGGGTTTGGTGCACATTCTGTACCAACTGATGGCCCACAAATACTTCGCCAGACCGGACGCAATAGAACTAACATTTCCAAACATGTTCAAAGGTCTGGGAAAATTGAAACACAGAAAGGTACAGCTGCACATAAACCCGGACATACCGCCTGTCGCTCAACACTATCGCGGGATACCTGTGAACATACAGCACCAAGTCGAAGAAGAACTAGACAATCTCATTAAACTCTTCGTCATCGAACCAGTTTCAGGACCCACTCCATGGGTAACCACCATTGTCCCCGTCCCCAAAAAGTCACCCGACGGATCAATTCGCCTGTGTGTAGACATGAGGAGAGCCAACGCAGCAATTGAAAGGGAGAGACATCAGGCGCCCAGGATCACTGACATGATCCACCTCCTCCACAGGGCGCAGGTTTTCTCCAAATTGGACCTCAGAAAAGGATATCATCAAATTGAGATTGCACCCGAGTCCAGGTACATCACGACCTTCGTCACGCACCTGGGCTTATTCCAGTACAAGAGGCTCAGCTTCGGGATATCCTCCGCAGCTGAAATCTTCCAAGAGGAAATACACCGCGTTATCAGACACGTGCCAAACTGCCTGAACTATTCAGATGATGTCCTGGTATTTGGCAAGAAAAAGGAAGAGCACGACACAGCTCTTCACAGAGTGTGTGAAGCGTTACAAGCAGCTGGATTAACTCTGAATAAGTCTAAATGCGAATTTGGAAAAGGCTCATTACGATTCTTCGGCCACATCTTCTCCAGCAAAGGAATGCGACCAGACCCGGAGAAAGTAGCAGCGCTCAACTCAGCCACACCCCCGACGACCACGACAGAGCTCCGGTCTTTCCTAGGACTGGCCAGCTACTGTTCCAGGTACCTAAAGGACTACGCAACAATCAGCAACCCTTTGCGCCTACTAACGCGACCCTACACGTGTTCCGCGGACTGCCAGAGAGCATTTGAGGCAATTCGGGACACCATTACAAACGCTGAGGACATGGTCTACTTTGACGCCAAGAGACACACAGAAGTAGTCGTGGACGCCAGCCCTGTTGGCCTGGGCGCCATGCTAACGCAAGTTGATCCGCATGAACCCACAAACGTATACATCGTGGCGTATGCCAGCAGCAGCCTAACCCCCACAGAACAAGCGTATTCCCAGGCCGAAAATGAAAGCCTGGCGGTGGTATGGGCATGCGAGTACTTCAATCTGTTCTTCTACGGCAAGGAGTTTACCATCATAACGGATCACCAGGCTTTACTCACAATTTACAGGGACCCCAAATCAAGAATGCCACCGAGGATAGCCCGATGGGGTCTACGTCTGCAGGACTATAAATTCATCATCAAGCACCGCCCGGGAAAAGAAGACAACCCAGCTGACTATCTGTCTCGCCACCCAACCGGCCCTGCCAACCCTCAACCATCCATCGCCGATGAATACCTCAACTACGTTGTCCATCACTTGCAACCCTTGCCCGTGGGGTGGGCGGACATAATCACACATTCAGAGCAGGACCCGGCGCTACGAATCGTACGTCACTGCATGCATGAAGACAGAAGAGCGCACATGCGTCAACAAGCGAGACAGGAACCGGAAGAGATCCAAGAGGACATCAAACACATAGACCAGGTCCGAGACGAACTCTCCATAGTCGATGATCACGTCATACTGAAAGGGTGCAAAGTACTCCTCCCGAAATCGTTACGCACCAGAACGATCCAAGTAGCACATGAAAGCCACTGAGGAGTGGTCGCCACCAAGCGACTACTAAGGCAAAAGGTATGGTTCCCCAGGCTGGATGCGATGGTAGAAGAAATGATAGGCCAATGCACGACGTGCGCGCAAGTAGCACCTCCTCCACACCCAAACCCACTTCACATGTCACCACTACCAGGACATGTGTGGGAGGAACTGGCGGTGGATTTCTTCGGACCCCTAAGAGATGGCACGTACGTGCTGGTGTTAATAGATGAACATTCAAGATTCCCAGAGGCGCAAATCATTGACAGCACCGCAGCCTCCAGTGTCATCCCAGCACTGGACCGCATGTTGTCTATATACGGAATACCCAGGGTCATCAAGTCCGATAATGGAGCGCCATTCATGAGCAAGGACTTTGAGAACTTTTCGAGATACATGGGGTTCCAGCACCGGAGAATAACACCACGATGGCCACAGGCAAATGGCATGGTCGAGAGATTCATGGCCAACATCAAAAGAACATTACAAATAGCGGCCATACTCAATAAACCTTTCGAACAAGCACTCTATCAGTTCCTTAGGGACTATCGCCACACACCCCACAGCACGACGGGCATATGCCCAGCTGACCTGATGTTCCGAAGATCGATCCTGACGCGACTGCCGGAAGACACACACTCGGCAGAAGCAACGCCACTTGAACAGGAGGCCAGAAACAAGGATGACACCGCGAATGCCAAAATGAAAGAGACCGCGGACCACAAGAGGAAAGCTCAGGAGTCAAACATTGAGCCCGGAGACCAAGTGTGGTTGCGCAACCCAAACAAAGAAAGGAGGACGCCACGTTCGCACAAGACCCGCTGGTTGTCACGCACAGGAAAGGGACAATGATCACGGCTCAGAGAACCGACCAATCCTCAGTCACTCAGAATGTATCGCACTTCAAGTACCGGAGGAGCCTCACAGAGCATGAGCAAGTCGGAATCGGGTACAGCGACGATGACCTCAGTCAAGACACCCCCTACCTGGGAGAATGGAGGCATCAGAAAGTGAGGACAATCAGACGTCACAGGGACAGACAGAGAGGACACCGTGCAATCGTGGGCGACCCCAGAGAAGCCGCATAAAACCCCACAGACTCATAGAAGAGATGGAGGGAGGAGCGGCAAGTGTCTTACTTGTTAAAAAGGAGGGAGATGTCAGGTCATCCCTCAGGGCTTGCAGCCCGCCCACATCATTGTGTGGGCAGACTGCCGTTGCGGTCTTATCTTCCCCGGGAAGGGAAGTGACGTTGGGTTAGGGTGGGGGCAAGGGGAGAGTTCGGCAGTTCCTGCCTCGTTAAATAAAGAAGCAGTTGACAGTACGCCAGGCTCCCGCGTGATATGTTCCTCGTTTGGTTGGAGGGCCCGAGCAAAACCTCACAGTTGCTTGTGGCCGCTGAGCATTACTCATGCAGTCAGTTCTAATGAGGCGGCTAGTAGCCTCACTGCAAATAAGGAACAGTTGCTGTGTTATCCACAAAATAAGGTCTCGCCGCTCGCCACATGTGAGCAGAATGCAAAGCTTTCTAATGCGATTGGCAGCGCAGTAACATTAACAAACGTAAAGCATCTGGAGTTGGCAGAAAGCGCTGTAACATGCAAAGCTTCCAAAAAGCAAACAGCCAGGTCACAAGTGAAAGACATTATCTGCACATGCAGCTTCTAACCTTCTGGCAAACGGGGTAAATGTGTACCAAACTCCATTAAATAGTTTGGAAGCGGAGCTACCATCTGGAACTGCGCTCTCTGATACAACATTTCACTTTAATAGACATAATTATGACTATGCTGCACGTGAAGCTCGTCTAACAGAGCGCCTGAAATCTGATTTTGAAATTATAAAGGAAAGATTGAATGAAAGTTTTGCTGATACCACGCCACCATTGTCTTCGATGTTAAACTCTAATAAGACAAGTGGGTCTCAATCCGGTTTTTTGTCCAAGCCACAGGCAATTGAATGTCTTTCCACTCGAGTGGGCACTACAAATAACAACTCCAAAAATAAAAGCTCGGTGTCTGATACTTGCAAAGTTGGTTCGAAAATTCATACTTCACCAGCCAATGCAAATTATAATGAACATCAAGAAGCCAAAAGGCTTACGTTTTCTTCACCGGACATAAATAAAATAAACAATATGGAACCAGTCAGCCAGGTTGACCACGAAAAAGGAAGTGGTCTAAAAAAGAATCTCTCAATAGCTGCTAGTATACAGATAAATAATAATGTTCTAGCTGCTACTTCTGTTGCACTCATACCTTTCACTAAGCTATATGAGTCATTGAATGAGTCACTAAAAGAACAAAGTGCCCTGCTTGGCAAATGTTTTCCAAAATTCAGAATCTGGAGACCACTAATTCCTTTCTAAAGCGACGCTTAGAAAAAGAGGCGGAAATATCTGTAAGCTGGAAAACCCGATTGAGTGACATAACAAGAAATGAGCTAGCAGATAAAACGGATTTAATGGATGCCGTTTTGGAGTGCACAAAGTGGATGCGTCATAATATCACGCTGCCCCAACCATCATCTGCCTCCTTTGGAAAATAAACCTGTCACTGCTCAATCTAGATTGAAAGAGCGTGACAGTTAATTGCACATGCTGCCATAAGTGTGGTACCTTCGAATGATCAAGTGCAGGATCCCATACATCTGATCCCGAGGCAAGATACGCCGCTACCAAATGCGTCTGCAAAAAATACAGAGCACTCAAAGGCCTTAACGGAGTCTGATCAAGACCGTATCCTAGGCGATACCATTGTGATTCCAACGACCATCTCTGGAGAACTAAATACAATGAGAGTAGAGCAGTCATTTAAAGTGGCGGCATTGACAAAAATGCTTCATTTGGCATCTTTACTGGTGCAGACAAATCTTTGGCAGTTCAAGCAAAGGGCACTACAAAAAAGCAGTCTAAAGTTGTGCCGAAGAAAACAACAAATATAGGTAATGGACCTAAGGGTCGATCCAACAACTCCAAGAAATTCATCAGAAATCTGACGACCCCTCCAAAAACTGGTCTCTTTACGAGCAAGCGCAATGCTGATAGCCACAATAGGACAGAAAAATCGAATGAAGATGTGGGACTTTCCAACCCAAACAAACGACCACATGTGGAAGATGTGGTTGAGGATGTCCTTTCGTCACCAGCTTCAATAGATATGGCTGATCTATCAACATACTCTATTGAGAAGAGTGAAGTCGGGGATTCCTCAACTACTTCTGGAGCTATGGTCTCCCCTTCTCCTGTGATGGTGCCAAATCCAACAGTCAAATTGGCTCAAACAGTCAATTCTACAACAGGCAATCGAACTGTTACGGGGGTCTCTCAACAACAGAATCTCTCTACTGAAACAAAGAATCAGCTATCACAGAACACAGTGTTCAAATTGATGTCTGATCAGACAAATGTGAAGATGTGCAACCTAAATCCAAAACTGACTACTGCGCAGTTGAAAAAAAAAACAACGCAAGCCGACAATTGGATTCAGTCTACGAACTCAACTAATTCTACAGCCAAAAGATGGAAACTCCAGTGGAAAATATACTGTCCATCAAAAATGAAGTCAACTTAAATCGAGGAAATGTAATGAAATTGTTTCATTGTATTCCCTCGCTGCGCACAATTTCATCTGAAGATATAGTGATCATTGAATATGTTACAGAAACTCGCTCAGATTTGGTGATTTTACACATTAAATCACATATAATCATCAAAACCTTGTTGGCAGCGAAAGAGGAGCTTCTCTTCTTCGGCTTTGAATTACTAACAGAAGATGACATAGGATACAAACTTGTAACAAATGAATTTCTTGAAGATGATATCTCTAATCCTAGAGATGTAATAAGATCATCACCCCATTCAAGAAGAAACGTAACACGTTCTTCAAAGGACCACTGAGACAAGGCTCTTCACAAAGATTCCGCTCTGAGACCAATCCAACAAGACAATTAAACACTCAGTAGCTGAGTGAAGTTAGTGAAGTTAGTGAAGTGAAGTTAGCTGTTCGCTCTTCTCTTGGAACACAAGAAACGTGGCTGCGGGAAAGCCCGTCCAGAGATGGCTACGTAACTTTACTTAATCGTGCCGGTAAAAATCTCAAAGGGAGACCATATTCTGGTCTAATAACAATGATAAAAATCAATAACAAGTGGAAAATAATTGCAACTGAAAATCCGAATTTATTCGTACAAGTGACAGTCTTGCAATTGTTTCACCAGAGCAACAAGGAAAGTGACTACTTGTTATTAATAAATACCTATTGGAACCCGGCTATGATTCCAACCATGAAATACTTGTCATCTGTCACCTCAATTATTGACAAATGAATGAACAAATACTTCGATTTTAAAATGATCATCTGTGGAGATCTGAATTTTCCCCTTTTCGAAAACAAAGCCCCTGCTAAGAGCTGTTCTCCTCTAAAAACTCCCAGACATCAGGTAGAGGGCGAAAGTGGTTACGGAATTAAAAATTAGAGGTTGCACCATGTTAAATGGAAATGTCAGAGGAGACATTCCTGCTAGACCAACATGGCACCGTAACAACTTCTCGTCGTCAATAGACTGTTTCTGGTCTTCTAAAAATCTTCTTTGCAAAATTGATGATCTATCGATCCAGAAAACTTCTAAAAGTGATCATGATGTGCTAAAATTAACATGGAAGCTATATAGTGAGACCATGTCTTCAATAAATCCCCAGGTTCTTCAAATCAATCAATAGACTAAGGATAAATAATCAACAAATCAATGTGCTAAAAGAGCTTATGTTTTCGACTAACAGCCCCCTAAGTTCGGAGATAAACTATGCACCATTACTTTTACAATTCAAGTCAAAATCGTGCTCAAATAAAATCACGGTTTGTGCTAACAAACATGTATTTAGCATATTGGTTAAATAAGCAAAAAGAACGCTCCACCAAGACATCCGATGTTTAAAAAAAGCCTTGAATGAGAATACAGCATTGGCCATAAAGAAAAGGAGGCAAAAATATAGGAATTGATTAAAGTCTTTTTCCACAATTCAAAACCAGGAACAAGGTGAAGAGATTCTACGCTTAATTTTAAAACACAAGTCGAAACAGATTTGGTCGATTCTAAACAAAGGCTCTTTAAATCAGAGTAGTATGCTAATGAACAACATAACTTCCAGTGCATGGGAGGAACATTTTACTCCTGTATTTGCCCAACCCCCAGACGCAGGTCAATCTGCAAAATTGCTGGATCATGTACTTTGGAATGTTATAGAGTCATCGGAAGACATTGCAGCTGTAATTCAAAAATTAAACAACTCCCGAGATGCAGGTCCAGATGGATTGACAAATTCCATTCTAAAAGCAAATAAAGATTCTTGGTCGCAATTTGTAGCGTCGCTCTTTGAGAAAATTGCAAGTGAAATGAAAATACCTCTTTCCTGGTCTTCGGCTATTGTGGTTCCTATCTATAAAAAGGGCAATCGGGATGATCCTTTAAGTTATCGCCCGATTCCCCTACTAGATATAATAGGCAAGATTTTTGTGACCTTCCTCCAAAAAAAGCTAGCATTATGGGCAACCAATGCAGAGCTTACAGACATTCGCCAAACTGGCTTTAAGCAAGGAGTAGGCGTCAAGCTAAATCTAACCCTGTTAAACATATTAAAGCTTGAGGCTATACAAAAAAAGAAACAACTATACCTCACCTTTGTTGATCTTCGACAGGCGTTCGATAGTATAAATAGACGCCTCTTATGGGAAAAGCTGCAGTCTTGGTCGTATCCTCCAGAACTATTGCAACCGATAATAGCCCTCCACCAGAATACCAGAATTCGTGTTCATATCAATAACCAAGGCGACTGTCACGCTCACCTGGTCTCCACGGGGGCGTGCTCATGTGCGTAGGGTGTTGTCTGTCCTGATGCTGCTCTGCTTGGCTGGTGATGCTAGCTTGCGTCTCCCCTTAGTCCTTGCTTCAGGAGATGTTAGCCTGCAAGTCGAAACAAGATATTAGCTACCGAAGGGAGCTAGTCAGTGGTTTCATATCCTTCTGGTCTATGCTTCACTTCTTCTGGCTCACCTCTGTTTTTTAATGGGCGAGCTCTCCGTCCTGCACACTCTGGCAGGGGAGCGGTTCACAGTCTTTCCTGGATCGAGTTACGTCACTGATCCGAAGGAAGTTGCTGAAGTAGAAGGCCCGGGAGTAAGCAGGTAAGTCTCTATTCCAATAACTGCTTGGAATGACTGCCTTTAAGTCTTTCTGTTCAAGATAACCAATGTCTGTTATTGTCTTACAGGTGCGGCGTTAAGCAACCTTCGGTTAATGGATGACCCCCCTGACAATGATGCTCAGGATTCCTGCCGGTAAGTATTGCGCTGTGCTGGACGCGCAAATGTTCGCCTCTGTAGCCTTCCTTTGCTACGTGCGACTAACCCTTTTGTCTTTTTCTGTTCAGCAGGTACGGCGCGAGTCCAGGAAGAAGAATGGAAGATCCGTGTAGCGGTGTCGAGCTGCGGCGCGCTGCTGAGTGAAGAACTGTCCGATGAAGTTCCTGGAGCAGTCTGATCAGGTGAGTAGCTACCCGAGAGGGTACTTTTCGTTCTGTTCTGCAGATGCGGCGGTCCGTGGGAAAGCAGGAGATGAGATCTGGATCGCTGCAGGTAAGGCCTTCTATGCTTAAATAACTCCTGTTATTCTCTGTTCGCAGGTGCCGATGGACGGAAGACTCTGGACGGGCGTGGCAGAAGGAAGCAAGAACTGATCTGACATGGTGAGCGTTACGCTGCAGGAGTGCAGAATAACGCGAAGCGTGTTCAGATTGTTGGGTGCGGTTTAAATAGTCTTGCAAGTAGCTCCAAGAAAATAGTCCTCTTCTCTGTATCCCTTCTCTCAGGTAAAGTAGTTCCAGGCCACACCCTGAACTGAATGCCTGAGCCTCTCAGAGCCAAGTTAATGGACCATGTAACTAACACCTCCATGAGCCTGGCGCCAGCGGCGCCATGACTGAGTCCAGGTGAGCCTAGCTGGGGCCTGATAAGCCCTCAAGGGGGCCAAAGTCCGGGATGGCCCCACCAGTTTCAGGGGTTTGGGTGCCTGCAAAATGACAGCGACCTTACCAATGAAATAAAGACTGAAAAAGGAGTTAAACAAGGCTGTCCCCTTGCAGCCTTGCTTTTTAAGCTTTTCATTGCTGACTTGCCAAAATACCTTGGGGAGGTAAAAGCATTCCCACCAAAAATCAACGGCGAATTAATAAGCTGGGTCACTTATGCCAACGATTTGGTGCTGATAGGTTCGACGTCAATTGGGATGTAAAGATTACTAAACTCTCTCCAGTCTTATCTTGAAAGGAACGAACTTCAAGTTAATGTTAAAAAAACTAAAATTATGAAATTTGATGTGCAAGGCAACCGTCGAAATAAACATTTTTCCTGGAAAATAGCGGGTGAAACAATTTAATCAGTTTCATCTATTCACTATTTGGGTATTCCATTTAATCTATCCATTCGGGAATGGAGCTGGTGTCAAGCCCTTGTAGCACGTATGCAAATGTTCTCACTACAAGGGTTTAGACTGCATGCTGAATATGGAAAATTCTCTTTAAATCCGATTTTGACATTTTACTCGCAGAAGGTAGTTCGAACAATCACCTGCGGAAGCGGGGCTGGTTGGAATATAAATAAATCAATTTGGTCGGTTCTGGGGGGTTCATTTTGGAAGAAGGTCCTTAAATTCCCCAAAAATGTATCTAATGCAGCTATCAGGTATGAACTGTGCCTTAGTCCCTTATATGGAACAGTACTCTGGAAAACGATAGCTCTCTGGAGGAAAATGCACCTAGAGGCACCAGCTGCGCCCTATTGGCTCTTGGCTCCAAAAACTAATCTCCCATATTCTGGTCTCCTAAAGAACTGGGTAGAGATGCTAAATGTCATCTTAAATCAAGCCGACATCGACACAGAAACTGTATTGCATCGTCCACAAATTGTGAAGCAGAAACTGAAAAGATGGCTCTGGATACAAAATGAAGTTGAACGCAATCTTCTTACTTCATCGCTCTATCTTGGGCCTGCATTAAAGGGAGTTGATCAGCCGCCGAAGTATCTAGTTAAATTTCCATCACGTTATCATCGGGACCAGTTCTTAAGGTTGCAATTGAACTTATACAAAACGAAAGAGATGCTATTATTAAAAAAAGACAAGGAGACAAAAGATAATCTTTGCCGTTATTGTACAACTGAAATTGAGTCATTAAAACACCTTGTTATCGAATGTCCTGACGTAAAAACCCCAAGGACTTATTTTCTAAGCAAATTTGCCCCAATTAATGGAAATATGGAAAATTGCTGGTGTTTGATATTGACCGGAACTAACCAAAAGTTAACTTGTGCAATAATTGACTATCTTGATTATATTCTAAAGCCCGAGGTATCACTAATTCTTCCGCTTAAAACCAAAAGGCAGAGAATAATGAAATGAAATGACTATGGTTCTGTTCCCTTTTTACTTCTTTTCTTTTCCGTGTATTGTGATTTCTAATGTTGGAATAAATGTAATAAAAGTTTGTAAAAAAAACAAAATATTACAATAAAATAAAAATAAATTAAAAAAAACTGCCACTAAGCAACCAAAAAAACAGACATCAAGACAACACCCACCCTGGGTATTGACAGATTCAACAGACTTAACTCTAGAATTAAAACCACCCACCAAGCTACAACACAGCCACAACCACTGTCACACTTCCCAAACTAGATACCACCTCCAACAACCTCCAAAACAAAGACCTCTTCAATAAACCTACCAAACCTCTAAAAAAAATCCCAAAACACCAATCTCACAACCAACCCAGGCATTACACAGTGCCAAGACTCCATATCCTCCATCAAATGTGCTCTTATCAATGCACACTCCCTCGGAGCTCACGCCATAGAAATCCACAACCTCATTGTGGATCAACAACTTGATATCTTGGTGGTCACCGAAACATGGCTATACCCTGCTGCAGGCCCACTCTTAGCTCTTGCCATTCCTCCAGGATTCAGCATCCTCAGAACAGATAGGACCAACACCAAAGGGGGCGGAGTCGCCCTTCAGCCAAAACCACACTGCAAATCAGAACCTGCCCAATAGAACAGCTACAGGGGTATGAACTCCTACTAGTTAAATTCACATCCAATCCCAAAACCACTACCAACTTCATAGTAGTTTATAGATCACTGAATAAAAATACCCACCCCAACCTATACATCCCACTGCTAATTACACCCCTCATAAAACCAAACACAAAATGCATTATTCTCGGAGACATAAACCTAGGCTTCAACGATCCCCTAGATCTTTGCGCATTAGCATTCCGTACAGCCATGCAAGATATGAAATTCGAGCAACTGATCAATGAACCCACCCATACCAAAGGTAGGACCCTGGATTGGGTCCTCACTCTCAACGCACAAATCACCATTGACTCCATCACCCATGTAGATTGGTCAGACCACTCGGTTATCAACTTTACACTGGATAACAACATCACAGGCCACACCATCTCCCAAAAACCTGACACCTTCGAATCCAGAAATATCAAAAAGCTCTTAGCAGATAACCTCTCCCCTGCCCTGACTGAAGCACTGGCCAATACCACCCCTGATACTAATAGCCCGACCTACCTAGCAGAATTCTATCAAGAAAGCCTCACCCAAACTATCAACTCACTTGCCCCTATCACTATCAAATCCAGAAAGACAGACAAACGCTCCTACTTCTGGTTCAATGAGGAATTACCCGCCTTGAGACGTACAAAAAGATCGCTTGAGCATCTCCACAGAAAAAGTAACACCCCTGAATCAGCGAAAGCCTTCAAAGAAGCTAACAAAAACTACAAATCAGCCGTAGTCACCGAAAAAAAAGCCAATGCCTTCAACCTTCGCATCACCAATGCAACTTCCGATAGCAAAGAATTGTTCTCCATCCTCAAAGAGCAAGAGAATCCTTGCCAAGTGATAGCACCCACCAAGGCCAGTAAAGAATGATGCACCACAATTCAAGATGCCCTAGCATCTAAAGTCCTACTGCTACAAAAGAAAATTAACAGTAAGATATCACTACTAGCCGAACAAACCCTACCTTCCATCTCAACGAGCCCAGCGAGCGCTTAACCTTGCACTCCCTTTCACATCACTCCAGTTTCAGACAACAAAGTGCTAGACACTATAGCTAAACTCAAAGCTTCAAACTGCAAAGAAGACCATATCCATCCCACCTAGTCAAACTCTGCGCACCTACCCTAACACCCATTATCACTGAATTTGTTAACGCCTCCTTCAACACTAATACGGTCCCCACCAGCATCAAAAAAGCTTGGGTAACCCCCTCCTAAAAAAACAACCCTAGATCCATCAATTCCACAACCTACCGACCACTTACAATGGTCCCATTTCTCCTGAAAATAATCGATAAAATAGCATACTCCCAAATCCAAAACCACATAGAACACCACCAACTCCTGGGGGACCGACAATCAGGATTCTGCCCTAACCACAGCACGGAGACAGCCCTTTTCGACCTGAAGACCCAAATGGATGCCTCCAGAGAAGCAGGACAACTATGCCTACTAATGCTACTGGACCTGTCGGCGGCATTCGATCTGGTCGACCCTGACAAACTCTGTGTCACATTAGCTAATAACTTCAACCTGTCCAAGGATGCTACTGACTGGATTAAATCCTTCCTAGCTGACAGGAGCTCAAGAGTCTCCATCGGCAAAGAATCAGCCGACCCCATACCAGTCCCCATAAGCGTCCCACAAGGCTCATGCCTCTCCCCCACGTTGTACAACGCGTACACCAAGCTGCTATTTGAAGCACTGGATGCCATGGTGTCATCTACACTAACTTTGCTGATGACACCCAGATCCTCATTCCACTACCAGGCAACCATGAGCAAGACTCGTCATTAATCGAAAACTGGATGGCCAATAATAGCTTATGTCTCCACGACGATAAAACAGAGCTACTCATATCAGGCTCAGCCTCCAAAATTGACTCTCTACAGCCGCATACACCTCATTCACCATCGATGGCACCATGATCCCAGTCCTAAAACAAGTCAAGATACTCAGTGTTTACTTCGACGCCACCTTTACCATGTCAAAACAAGTCAACACCCTGTCCTCGTCTGCCTCTTACACTGCCAAACTCATCTCCTTTGGTCGCAAATTCCTAACACCCAACAACTGCGTCACACTAGCAAGAGCGCCAATACTATCCAAGCTCGACTATTGCAATGTCCTCTTCCTAGGTACATCCAACGTTCAACATATCCAAACTCCAACTCATGCAGAACAAAGTCTGAACACATCTCCAACATCAGGAGAGACAACCATTGGCTGCCTATCAAAGCTAGGATACTATTCAAAACCCTAAGCATTACACAGAAATGCATCACCAACAAAGCCCCCAAATACCTAATCAAGACAGTCATGAAAAGAACTCAAACCAGACTCCTCAGATCGAAAGATGACCTACAACTCGAAATCCAACGATACAAAAGAGCGAAAGCAGGGGGCAGTAGCTTCAAAGTCCTTGCTCCCAGACATTGTAATACCCTACCTAACAACATTAAAAACGAAACATCCTTCGCACAATTCAAAAAATCACTTAGAACTTGGTTATTCAACCAATTTTAACAGGGCCTCCACCCTAACACAGGTATGCAGACCAACATCCTAACCAGACCTACCTACCAAATGTATATTCAGTGCTTGATACCTCATTTTTGTTTCATTATGTTTTTCATGTATACTTTAAAGATTGTAATTTCCCACTGTCTGTAACTATGCCGTGATACCTCTGGGTCTGGGTGTATAACAAATGTAATAAATAAATAAATAAAATAAATACATGAGGATTTGGGCACATTTTGTCTTTGTTTTCTACTTGGTCGGTATTCAAAATAGGTTCTTAATGGCTCACATGGCTGCCGGTATGCCCCAGGGTACCCAACTTCTCTGGGCAGACTCACCGGTGTCTGGCAATACCTCTGACCAATGGCACGTTGCTGTGGTGAAGCTTTCACCTTGGGATGGCTTTCTCTGTTCTGCAGACCTTCCCTCCGCTCTTCTGCTGGCTCCACATTTGTCTGCCGATAAACCTGCTGTTTCTGGACTCGACCGCACTGCTGGTAGCCGTTGCTGCTGGTTCCCCAGCAGTCCTTTTACGGTGCCTGCTGTGTCTTCTTTGGCCTTGCACCACTTCAGTAAGTAGTTATCACCAGCAGGCACTGTTCCCATGCTTCTGCCTTCTCCCATGGTTCTACTTCCTTCTCCCGTTCGGCTTCTCTGTCTCTTGCAAATGCGGACACAATTTTTGAATGTCCTGCGCAGTTGGGTCTCATTACAACAACTAGCCTGCATATCCAGTTTAGTTTTAATTGTGATCCATAGTAACACCTTCTTCCTCTTCCTCATCTCAGTACTTGAGGTTTTATGAGAGTTGGAGTCCATAGGAGTTTTACAGAACTTCTAAGGTGATTTCGTTTGGGATTTTTGGTTAGCACAAAAACATCAGAGAGAGGAGGTGTTGTGGTGTTATGTGTGTGTTATGTACATATGAGGTGGAAATGGTATTCTGTCTAAAACGTCTATCACAAAGGGTTTTTAGGGTTTTGCAACTGGAGGGATTTGTATATTGACAACAGGTCATCAGGAATTTAGGAATTATAGGGTCTGCTTCGTTTGGAAGGGAAGAATACCACATTTCTCCTACTGGGGTCACCACATCTCCCTGACAGCCACCTCCTGCCATGTGACCCTCCCTCATAATACCACCCCCAGGGTCAGAATCAGGTAGCGGCTGCCGCCATCCCCTGGCCAAATGGGAGGAGATCTCAGGCTGGGGGTCAGGATTCATCACAGCATGTACCTATCAGTACCAATTGCAAGGGAACCACAATACAGAGTAGACAGTAAAAGAGGTGTGGCAAGCATACATCAAAGCAAACCACTGGAGAGATGTGTATTCAACCCTCATATACCCCTATCTGCAGCCTGACATGCCGTGCAACATGTCTCATGTTCGTTTCTGCTTTGACATCTCCTTTGTATTTTCACTCTTCCAGTTATAAAGCATGAAATGATTGGTGTTTACTTTTACTACACCCCTCTCCCCATCTCTTTCAGGTCCCAATGATTAGTGGTCGAGGATTGGGCCATACAGGAGGAACTCTGGATAAACTGGAGTCAGTGCCAGGATTCAACGTCTCGCAAGGCCCAGAGCAGGTAACGAAGCGGGATAGGAAGAGATACTGGGAAGGGTATGGCATGTGCTGCAATGCAGTGTTTGGCACATTTGAGGTGGCCCCTCTAAAGGACAAAAAGCAACACATCACTTTATGTTTATTTGTACACCGCATAACAAAAAACAAATCACTTCTAGCTGCAACATGCAGGAGGAACCTGAGCAAAACGTTACATTGACATGGTTTGGCATTATTTATACAGGGTCAGGGTCAGGTGTACTAAAACATGGTGAATATTCAAGTTGCCATACTGTGTATTCATTTGTGTCCATACAGTAGGCAATGTGTGATGTGTTAAAACCCAGAAGATCATCACATGCTAATGTCCGTGCAGTTCATATCCCATGTTTGGTTCAGACTGACAATCATCCATGTTGTTTTGGACGGACGTTTACTTTGATTTGGATATAGGGATGCTTTACTAAAGATTGGTTTTAAGGGGACATTTGGAGCTCCTTGGGCCTAAACACGATGGTATAGCTCGCTCGACTTGGAAGCAAGGCGATGCAGAGCAACACAGGTTCGAAACCGGTCAGCCCTTAGAAACCTCTTCCGTATTGAGCACGTTATAAAAAAACGATTATAATTATAGACATCTTTTGGGTGGTTTTGCCAGTGTGTCAGCAGCGAGTGGCATGGCTTGCCCGATTTCCTATTGGGTTTTGGGCCTCTTAAAAATGAAGAATGGTTGTTTCATCCACCATAGAAATTGAGAACTATCCCGATGAGGTATGATTGATCCCCTTTGTTGATTTTACTAGCTTTAGCTGTGGTCCTTCAGCTTGTGAAGAAGGTGCATTGCCTGCTGCAAAGGTCTTAGTGCTGCAGGATGTCGGGGAATGGAATGCATCTTTTAACCACTAAACACCATTCTGGGGCAGCTTGTTGTTTTCATTGGGTGTTGGATTACAATGTTTGTTTGCTTGTGAAGATGGTTTTGTGATATATTGTGTGCGCATATTTGGGGATTGTTTTATTTGAAGAGTCTCCAGCTGTGTGGCAAGCTATTTTTTGTTTCAGAAATCATTGCTTCAGTTACATTAGGTAGTCACTGAGGAGGTTTCGGTTCCCACCTATAGCACTATGGAATGGTTTTACTGAGTGCCACATATTAACGTTTACGTGAAGGATGTTAAGCATTGCTCCTGTAGTTAACTTACGTTTGAAGAATTGGAAGCCTCAAGAGCGATTTAGCAGCAGCAGATCATTTGGTGATGAAGTCAGGTACTTTGTGGGTTGTCTTGTTAGAGGGTCCAAGCCTAATTCTAGGCTGCTATCCCGGTATGGACTTTGTGTACCAAATATGTCTGCAAGATAGTTCAGTGGGTTGAGCGATTGCTGCTGCAATCTGTGTGTGATCTGCAGGTCGCAGGTTCAAATCCCTGCAAGGCCAACTCACTCTTTCATCCTTCCGAGTTCAATAAATGAGTGCTCCGAGGTCAATAAATGAGTGCCAACTTAGGTTGGGTGATACTGTATGTAAATATGTTCTGTGTAAAGTGCTTTGGCGAAAGCGCTATATAAATAACACATCATTATCTTATGACATTTAATAGTGGATGTGCTTCTAGTTGCATTCCTGTAATTTTACAATTGTTTGGGCGAGGTAGATCTCGGCAGAAGATCTGGAGTTTGGATTTGTGTATTATTGGCACCCACCCACCTAGATGACATGTTTCCCGGCAAATGGAAGATGTTGGTTTGAGGGTGAGGGAGATAATTTGGGTGTAGAAGGGATTTTGGTTTGGGGAGTGAGCATTGTTGATTCGGGGGTTCATCTAAATGTTGGTTTGGGGTTGACTGAAATGTTTTTATGATGGCGAGGATGCAGTGGGTGAGAGAGTTGTTGATAGGGTCGTAGTGTATGGTTTTTGGGGTGACAGCTATAGAGTTTTGGGTGACTGAGATGTTCCTCTTGCAGATGTCTACATGCTAAATTGGACTCTCATGATACGGGAGACCACTGGATGTGGGGGTTCCTATAGTCAGCTTTCCTATCTTCTGCCACATTAAGAATTAGAGCCTGACAAGCCCATTTGTTACTACAGATGCTGAAGATACTGGAGAAGGTTGGCTGCTGTATTGTGGGGCAGACAGAAGAGCTGGTTCCTGCTGACAAGGTTCTCTATTCCATGCGGGATATCACAGCCACAGTGGACAGTATACCTTTGATCACAAGTAAGAAGGCACTTTACCTCCCCTCTGGGGTACAGAAGAGCTCATTCTATTATAGTTATTCGTGTAGTTATTCCAGAGTTTGTAAAGATGACATAGCCACCAAGGTGGTCCATTGATGCCATAACAAAATGACGGGTGATCAATACGGAGCAATCCAAGTATTGAATGATTTTCCAACATTTGAATGTTCTTAAGGGACTGACGGAGAGAGTTTCAGTGGTAAGAGGTTGAAACAGAAAAGGTGCACCACCAGGCCCTGCCTTTCTGTTTAGGGAGATGTTAAGAAGCCATGTGGCAAAGGGGTGATAGGGTAAGGGTATGACTAGGTGTTTACATTTGTGACTGAGAAACACTGAAAACAGGGAACATTACTGTGGCAATGTAACCTAACCTATTTCAGTGCTTTGATTCTATTTGTGGGTCTTCCTCAGTAGCTTAAAACCAGTATTGCATATTCTCTTCATTTTTCCTCTCACAACCTGGTCTTGTTACCACTTGTGGATAGTATTCGTGGATAGTATTCATGGTTCTCTGAGCAATTAGAAACAGAGAGAAGCTAAAGAAAGACTTCTGATACCAATTTTATTGTAACTAAAGGGTAACTTAATTACCTATAGCTCAGACAGTTTTCCAGTATCTGTGCTTTTTGATTTAATGTTGCATGTACAGTCATATTTTAGGCTTATATACTGATGTTTTGGATTAAATCGTCCACAAGACATATATTGTAGGGGCATCCAGATATGGATTTATTTTATTTATTGGACATGTCTGTGGCACCCATACAGCAGAAAGTGTTTCCAGGTGCCTAGATATGTCTGTCTAGGATCACTCTTTATAATCAATGGGATTTTCTGGAAATACATATGCATCCCTGGCCTTCTTTCCTCCCCTAGCATGTCAGAAAGATTGTCTACTTTCTGGGTGTTCCTTACGTTGACTGAAAAAGATGTCGCTACCAAACTCACAGTGCATTTCGGTGCTCCTAAGGTGGATGATTCTTCCGTCATTATCAGTCTCTTTGCTTATCGCACAGCACTGTCCGATCTGAACAGCCCTTGATCCTAAAATGACAGACATATCCATTCATCTGAAATATATAATTCTTCTCAAGTTACAAATCCCTTGCTGGATTTCTTGTTGCCTCAGGTTTGCCTTCAAGACTATTTGTAGAACTTAAGGACCCTTCTGGAAGGAAATGTCGTTTTACAATTTCCAACCTCCTGATCTGGGCATCGCTGTTCGGGCTTCCACCTACCAAATCCAAATTGAAAAACATGGTCTCTGCTCTCAGTTGACATAGTTTCTTTAAATGAGATGCCATGATCAATTTGCTTGTGATGGCTTGCCTGTCCGTAAGCCGGGGACTACAAAAGGAAATCCCTGCTTCTGAATAAAATTAAAGGACATTTTCAAACTAAAAGTTCCCACTCTTCGTATTTCAGATGGGCTTTAAACTGCAACACAAGGTCTCTCTCTCTCTCTCTCTCTCTCTCTGTCTCTCTTTCTTTCTTTCTCTCTTTCTCTCTCTCTCTCTCTCTTTCTTTCTTTCTCTCTTTCTCTCTCTCTCTCTCTCTCTCTCTCTCTTTCTCTCTCCCTCTCTACCTCTCTACCTCTCTCTTTCTCTATCTCTCTAATTTTGGGATTGCTGTCAGTGTATGCCAGAAAAGTCTAGTTATGTCTCCTTAATACAGCGCTATTGCCAAGTAGTCCCTTTGCATGACTCGCTGTTTAGGAGAGCAACTGATGAGAAAACCCATTCACTTGCAGATACATAATGAATCATGGCGTACAGAGCTTCAATGAGAGGTGTACTATGAATCTGGGCAGAGTGGGTTAAACCATAGGATACACAATGAATGTATCCAGGTACATGGAGTTTACCTCACAGGAACAAGAAAGGTCTGGCTGCAGAAGTTTTCAACATTGGCTAGAAGATTAGTCCGGGCACAAAAGTTGACAACATAGAAAACATGAAGGCGTTTATCTCCTATGATTTAAATACATCTGGGAACAGGGCATTTTCCACAGAGGAATAAGATAATCCTGGGCAAAGTGGTTTAACATAAGGTATATGATGCCCACGGGTACATGGGGCATGTCTCTTAAATATAGGTTAAGTCTGGACATAAAGAATTTAATCCAATTATACATGCTAAATCTAGGCATAGGAAGCCAACTCCACACATGCAAGAGGAATCTGGCCAAAGGAAGCTAACCAGAGGATACAAGATATACATGGGTGTGATGCACATTCCCATAGGATACAAGACCAATCCTGGCACAGGGAGTTTAATCGAAGAATACAAAGTACATTTTGGCACAGGATGCTTACCACACCAATACAAGATGAGTCTTACCTACAGATAAAAACATTAAGCCGCAACACAGAAGATTACACCCCTTCTTACCCACACATGGCACAGGAAGTTTACTCTACATAGAGAAAATATATTTGGACACATGAAACACACCCACCGCAACCCTGTTTTCAGCCTATGAATGTGATATTATCCCCTTCATTGTGTCTCCTGGTGTCCCCAGGTTCAGTGATGTGTAAGAAAGCTGCAGAGTCCCCATCTGCCTTGGTGCTGGATGTGAAATATGGCGACGCAGCTTTCTATAAGACCCTCGACAGTGCCAGAGAACTTGCACAGAGCTTGGTGAGTAGAGGCCTATGAACTCATCCCTCATACTTATCAATGTTGAACAATTTCAGATTTTGTAACTGTAAAATGCTTGGCAAATCCTTGTTTTCGTTAAGATAGAACTAGTCAAAAATTACTTAGTTAATAGAAATATTAATGAGGTTGCTTTTACCTTAGATTGATTTTTCCTCTTCATATGATACTAAACAAGGATCCTGCTGCTCTTTGGAATTTATTTTTCTCGTGTTTCGGTTTTAAAGATCAAATTACGGTGTAACCTGGGGCAGGAGATAGTATTGCTTTTATCAATGGTACACATACGGGAGATGTGGGAATGCAGGAAAGCTAAAGACAGCATCTACTGTACCTTTCAACTTTGTCCCACTCCTACCAATTGGTGGTAAAAGACTTAATGGGATGAATAGACAAAGGGAAGTGCCCCGTTAGTCTTTCTCTGGACGCCATGATAGCACAAATACATATGTATTTATTTATTTGTATTTATTGTTTGCTTGTTAGGCACTTATTCAATAAGTCAATACTGGTTCAAAGCGCACACAGGGCAGCGAGGGAGCGTGGGTGGGAATTACATTATAGCAGAATACTTAAGAGCATAGGGGGAAGAGGGAGAGGGACGAACCTACTATGCCTTGTGAGTATTCAGAACGTGCAAGTGCAGAAAGAAGAGGGAGAGGGGGTAAGTGCTGGGGAGTCTGAGCTCGTAGGTGAGCCATATGCGAAGTGCTAAGACTGTTGAGTGCTACATGGCCTGGGCTGCAGGGGGTGTAAGTGTGAGCCTCCAGAGCGGAGGGTGTGCAGATGCAAAGTGCTGTGGATAGACAGAAGCTGGGAAGAATTGGTGTGGGAGGTCAAGGCCCCAGGATGCATAAGTGCCAAGGACACCGATTCAGCAACTGTGGGATTAGCAGAGGGTAGGAGGAGGAAAAGAGGAAAGTATTAAGCAGCTTCCGGAGTTTGAGAAGATCCTGCTCAAGGTGCGGGGGGGGTAGCTATTCCAAAGGATGGAGCCTGCAGAGGAAAGTGAGCGACCCCCTGCCCTCTGTTTAGCAAAACACTTCACACACAAAAAGTTGGTGCCAGAGAAGCAAAGTGGTCTAGAGGGAGAGTTTTAGTGATATAAAGTTGAAGATAGTGTGGTCCCTGGGCCCAGACAGCATGCAGAGGTATTTGAATTTAATCCGAGTAGCAACCGGGAGCCAGTGAAGACTCTTTAGTGCAGGAGAGATGCCGACCCTGGGGTTAAGGCCAAGGATAAGTCTCGCTGCCCTATTCTGGATAAGCAAGCTGGAGGGGGTCACAGAGTGGAAGAAGGAAGATTCAGGAGGAGACTGTTACAGTAGTCAAATTTCGAGAGTACCAGCGCTTGAGTCACATTGAGCTCCTGAGGGATATAAACCGCTTCCTCAACAAAATGGGATATAGCTGAACCAGAGCTTGGTAGTACCATAATGGATCATAACAAACCTTGGAAGGGAAACATGTAACAAGTGGTTAATGCTGTATTTTTGTAGAAGTAAATCTGCACACAGGCTGAATGGGACTAAGTGCAATATGTTGTTGTGCCACCAATAGTTCCCAATATGAAGGGGCATGAGTAAGTGGTGGAGGTCCTGACAAACACTGCCAATCAAAACATGGTCAGATGGACTTCACAGGAGTATTATTAGTTAATGTAATATTCGCACCTTGGGTAGAGGCACCCGCCAATCAAGAGATAGAGGGCACAGTTGTGAAGCCACTGTTAATACCCACGTTCTCTCCTGACCTCTGGCACATCTTCCGCAAGTCTTCCATTTTTTAGATTTGCCGCTCGCCCACACCCCTTCCCCTCACCCTGCGAAACACATCCTCCTCCAGCCAGCCCTGCAACCCATGCTCCCAACTTATCTGTGCTGCCAGCTGTTCTGGTCTGTCTGCTCATGCTCCCTAGCTGTCACCACTATGGAAATAGAAAAGAGCATTACTCCCTTACTATTTTCCATTGCAGTGGCCTTCTTTGGTTTGGGGTTTTTACAGGAAATTGGGTACCTGCAAGACTCTCAGAGCCCAGTTCCCATACAAAAATACTTTAGGGAGGGAGCCCTGGGGTGTGAATGGTGATCCCCTCGCATTGGGGGTGGGGAGAGGGCAGGACTAATAACCTTGTAACTACACTGAGTCCTCCCCAAGGCGCTTTGCAAAAATTCTCAGTCTGCGAGCCGTAACCACCCATGACCGCTCCCGAATGCTGAGGTGTTCCAATGGCCTCTCCAAGACTGCAACACTTTCTCTACTGTTTAACACTTGTTATCCTCTTTTGACATCGTACCACAAAGGGGGGACAGGGAAGCAGCAATTTGAAGCTCAACTGACTCTCTCTATTTGTTGCTGCAGGTTGCCACCGGGAACCAGCTGGGGATAAGCACTGCAGCTCTCATCACAGAGATGGACTGTCCCATTGGGCAGAGGATCGGCAACTCCCTGGAAGTGATGGAGTCTCTAGAATGCCTAAAGGGACGTGGGCCCCCTGACTTACGCGAGCTGGTCACGTGGACAGGTCTGAAAGCTCCTGGAGCCCTTGACCCCTAGAGGAGGAAAACGGGGAACGCACAGTCTGATGGACAGGGAACCTTCTCTTAGATTGACGGGATGTGGAGTATTGCTAGGCAGTATGCATGCAGAGCCTCTTATAAACCACTGTACAAGCCATGTGCTCCCCCCAACATTGTGAAAAGCACATTCATACCAATAATGAGGGTCCACAACTCATGATCAAACATGTTCAAACCGATTTAAATAAACAGTAGCACCTTTATAGCGCCCCAATCATTTATCTTCCTGATTCAAATAATGGCCAAACACATGGTCAACCACTTGCAATTTGTCACCGAAGTCTAGGCCTTGGAGGCCTGGCACATTCCTCACAAAGCCGCCTGAGCCTTCGGATACACATTGCAGTTTCACCAAGATAGAGAATGTACAGGGCTCTGTAAAGGGGTATGCTGGAGCAGTAGCACAATTCCTTCCCACACGCCACAACCTGGAGGTAGCCCCACACGATTGTCCTTGGGAAGACATTCTCTGTTCAATATGTATCCTTCCCCTCTGCACACACCTCTCAGGCGGTGCCTTCTTTACAATCCCCCTATTGATTGGCTACAGGGGCTCTAATTGGCTATCATGAACTTGCACTTCTGGTACTCAATGTTGATAATCAGGTCTACACCTAGCCCTTTGATCAGGTAATATAAGCAGCTTTAATTAGCCAGAATATTATGTACCATGTAATCAGGGGTTCACCTTTAATTAATTTGCCCTGGAGTGAGGGTAATGAACTATGATTAGATCTTGTTGGTTTCTGTAGAGAGGCTGGAAATGTGTGAGGCAACATCCAGTTGTGAGGTATCTTTAATTCTGCTCCCATTGGAATGAACTCTTCTACGATCACAAAGAGACGAGAAAAATCTGGCCTGCCATTTTTATGAAACTCACAATCTTCCCCGCTTTTCACTCATGTGGCAATCTGGGGGTGGTTTACTTTTGATATGATATATGATATGATATGGCATTTATAACGCGCCTCTACACAAGTGTTTCAAGGCGTGACGAGGCAAAGGAAGGGGAACAAAGGGATGACAGACAACGATCATACTAGGCCAGGGGTCATTCAAATCACGTAAGTGCATGGGAAGGGGGAAGGGTGAAAGTGCAGGGGGAGGAGGAAGGGATAGTGCAGTACATGGGAATAGAATAATAACAATAAGTAAAAGTAACGTCCACCAGGTGGCAAGTGCAGAGGTGAGTGCAGCCATCAGGTGTCAAGTGCCGGTAGTGGAACTGTAGGGATACAGAGACAGTCCCCAAGTGCGGGGGTTGCTAGGCAGGCAGCGAAGGGGTGTGTGACTGGTGGGGGAGGGTCCTGGGCCCAGGATCAGGGGGAGGCCAAGTAACCAGTGCAGATTCAGTTTCAGCCAGAAGGTCAGCATGGGGCGAGGAGGAGAAAAGGCAGAAGCAAAGAGAAAGGTTTTGAGGTGCTTCCTGAACCAGAGATGGTTCTCCTCAAGTTTAAGGGAGGCAGGGAAGCTGTTCCAGAGGGAAGCCCCAGCCAAAGAAAGAGATCTACCACCAACATGTAGAATCTGCATGCTATTTGTAGCTCTATTTGGCTTTCTCTAAATGATTAAAGGTTGCTAACTACAGTACCCTACCTCTAGGAGGTTATAAATGGCATTGTAGAACATTCATTGGAACACATTGAGCATGGCGAGGTTGTAGATAAAAGAAAGGTGAAACTAGACATATGAGTAGTATTATTGAAAGCACATTCTACCACTTGTAACCATGTTATCTAATTATGTTGCTAAATGATAACAAAATATTGAAAACACTCTGCCAAAATTGAGTTAGATTAGCCTGGTTGCCCATCTGACTGCGAATGAAAAGCAGAAGTTAAATGTTCATTTTTTTTTGTACATTATTTTATTGGTAAATTGGTAAACAAGAGGATACATCAGGGACGTCATTTCACCAAAATGCCAGTGGTAGCGGAAGTGACATCACACCACCCTTGCCCTCTAATTAAATAACAGGAAGTCATGTCCTTTGACCCCACCCCAAAGTGACATCACAGGAAGTGATGGACCTTCCACTTCTTGACAAAACAGGAAGTGGCATCACCTAGCATTGTTCCTCGGTACACTGCAAAAAATATGGTTACGATATCACTATAATGTGATATACATTTCATACAAGAATGGATCCCCATATGTATCGTTAATATCAGTGTGTATAGGCCCATATTACTAAATTACTGTGAGTGCAAGCAGACGTCCAAGGGAAAATGATAATGATGTGTTATTATATAGCACTTACAGGTAAGTGCTTTATATAGAACAAATATACATGCAGTATCACCCAACCTATGTTAGTACTCCTTTATTGACCTCTGAAAAATGAAAGGCTGAGTTGAGGTGTTTCAGAACAGGCTAAATCAGTGACTCACCCCTGAAGTGTGCCTGAAATATACCTTTAATGAGTCTAGCAATTATTGTATAGAATTCCAGAAAGACACATTATTTTGTATTCCTATTCTTTCTTATTTCGTGTCACTGCTGAAAGTGTTACACTTGTGAACCCTCTTTTTTTTAAAGAGGCCTGAACAAGAAAGCCAGCCACTTGAGAAACAAAGAGCCACATGGCCCTGATCACAACCCAGGAGCTTACATTTAAAAAATAAATCTTTTTAAAAAAAATGTTTTTTAGGGGTAGAAAGGGAGACCACAAGGGTCGCACCTGCGACCCCTGGCCCCAAATGACGTACCTGGGATACATTTACAATTAGCCCTTGCATAGTATCCATCAGCTACTTTGTTGTCAAGCCACATGTATTGCATGGAATGATGTAATATTTTTGAACTATTATGAGCCTTTCCACCAGCCCCTTCTCCACCCCTACTATACCCTTCACAATGTTGAAATCACCCCCACCTACCATAAATTAGTTACTCCACCTCCAACACATTGTTCAACTTTCTCCAAAATCTTGATGTATCTTGGATGCTTTGATGAGCCCTGTCACTGATAACATTTCATGAAGGTGATATATTAATTGCCAGGCTAGCCAATATTATTAATTATTATTAATACACACTTCATATGCCAAAACAAGCTGATGGTTAGATGGCTTTCAGGACCCCCTAACATGTTGTGGCCTCTGCCAGTGCATGCAGCTTCCCTGTGATTCCTTTGGTATGCTAAGTAGGCAGGAAAGGTGTGATTACCACTTCCTCCCATTACCCTGCTTCCTCTTTTATGCATACCCTGCCAAGATGGCGAAGCACTAACACTTGGATCTGAAACCAGAAGGATAGAGACCATATCCAGTCTGCCACTAGTTCGGTGTAGTTGATAGTGTCATACAGTTATGGTTGAGTGTGAGCGCAGCATGTATGCAAGTGTGTCTATGTGTGTGCGTGTGTGTGTATGTACTGTTCATTTTCACACTACCTGCCGCATGTGGAGAAGGATGGTACTGGAATATTTGAGGTACCTGTGAACAAAAAAAATGTTGTGCACCCATAGAGGAGGGTGAACCTTTTGAAAGGGAGGAATCCAGCATCCAAAGTGTTGGGGAACTGGGGTGGGGGGACAGGTCCTCGGGTTATCCTCCCACTGTCAGCATCCTTAATAGCTTGGCATTTGGCCTCACGATTGATCCTGGGGTGAGTAGCTGAGGGAGGTCTTCAGGGTATAAGCATCGAGCCTACTACGGGAGGGGAGCAGAGTATTTGCAGTCAAAATGTGTGCACTATGTTCCGGCCCGCGCCCTTCGTTCCCTCTCTGCCCTTTTGATAGTTGTCCCTCGGTTTAGGCGCACCCGTACCGGGGGTCGCGCCTTCTCCGTGGTGGCAGCTAGGGCCTGGAATGAGCTACACCTCGATCTCAGGAGGGTGGCTGATCACCTTGGCTTCCAGCGTAAATTGAAAACTCTGCTATTCGAACGCACACTCCTCTGGTACTAAACTGTTCTGGTTTCCGAAATGTGCCATGATGCCTTCGGGCGTACGCACGCTATATAAATTCCGCTAACATAACATAACATACCTGTAGCAAGGGATTAAAGAGCGAAAACTGGTTCAGGCCATAGTTTTTTGCCAAACTAGTGCATTGCTGCATGGATGGGAGAAGCAGGTCATTCGGGGTGTTGGTCTCTAAGGGGATAGAAGAAAGGGGGGGCGCTCTTTGATGCAGATGACTGTAGAGTCCACAGGCGAGACATAATGCCAATAGGAGGTCAGGCAGCATTCGGGTCTGGCAAGCCTGCCCCAGGATGTTGGCCCCTGACTCTAATCCCTCGGGCCACAGAGCAATGTGACATGAGACTAGGCAAGCCCTCCCATCTCCTGTATAGTTTGAACAGATGGTGTAGACTCAATTAGAGGGCCAGAGTGGTGGCAGGTAGCCTCTGTTGTGTTGGGTTAAGGTTGGTACATAGGGAAAATAGAAGGTGGGTGGGTATAAATGGAAAAGCTAGAAGAGGGGAAACTGTAGGGAGGCCAGGATACATGTAGCAACAGTGACAAAAGAAAAAGTGTTAAAGGAGAATGAAAGAGGGACACAGGGAAGGGCAAGAGATGCAGGCAGGTGGAGGACAAGGAGAAGAGCAAGAAGAGGAACAGTTTTGGACCAGTAGGGGAAGACAAATTTAGAGGAATGTACTCCAGTACAATGGAAAGAAGGGTATCCAAAAGGAAAGGGAACCATATAACATAGCGGAAGGAATGGAAAAGAGGAGAATAGAGAAGAATGTATCCAAGGAGGAAGAGAGCAGGGTAGAGATGAACAATGCCAGAAGGGAGAAAAAAGATGAAGAGAACCGGAGATAAACAGAAGAGAAGGTCGGAGAAAAGAAGGAGACATTAGATACAAATTATATAGCAGAGAAACAATGAAGTAAATATTGGAGCACCGAGAGAAAGTGGAAGGAAGTTAAAAGAAGGGGTGAAAGTGGCCCAGCAGAGTGACGAGGAAAAAGAGAGTGGAGTGAAAAGCAGGGGAGAGAATGGGGGAAGTTGAATGAGAGGGGAAGACTAGCGAGAGAGGGGAGGCACACCTAAAAAAGGGGAAAGGTAGAATGAGAGAAATTAAGGAAGCAGGAAGGTAGGGCTAAGAAGAGATACAATTGTGCATACTCTGCGTATTTGCCGATACGCCCTGGTGTTCCTGTTGCTATTGGGAAGGGTCACTAGTTTCTGAAGGCATTGGTATCTTCTCTCGTGTTCGACCAGGGAAGGATTCCCGTCTGCTTCCTTCTCGCTGTCTTCTTCCTTTCATTCGTCGGTCCTGCCAACATGCCTGCTGTCCTCTTTGCTCTGGTAAGGTAAATGAGGTTTTCCCCCATCTGCGAACAAAACAGGAGTTCTTCACCGGCTCCTGGCATACTCGCAGCACATCTTGGTTCAGCAGTTCCTTCTTCCTCCGGAGGTGAACCGCCAGGCTCCACCACGTCGGTCCTGGCTTCTCAGTTCCCCGCCCTCTCTCTACAGATGCCACAACAGCTGTCCTCCATACTCTGTTTGGCCTGCCTAAATTCCCCAGGCACAGGTGTGTGCCAGAAAACACTAGAGTGCTCACTGGGTTTGCAGTCTCTTTCTTCCTTCTTCTTCTTCATCCTAGTGTTCGCGAATTCTGGGAGCAGAAGTCCATTGTGAATGATTGACTTTTGGAATTTGGATAAGCATTTTTAAAAGGTTTTGATGGCAAGTCAGGTCTGATTGATTGACGAGTGGAGTTGAACAAAGTGATTTAATCACATTGGCAAGGTGGACCAAGGTTGGAAGGTTGTTTGGTAGATTGCTATAAGGGTTTTGCTTGCTCTTCATAGAAAAGGGAGTGGATGCATGACAATAGGGCCTGAGAGTTTCAGACATGGGGATGCCATGTCTCATCCGCTAGAGCAACAACATCTTCCCAGAGGTTGCTCCTCCCATGTGATCCTCCGTCATATAGCCACCCCCAGAGACAGGATCAGGTAGCAGCGGCCGACCCCTGGCCACATGGCAGGAAGTCACTGACAGGAAATCAGGGATGACTCCACCAGATTCATCACATTGTGTTAACATTTCTTGGCAAAGTGAACATTGTCACAGCAACCTTTCACCTAATGGGCTGATACACTGAGAAGAACGTTTGGCATATTTGAAAATAGCACAGACTATTTGGTCATAACCCCTGTAAGATTGGTATATTGAACATTCTTTTATTAGAGGAATGTAGAAAATAATAGTAATACTATTGACAGCACCATTGATTACTTGAGCAATACTCAGATATACATTGTAAGTAATCTGGCATATGTTGGTAGCACTTTTAAATATTGTACTTTTAGCGGTTTTGCTTGTATATAATCGCATGGGAACAATTATGTATGTAGTACCTTCTGGCACAGTATTTAAAAGTTGAATAGTCATAGGTACTGGCACAATATTTAAAGCTGATGTCACTTTTAATCATACATTAGACACACATAAGTCTTCTTTGATGTGGCAAAAATACATGTTTGTCTAATTAGCATCAAGTATTTCTACCAGATGAGCAATTTTATGATGTGCACATAAATGGCTTGAAAAAAATAAATGGCAGATATGGTATCTGTAGAATTGTAATGTCACATGTGTTCCCCTTCATAAATTACATTAATTCCATTCATTTGTATTCAACTTCTTCTGACCATTTTGAGGTAAAATACAGAATCGGATCTCTCGCTCATATTTGCAATGAGGTATTTACACTACACCAAGTTCATAGTTAACCAGGTATCACTGATTATATACATATAGCATGTTTAAAAAAAGAAAAGCTGTATTTGTTCATAAAGTCCACCAAACTTGGTTAGGCATCTTAATGCAGAACTAAATATGTCTTCTTCAGAAATACCTGTGCCAACCTCATAGTTGTGGGTACATTTTCTAAAGTGATTACAGGATCCATCTTGGAAAATCAATCCACTGCTCACAAGTTTATGGTCTTCTCGTAAGGAACAGGGACATCTTTGGTAGGAAAACAAAGGCACTGTGCAGCCTGCATCTCTCCAGATGATTTTTCCTATGACTTCCATGATCCCTTGCCATTTGCTGTACTGTCCATGGCCAATGGGAATTGTAGGCCAAAACCTCTGGCAATAGGTACAATTTGTTTGTTTTACCTGTTGATACCTTCTCCTGGGCACAGACTTCTCCAAAATCTTCAATCTCTTGATACATGGATGGTCTACCAAATCAGCGGATTATTAGATCTGTTGCCTTTCAACGTCCCAGATGACTAGCTTGTGAACAGTCATGTCCACACATTAACATCTCACTATGCATTTATTTAGAGGGAAAATACAGCTAATAATACTTCCAAGGAGAATTCTTTGGTCCTATTCTATTTCTGCTTACTTTATGACCCATTGCAACACCTCTTGAGATAATGATTTACATATGACCCCAGTTAGCTCCATCATTATTTCCAGAAGAGTGTTGACCGGTCAGGTCAGAAATGTTCTCAGCCCACTTTCCACTCCAGAATTGACATGATAACACAGAGAGAAAGGGCCAGTATCTTCAGGGGGTAAGTATGCCTTGGGGCAATTCACCTCCTCACCTAAAGGACACCATCCTCTTGAGAGTGCCCAGGACACCAAGCCAGAGGACAGCCATCTTCTCTTTCCTAAGCTTGCGACAACGAATAGGCTGTACAAACTCAACTCAAGAAGCCAAGGTGATTGCAAATTCATCTCATGGTCTCTTCCAGCATGACATCCACCTTATCCTTCACCAAGTGGGATGGTATCCACTGACAAGAAGCTACCCAGTTCTGTGTACGTAGGGTACAGAACTGGAATACGTGATTTAGGATTGACAGACATGGGGCAGACAAACTTGGGCAAGTGGACAAATATGTTACAGTCCAACAGAAATAGCTACTGGAGTGCTGTATGCTCAATGGATTGGATGCACAATCCCTACCAATTTGGGACTGCTGACACACAACACCACTCTTTATGCACACCAGTCACCCCAACCACAAAGTACTGTGATCCCCATGCTGGTGGTTGGGGGCAAACGGCTGATCCCTTCACTCCCACCCACCAGAAACATAACAGGGCCCCCAGGTCACGATAGCTCCCCTCCGATCCTCATGCATCGTAGAAGTATTCAGAATACATACACATAAAAATAAGGACAGCATTAAGACAGAAGAGTTGTCACTAAGGTCATGGAAGAACTTGATCATGCAAAACAAAAGACGAGAATCTTCTAACACTGGTCTGCCATGGCATGGCAAACCCATGGCTGCTAGTGAACTTAAACGGATACAGTGCAAGACTGTAATTCGGTTTGTTATTACTTTGGTCAAGTGAATTCATACTGTACAACATTTTCATCTGTGAGCAAAATATAATATTTCAAATGAACAAATTGGTGCTTTGCTTATGAGCCATACTTTAATTTTGCATCAATCCTTATTTTCCTTCTGGCGATAAACCATTAAAAAAAGCCAAACTGCTACCACTTCGGCATTGCAACCTTTTCTGAGGGATTTTTCTCATTCACCTCATAGGCTGTGCTGGGCATAGGAACCTGGGCATTGCCTAGGGTCCTGTGTCTAACACCACATCATGCTGTAGATTTACTCAGATCCCTGCCATGCGTACATGGGCATATGCAGAGGTCAGTAATGACGGCTGTCATTACAGCAGATATCAATTTCAAAGAGCTGGTAGGGTCCTCAGTGATCTGTGCCCCTCTGCCAGTATCAGAATTGACAGCAATGTAGTCAGATCCCCAGCAAGCAGCAGACAGCCGGTGCGGTATAAGGCTGCCCTTTTCCTACCTTTTCCTGGTTCCCTGCTTTTTGATCCCAAGATTGCCAAGTCAAGCCAAGGCCAAAGCAAAGAGAGCAAGTCAAGTTAGGAGCCAGAGCAAAGAAGCAAGTAGCAGAGAGTAAGTAGGACCGACCAATCCCGTTGGTTATATTATATACTCGCCATATGCACTCTCTTGTTCAGTAAGAGTCCACAAGCTAACGCTGCGGGAGCCAGAGCACTTTTTTAATTCATCAGTTGTGCCACTTAGACTGATATATGGGACATCACAGTAACAAATAGGCTCCATAGTGCATTGTTGTTCTTTTAAACAATCGTTTTAAAATGCAAGACTTGACCTGATTTGACTTTAATTGTTGCATTGTGGCATTGTTGCATGGTGGCGGGAAACTTACAACCAAGGTGAAACAGAATGGTGGCTATTACTGACTATGTGTGGACTGTCTGTGGAGCAGGGTACGGGGGAGTAGATGGACTCAGGCAGCCTCTTGAGCTATTCAGGCGTTCCTTGCAACTCCTCACCCACTAGACAGTATTCGATATACCCCCTGGCAGTGGGCTTCGCTGCTGGTCCTGTTTGTGCTATAGTTGGTGCTATAGTCTGCCATCATATCAACACGAAAGGTTATGAACTCAAGCCCCCCGGATGTTAGCCAAAAGAAAAAGCTGTATAAAATGTTTAAACCTATCAGTGAGGTTAATGTATTGATTTTGGAAATACAGGATCTCATACAGGATACTGACTGTTTGGGTGGGAATGCCCCAATCACCAAAGGTGTGTCAATAATAGCAAGTGTGAAAAGTGTATGTAAATATTGGACCACGGTAGCAGGGGAAAACTGTGTGTTAGTGGGAGCTGGTGATGAGGTCATTGCTGTTATTGATTCTAGTGATCGAACAGCTACTAAGTTGGCTGTTCCTATGCCCCCATTAGCCCGCCCTAAATTCAAACAAGTTGAGGATCCCATGCTGGCTTATGAAGTTGAAAAAAAGTTGGCCAGCTTGTGGGGCGATCTTTTGCATTACTAGCTGGTCCAACTGATGCAAAGGGGTGACAGTAAATCTACCCCTCAATAACACCGAATAACGTAGGTAGGGTTGAACCTTCTGAAGGACACCCTTCCCGCTTGACAAGTAAAGAGCCTCTCCCGGGATTGGAAGGAAAACCTGAGGGAGACGTTGTTATAATCAATCCCATTATTTCCCTTTCCAATAGGTTTGATACGTTATTTGTGGATGAAACCTTGGGAGAGGCATGCCCTGATCGGAATGAGGGACCAGAGGGGGTAGTTGTTGTAAATTACTCCTTTACGCCTATTCTTATAAAGCCTGCCCATCCGACAATAGAGAGAATAAAGAGTACCAGCCGTTTTGGGCGTGGTAGAAAAAAGGGCCATCTAAAGGTGCTGCTAAACGTAAAGGCTGCATAAAAACCCATGCATAGGGATTATTGAGTATCAAACAGAAAGCTCAAGTGGTTTCAAGTAAGGATAAGTCTACTTCAAGCATTCTAAGGGTGTGTGAACCTTCTAGATGTGATGTAGTGAGCAAGGTTAAAACTCTTAGGGAGAGTTTCCCTACTGGTATTCTGACCAAGCTTGTTAACGAAATAGGGGCCGTTAGGGACGTTATCCAATCATTGCTTGCACATCCCATTGTGCAGGACCAGGTTAAGCATAACAATGTATCTCCTGGCGAATGGCAAGTAGCAGATAAAAAGAACAAACCAAGAGAGGCAATTATCTCTCAGAGAACGGCAAAGGGGTTGGGTTGCCCTAAACCAGCGTCTCGTTCGGTGGCTTTCTCTATGGCCCCTGGGGTTTTTGAGACTTCCATTATTGTAAACAAGGAGCCACCACTCCTGAGAGATTTTTTAGGGAACAATGGCTCCATAATTGAGCGTATTAATCATTTGGAGGATACCCATCCCCCAGGAGTGCATAGAGGATCACCTGTAGATGATTTTGTGCCAGGCAGAGGATGAAGGAAAGTGATGAGAAATAGTTTCCGGCAACAGCCAGGCCTTTTTGTAAGATCAGTAACTATGTGTAATGTGTCCAGAGTGCCCCCCCTGCCTTTGAATCTGAAGCATTGTTAACAAATGCATTTATCCATTCGATAAGATCAGTGAAGGGGCACATCTCTATAATTAGAGAGAATATTGTTGAATATAAACGGTTCAAAATGCAGAATAGTATCTCATTTTTTAACAAATATCTGGTAGAAGGATTATTGGCGATTGTTTGCAGGACATATCCACCGTTGGGATCTAGTGTAGTTCTGAGAGCCCACCCCTCACCTCACAGCAGGCTCACCCTACCAATGTTTAAACACAGGCTGAAGCTATAGTCCCCCCAAGAAATATTACCATCACAAATGCCTCACGAAGGGGTGCTGATGGTTTGTCTACAAATTTAGAGCAGGGTTAACAGGGTGTTGACTGACTGGTCCAAAATGATTCCCACAAGGGCACCTGAGTGTATGTTGTTGTCACGGAATATTGCAGGTGTGTCTAAACTTCTTCACGATTCAAGTTGGTGTACATTTATCAAGGCGTCTCAAGTAATCCTTCTGCGAGAAACATGGGCAACTGAATGGGATGATTTACAAGGTTTTGGCAGTGAAGGGCCCAAGGGGAAGACTATGCAGGGGATTAATTGCCTGGTTTGATCCGATTTTAAATTGGAATGTCACAGCATTAGACACTGGCTCAGAAGATCTAAAAGTTCTTGAGATGGGCGTACCGGATGGCTATGAATTCAGACTATCCAATATGTATATTAGGCTGAATTCAATGGTCACATTGATAAGCTGCTATCTGTAAGTGGTGCCTGGGAAGAGCCTTGTATTGTGGTTGCTGTTGATCTAAATTTACAAATGGAACCCCTGTTAGAACTTGAAGACCTCTGGGAAGACCTGGGAGGTCATTCTGAGTATGGAGGTAGCCACACAGCCAATTTCGATATTGCACCATGTCCGTAGAGCTGTCAAATGGTCCAAGTTATTGATGCAAGATAGAAAGAGCAGACTATGTGAAGCAATTGAACTGTGTATTGAAACAATTTGTAACAAAGGGGTTCTGGATGCCCACATTCCCGGGGAATTTAAGACCTTGGTAGAGACCATCTCCACCTTTGTAACTAGTGACCGGATAGTAGTAAAGAAGCATGCAGTAAGAAGATCTAAATGATACGATGAGGAATGTGCCCAAGCCAAATAGTGTGTGAAAGCTGTTCTGTCTGCTAGTCCACCAGTTGATAGGGTGCATTTGTGCACTAGTAGATCCCACTACAAGAAACTATTCAAATGGAAAAAAGATGAGTTTGTAAAGTTTGAGTGGAATCGCCTATGAGATGGGGGACAGCAGGACCTTTTGTTAATTTGTTTCTGGAGCTGGACTTCACTTCGGATGAGTGGTGTAAGCACTTTTCTGAACTTTATGGAGGAGATCTGGCCCATCATACAACAGATAGACCGGACCCAGTCTGGCCCCACAGAGAGAGAAGGCCAGGGAGCCCTCTTATAATTGGCAAAGAGGAAGTTGCAAATGCAATACATTCTCAAAAAAGGGAAAATGCCTTGGGCCCGGATAGAGTGCTTGAACACTTCTTAGGGCTAGGAGGATAGCTCAGGGGCAATGCGTTTGTCTTGGAAACAAGACAGCGCATACCAACACAGGTTCGAATCCTGGTCTCACACTTAGAAACTGGTCTCTGGTATAAAGCGCATCATAAAGGAACAATTATAAATTATTGATCAACCAGTCGTTTGGGGCCCTGTCCTTTGGAAAACATTTACTGCATGTATAAATCTGAACACAGTCCCTCCCTCATGGAGGAATGCGGAAATTATTCCAATATATTAAAAGCATGGGAGAGAATCCCTGGCAAACGATCAGCCCATTGATTGATACTACTGGAAGAAAAATGGGCAAATGTTATTTGAAAATATATACAGGAGTGGGCTGATGTCAATAATATCATTCATACTAGCCAGGCAGGGTTAAAAAAAGGTACGGGTACGGTGGATCAAAGTTTCTGCCTGTTCCTGATCATACAGAAAAATACCGTCCTGGGTAAGGCAAACTTATATGCTATTTTCGTTGACCTGGGGTTGGCCTTTGATGGGATTTTGCGCTACAGGCTTTGGCAGTTTTTTGCAAAACAGAGGGAGGCCCCCAAGTCTTATATCTATTGTACAATCTCTATATTCTTAAAATAAAACCATAGTTCTCCATGGGCTTGCAGGAAAGGTTAACCCGCTCTTTGATGTAACAATGGGGGTAAGGCAGGTGTACGTCCTTGCCCCACTTTTATTCTGTATTTATGTTGAGGAAGTTACCAACACTCTGTGCAAGGAGTGTCGGGACCCACCTAAACTGGTTTCTGACATTTTTTCCAGCCCTCTTCTTCGCCGACAATGCCGTGCTCCTGTGAAGAACACCGCATGGTATTTGGGCATCACTGGAGTTGTTTGCGAGGAAGTGAGGTGACCTCCTGCTTACAATAAACAAAGGAAACACCAAGTCTATGGTGTTTTCACCAGAATGTGCTAAACATCGTAGACTTATGGCCAAAGTAGATGGAAATACCCTTGACTACCTGTGGCTTAAGTTCAATGAAAATGGGCTCTGGTCCTCTCAGATCACGAAGACGTGTGCAAACCTGGAAAAATACAGTGGGGGAGTCAGGTCATTCTTTACCAGGCATGCAGAAGAGCAATCGCGCCAGCAATAAATGTGTAGAAGAAGCAGGCAATGTCAGCTTCTTATGGTGCCGAAATAAGGGGTTCTGTAAAGGCTCCTGAATTGGATAAAGTTGAAAACAACTTAAAAAAACAAATTACCATATCCAACCGGGGGACAGCAAATCCCACTATGCATATGCAGTTTGACTTGTGTCCAATTAATATTGAACTCCAAATGAAAGCAGTATTTTACTGGTTGAGATTATGGTCTATGCCCTCATTGTCCCAATAACGTCATGCTCTTGTCCATCTGCTAAATTAGGACGGGGGCAGGGGTTTAATGTGGGTCAGGCATGAAAGGAATTCCCTGTTGGACCTAAATGAACAAGAGCTATGGACAAACCCTACATTGATTAATAAAGCTGCTATTTGCAGGGTTAGGAAAGAAATAACAGTGTAGAGCAAAAGGATTATGATAGAGAACTGTCAGCAACTGACATTGGGGCCTGCTTATCTGAGTCAGATAGATGATTTTGGGTATGAAACATATCTGGAATTTTTGCAACCTACATATGCACATGCCCTGTACTTTGATTTTGGTTTGGGGATATTGAGAGTGGCGTCTTTCACAAAATCCTGGAAGCGAAAAGGATCAGGCATATGCTCATATTGAGCTTCTGCTATTGAAACGGTGTGTCACTTATTCTTTTTTTGTAAAGAATTTAAAGCACTGCGCCCCATGTGTCTGAATGGCAAATCTGAGAGCAGCAGGAGTAATGACTGTTTCGGATGCAATGTCTTGTTTGACTAATACACAAGATCTGTTGTTTGGTGGTAATGTCGCAAAGTACATCCATCGAACTTGGCTGATGAGAACAAAGTGTGAGTGGCAATCACGTTGTCAGGGGGACTGTACTTCTAAGCCCTCTTTGAACAGTGTGAATTTTGATTTTTTATGAAGGTGCTTAAGATAGTCATCGAGGGTTGCAAGTTATTCTCTCCCTGATTCATCATGTGTTTTTATCATGATAAATGCTTTTAAATCTTCTTAGATGTCTTGTTTTTGTATCATGCTTATTTGTATGTTATATCTATTTATGTTTATACAGTGTGTTTTTTTTATGGATTTGAGCCAAATAAAGATTACCAACAACAACAAGAATGCAGCAGGGAAACTCATTTGGCCTCGTAACGAGGTTGGCAGTGATGTAAAGAATTGGTGGTAATTCCCCTGCCACCGCTTTTCTGGTGGTAGTAAAATTGCTGCTAACTGTACTGACCTTAAAATGGAGGATTTATCTCCAGAATCATGCTGGGGGGAAATCCTCCCCTTTAGAGCTAAAAACAGTAGAATCATTGCAGTGGAGTTAGGGCTCACGGTTATTCCACCACAATCCCCATGGCGTCCTATGGACTCCAAAAATTGAGATTTACTCCACCTTTCCACTACTTGTAATCATGTGGCAAGTCTACGGGACTAAGTGGCAATAAATGTAATTGATTTTAATTTAGCGGATTTACTACCAAATTACTGCCAAACTCATAATGAGGTCCATAGTGTGGACTCTACTGCCTAATGATGATGATTTAGAAATGAAACTGAACAACACATGCTCATACTGATGTAAACAACAATTTCTATAGTGTTTCTTCCTTACTCAAACATGGCGGCCATATTCATTGGCTTACTACACATGCAACAAGCTCCACTCTTGCAGGTTTGCGGGCATCTTTGCATACTTCTCAGTAACCTCAGCCTTGTTCGCGTCAGCAATGCCGTTCTTTTTTTTATTTTTATTTTTTATTATCTTTTTATTAGTTTGTCAACAAAACATATTCCTTCATACAGGATGTAACTATGGTGTATAGTAAAGTAATAAGGTAACTACATCAACAGCATTGTATTACCACCTAAAACAATATACAAAATATCAATTCTACCACCCTTAAACATGTCAAATTATCATTTCCCTATATAAGTCAGTTAAATACAATACAATTTCTGTAAAATACACAAACATTAAACCACACAGAGACAAGAAGGAAAACAAAAAAAAATCACACTTCTCTCTTTTATCTCCAACCTATATACTCAATCATATAAGGCATTAAATGGTCCCCACTACGAAAGATTCTATTCCTCCTTATCTTTAGCCTTCAATGAGATTTTTTCATATTTTGACAAAATATGCAACTCGATTAGCCAGTCATCAACACTAGGTTTTTTCTTGTCTTGCAGATCATAAGAATCAGCTTGATTGCTACCAACATGGCCTTATCAAGCAATGCAGTTCTAATTAGCCAAATGCCCATTAATTGGTACGACAAATGATAGCACGCAACTGCTGCAATAACCACCATCATGGCTCGCAAGATCAAATTAAATCTGGCTGTAATCTTTGATTGAGGGGCTGTTTCTGCATTCTTCGGTCACCATCGACCACCCCCCCCCCCCCGCAGCACGTTTCTAAACAGAATAGGTTTTTCTTAGAGATGGTGCAGTATAGAGGGAAGGAGTAGAGCACTATGAAAAGGGAGGGAGTGAAGGTGTGTTGCTAGAATGGAGGTCCCGGTTCAGAAGTTGAAGTGCAATGTTAATGGGGGACAACATGTCGGTCGAAGAAGCGCCATTATACGGATAAGGAAATGATGGGTGCCTAACGTGCAACATGGTCGGTATAAGAAGTGTAGTCTTGCAAGAAGACAGGATGTGTATTCCAGGCAGAGACAAAGCAGTGTATGTATTACGTAGAGGAGAATGCAGTCCTTTAGTTGGAGGGACGCTTATATCTTTCCATCCTAACATCAGCCTCTTGGTATTGCAGGTGGGTACCTATTGTGGATGTGCGGAAGAGCAGTCAACGCCAAACAGGGTGTGGAGATGATTGGAAGATCCCTGGATGACGGGTCTGCACTGAGGAGGTTCCAGGCCATGTTGGAAGCCCAGGGTGTAGACTCGGGCACGGCCCAGACCCTCTGCATGGGGAGCAATGACTACTTCAAGGTCCTGAGACCTGCAAAGCACCGGGAGGAGCTGAAAACTCAGAGGGCAGGTACGACCACCTAGGGATGCTGTATGGCACTAAGCGGAGGGAGTGGAAATGAGGGGGGTTTGCGAGAGAGAGAGAGAGACAGAGAGAGACAGAGAGAGAATGCAGAGATGCGTGAGGCCAGGCGTTGCTTGGAGAAAGACCTGTCTCATCCAACACCATGACTGTAATACTGAAAGTGGAAACTATCACTGCAAGAGACTAAATACGTGGAAGTTAAGGACTGTACCCCACTCAAACAAGGGTACTTATTGTTCATTCTTTCTTTGCTCTACATTCTGCTCCAGACCGCCCAATCAGAAGTGGTTGAGAAGTCTCAATAAGCAAAGGAGCGTCTCCTGCCCCCTCCCTAACGCTTCCCAACTGTCACCCATAACACTCCTGACACTATGTTACTCAGGAATGTAAATATGTCAATATGTATATTGCTTAAATATGGATAATGGCACTAGGCCCTGCATGTTCATCCTATGAGGCCTGCCCCCTTGTTAACTTCCCTGGTCTATGTTCCTTGCTACCAGGCTTTCCCAGGCCCCATTAATCACCCCATATTGTATTACCCTGGGACTGCCTCTGTTATCTGATACTCTATATCAATCAAGGAAAGAAAGAAAGAAAGAAAGAAAGAAAGAAAGAAAGGAAGAAAGAAAGAAAGAAAGAAAGAAAGAAAGAAAGAAAGAAAGAAAGAAAGAAAGAAAGAAAGAAAGAAAGAAAGAACGGCTGCATGCATGCTGCTGGAGGATGTTATAGGGTGCACCACTGCATGTGTATCCAATCTCTATGCACAACCATCAACCCCAAAGCCACTGTATTCATTGACAACAGTCGCCATGTGATCCTGAAAGAGTTTTGGAGAATCATAAGATCAAGATCGAGTAGTGTTGGGTATGTGAGCGGCTCAAGGATTTCCTCGGGCAACCCTGGCAGATATGTAGGTTTAACATGCCTGTCGCATGTATTAATGATATGGCAGGTACATTCCTGAATAAATAGTTCTGGTGCTGCCAAGCCACCTCGAAAGGTAGGATGAGTGAGAGGTAAATGTTGTGAGCAATACAAGGCAAGGGATCACAATGGGCAGAGAGAGAATCTTTTATTCCTGCACCTGAATGGAAAGTGCATGTCTGTGTTCTGTGTAGCGCTTAAAGGCACAGTCAAGCAACCTCACAGCACAGAGAAGCGTGCAGGGGATGGTATCTTTCTGGCTTCTAGCCAGCAATGTAAGTACCAGCTGCTCTTAAGGGCCCTCCATCCCTGAATAGCCACAAACAGCCAGTTCTATAGTAGGGATAAGAGGGTGACCCTGAAGACACTTCCAGGTTAGGGTGACTTTCAGCAGGCAGGCTCCCTGATGAGGCTATAACCCTAGCAGTCATTTGCACATGTGAGCAAACAGGTAAGGATTGCTGGGTTGTTGTGGAGACTAGGACCCTCTTAGTGGGTCACTGGGATCCTCTGGGAATATTCTGCATATAATTCACCCCTTTCCAACTCGATTCCCTGAGTTGCAGCTGCCTAGTTAAGTTAACAGGTGGCAGTACAGACTCTCAAAACAGACTTCAGGCCCAGAATGGCTTGAATGGGCTTTAAACTCACAAGAACGTGCTCCATGAAAAGGAGCCTTGGGCAAGAGAAATGGCAATCCGGGGAATCTATTCACTTGGAAAACCTTCGAAGGGAACATGTGGGTTTGCATTACAATCCGGTCACAGTAGAAGGGAGTGTACTGCAAAGCAGGCACCCAGAGCTAGGCCCTTTTCCAGCACTAGGATACATGGTAGTCTTGGAAGTAGACAAGCAGAGAGATGCTTCAAAAACACTTTAAAACCCCAGGAGGGATTACATTAAAAACCCGTGGGAACACATTAATTTTTGCCATAGCTGACCAACACCCTACCCCGCCCTGAATAAACATTTTACGGTAGCAAGGAGAAGTGTGTTTTAGTACATGCAGGCAACATTACTTCTAAATAACTTTTTACCTTTAATAATGAAAGTGGAAGATCTAATTAAATGCAGGCGACATTAAAAATAACTGCAGCCGGGAGATGAGGGGTAAACAAGGAAATGGCAAACTAGGAGAGCAGGCAAATAACGTTGACCCCTACCTTGCCTCATGGCTTAGTGCTGCCACACAATAGCAAGAGAGGACTACACCTCCCAAAAAAGACAGGGGGAAACACTCCATCATTGTGACCCACTGTGGATCTAAATTATGCTTGCAATTGAAAAGGAAGCCTGGGACTGCATGAGACTACCAGTTACAGCAAGCTGGCATGAGCAGAATGCGCTCACTTCACCCTCCGAAGGGGGATGTGAAGCCAAGTTGAAAGCATTATTGCGGGCACTAAAGCTACTGAGGACTAATATGGGCGCAGCCAATAGTACAACCGAGGAAATCCTGAACATTCTCCAAACTCCCATGAAGGCATTACAAAAATACTGCAAGAAACTGATTCAAGCCGAGAAAGAAACCAGCAAAATTAGAAGACGAAGTAAAAGTTATGAACTCACTTCAGGGACAAATCAAAACGCGTGGTGCTCAAACGAAATTAGATAAAATGACCCAAGGACCTTTACAGAGAAAACTCATAACTAGAGGGTTGAAGTTGCATTCCCAGCCAGCATTAAAAATCCAACCGGAAACACCAAAAGCTTAAACTCTCAGAAAATGTATTGTGCGCTGTCTGAGACACAAACATAAGAGGCTAATTCTTCAACCGCACAAAGGAAGTTGCCTTGAAATACAAAGGTCAAATGGGATTTGCATTGGCAAACATCTCAAGAAACACAATGGCAAAGAGCAGACATTTGAATAAAGGGGTGCACAATATCCTCTTCTAGTGCTGGCTGGGATACTCATGAAGAACGACCACACAACCAGAAAATCCACTCACTTGAATTATTAAACCTGATTCCTAGGAGAGCCATGAGCATCTCCACTCTGTCTATGATTACCGCATCACATTGGCCAAGGGGAAGAGATGATGAAACCTCAAAGACATTGACCTCGCAGCATGATATTGAGGCAGATGGTGCAGTGGATGGAAGGTGAAGAGTTGATTGCATGTCAGCAGTTTAAGCAGAATATTCAAAAAGAAAGGCAACCCTACTCAAGACAAGCCTCCACCAATCTGTCATACAAAGAGATACTAAAAGGTGGACCACAGTCTGATGATCAGGATCAAAGGTTGCTCCTGCTAAGGTGATAGAAATCTACCAAAACACAGAGTGGGCCACTGTGTGGGTCTCACAGATTGGTAGAAATGGAGGCAAACGTGACAGCGCCCCCTTACCACCAGTTTGACTGATCTGCAGGATTTTTCATAATGTGGTTGGGTTGGGCAGCAGATCGGACTTTATATAGTTGCCGTTGCCTCTCAGCCTGACAAATGAGTCTGCATTAGCGCCAGCTTCTATTTTCATTCTGGTGATAATGCAGTAGAATGCACCTGAAATAACTACCTGGTACAAGCAGGCATATTCCTTTGGAATCCATTGTACATGCCTCCTGCAATCCTTGATTTCCGGTGCATTTACACTTTTTTTTACAAACGTGGTAGAAAAGTAAAGTGTGCATGGAGGGCAGCTCTTGCACCTAATTACAAACAGATGTTCTCCCCCTTTGCAATTTAAGTTTTTAGCTGAGTTGACGCCCACAAAGTGAAGGTCTGGATCAGAGAAGCAAGGAAAGCTAGTGATTATGGTGAAATTGACCCTCAGGAGGAGGGAAAGGAAGGAAAATGTAATGACATTTGGGACAGCCATGTCACTGTGGGGTCTCATACAAAGGGTGAGGGGATTTTTAAATAGGCCAGAAAATGGGAGGTGGGTTCTGTGGAGTCAAGAGATCCTCCTGGCCATAAACTGCGTCAATATTACCAACTATTTGAACGATTTGAATGACTAGTTAGCAGCTGTGCTTTATTTGTAAAACAATACGCTCCAAGGCCCGCTATTGACATTAGCTGTCCTGACGACACAGTGACAATTTCTTAACATGGTAAACCTTTATTTATCCTATTAAGTGTGTGAAAATGTGAAAAAGTGGTGCATTTGAAAATAATTGTGGCACAAGTAATTCAAAAACGGTGCCGAATCTTCAGAAAATTCTTCTGAAAATACGAAAATAAATCTATTTTTAGTTTTTCTCCTAGAGGGGCCCCTGCATCCACTAGCCAATGTTGTGTTCTTCTATCCGACTGACTGGAGCAGGTTTGTACAACGGTCTGAAACTGAGGATCTGATTCTAAACATGGGATAACTACTGAGCAAGAGGAGTATTGTCACCCATCATCTTCTCATTTACTTTAAAAGTGGGCCAATCTGATCTAGCAGCAAATTGCGGTACCGTAATTATCGCCAGGGTCCCTTTGTGGGTCCCTGCTCTAACGGCTGGTTCCAGCCGCCGTTATGGGAATTGGGCGCTAAAGGATTACCGGTACCAATACCCTTACCGGTACCGGTAATCCCTTAGCGCCAGGGTCGTAATGACCCCCTATGCTTGCAACATTAGAAAATAAAGCAAGGTTAACCCAGCCACAGTCCATGCCACGCCTGGCCTTCCCTAAGTCTTTGCTGGGGCTCTTAACCACTCCTCTTCCCCTGCCAATGCCCTTTTCTATAGTGTGGCTATCCAAGTCACTCAGGGGCACTCTTAGATGAGAGTGGAATTTAGTTTGCTGATTCCAGTCTGACTGAGATTTCCAGGATCTGATCACCTTGCAGCCTTCAGAATCTACCAACAACCTTTTGAGTTATCCGCAGTTTTAAAGGGAAAGCCATTGGCAGGTTCCACTGTAATGCAGCTACATAAAAATGGCACACTTTTCTAAGTTCACTGTGTGCTGCAGTTGCACAATTATGTGTGAGAAGAAGGTAGAATGGCTTACTTTCGTGGGTGGCCTTGGTCAATGATGCTCAGTGAACTGTGTACCCCATAATCCTACAGCAAATGGAAACGAGTGAGAGACAGGTTGCGGGAGGAGGTGGTTGTGAATGGAAAATGTATATCAGAATCAAATTATAGAACAAAAGGACAATTTACCAGTGAAAGATCTGTTCCCCCCATGGCAGATCCCCTCCCGCCCCAATGAAAATGTACTCTTCCATGGCAGATCTGATCCCTAGAGGGGAACTGCTCCCTCAGAGCAGATACACCCCTACTGTTGAACAACAAACTCGTCTGAATCTTTAGGGACATGCCAGCCAAGACCAAGAGATTTAAAGGGACTTTCCTCCTGCTGTTCCATTTCCAGTTCCCACACTATCCAGCTCCCACCAACATATGCTAACCTCTTTAATTTCAAGGTGCTATGCATATTTTAAGGAACACTTACAAAGTTGGGCAGCCTGTCCTCTCCCTGAGGGGGACGGGTGAAAGGGCTTTTTTACGTTTTCTTCCAGTTCTCATGTGGGTTGTCAGCAATGTATTCCCCATGCCTGTACAATCATTGCTGCACAGGGGCACAACCGTGCCAAGCCCCCCCCCCCCAGACTAGCCAAACATGGCAATTCTGCTGACAGCAGAACCCTCATCAGGATGTGGTCTCTTTGGTAAGATTCTGTGCCATCGCCGACTTGTCTCCCTTGCTGGAAAAATATTTGCTAGATTAGTTTTGGCCTCGCCAATGGATTTTAAGGGGATAATTGTGTTTGGCAGGCACAGGATCTGTCTGATTGCAGGAGAAATTAAAGGAAATTAAAGTGATGGGTGCTTCGAGGATTTCTGCATGTTCCTGGACAATCTCCGATCCGCATTCATGAGTTGTGGATCAGCAGGCAACCCCCCCTCCCCCCCATGAATTTGACAACCCATGAGTGAGGACGGCCTTAGAAGATTCTCAGTGCGGGCAGTGATTGAGGGGATTGTGAGGCAGTTTGCACAAGAAGCAAGAAAGAGCAGCTTGCTTGACATCCAGGCCTGCACCTGTCACCACAGTGGCATAATAGGGAAGGAGGAAAACATGCAGAGCAGGAAGCAACATGAAATTATGTTTTGTTGGTTGATTTTGCATTACTAAAGCTTCCCTAGGGCACCTTCCAAGTGCTGAATGTAAAGATGAAATAGGAGGGGGCTGGAGGGGGGGAAGGAGGTAGCACAAAAGGAAATCAGGCAACAACATATTATGAGGTGTACACTCTTCTTTAGGTGGACCTGTTTGCTGTCTAGTGTGATGCCGTTCCTATTCAAGTAGTGTCCCTCCTTTCTGCAAGAGCTCCCCTCCTTCTTCTCCACTGTCCATCTGGATCACCCTTCTCTGGTAATAGCCAGCCAATCTATTTTATCTACCCATATCTTTCTCTTCACCCACTATCCTGTTGCCCTCTCTCCAGGAACAGTGGAGAAGATCCATGCTATGCCCATTGCGCTCCTGCTGCTCGAGATGGGAGCAGGCCGCAGCCAGCCCGGGCAGGCAATCAACCACAGTGTCGGAGCAGAATTGATGGTGACCATCGGTCAGCACGTGGCAGAAGGTACTTACCTAATTATTATCATAGGTCTAAGGAGATCCACTGTTTAATGCTATAGAGCCTGGCATTGACTGGGATGGGCCCAACATGTTTCTCAAACTGTTGATCCATTGTGGACATATACAGCGGGTCACTTCTGATTGGCTGCCCCACTCCCCCATTTAACTATGTTTAAACTGTAATTCCTCCCTGTTTCCTGTATTCCTTGATTGGGGGAAAATACTATTTGATGCCTGTGTAGAACTTCTTTCTCAAAAATGGCAGTCTGGACTCTCCACTTTTATATTAAACAATAAGTGGTCCATGCAACGCTTCTCAGACCTCACCTCTGTAATTATAAACTTCATAATCAATGCTTCGAGCTCTGTTGCTTGACACTATTTTAGAAGTGTTAAGCGTTTACTTGTGTTATTGTCAAGTCGGTGTTGATGGAGTTCTGGCAGGCTTTAATTGCACTTTGTATTGTCTGCATTCCATACACAATGGTCATCTGATCTGATCGGGTGAGAGTTGTTTAGCAGCATGACTTGGAAGAGATGTGATCAATTGCGTGGATCACATTATTCCTTCAATTTGTTCAAAAGTTGGTATCGATTATTGATTCCTTAAGGTGTGGTGTTGGTCGGTACCAGAAAAATGTTGTGTTGGTCTGGCTGATAAAAGGTTACTCTGTAAGGTTAGATCCTATCATGGTAGTTTGTACTCTACCGCAGCACGCACACAAACCCGGCTGTTTTATAACGGATCGTGAAGGTTTTCCAGTTGTATCTGCTGCCCAAATCTCTATTTATTTTGCCTCCGGGACTGGTGTCTTCTATATGCGCCCAAACTGGAGCAAATGTGTTTGTGTTTTGATCTCATTTTCTTCGCTTTGGTCTGGATGCCTGTAGCTGCTCCCTACGTGCCTTGCTATCCTACTCAGATCTGGATAACCCTGCAAGGGCACAATTCGTTAACCTGCGGATAAGACCCGATGCTGGGATACCACTTTGTTGGTAACTAGCGCAACACAAAGCAGTACTTACATTACAGCTATATTTTTTGGAAGGACACTTCCTCTGCGTATCAGCCATAATGCAGTAGTATTCAACGATAGTGGTCCATATGGCTGCCCTGAAGATCGCTGCAAGGTGAAGATTGCCTAAAAAAGGCATTGGGGCTCTTTACGAGTTTGCCAGTATTCCAGCCGTAAATCGGCTGGAATACCGTCAAATGGAATTACTGATACCACCACTTAGTCAGGCAGTATTACCACTAGAGGTATTGCCGCTGACAGTAATACCACTTGATTACAAGTGGCGGTTTGCCAGTGTAATGGAGTTCATAGGACTCCATGGAGGATTCTTGCCGGTTTTACTGCCGTCGGTATTACTGAAGTTAATACCAGCGATTTTTAGAGGTAAAGTGGAGAAATTACCTCTCCTCCACTTTTGCAGGAAAAATTGAGGCAAACGGTATTACCTCCACTTTTTTCATGCACCGCCACACTCATAATGAGCCTGATTGTCTCAGCTTACATTTTATGGACTGGATCCTAAGACAAGCCACATAGCAACATACCTTTGAAATGTATCTTGGGTCAGTCGTGGTCCTTTTGGGATCTCAAACCGTGCTCACAAGTCCCTCCACAAAGAATGTCACCATTAACATTGATATTTTCTATATAGCTGGGGATCACATGCCCTATGTTCTGCCTTGGCCCACCTATTATGCAAAGACTAACAAAGAGGAGGGCCTCATTACAGTTTTGGCAGTCTGGAAAAATTGGTGGTAAAATTGCCGTTAATTTGAGGACTGGCGATTTGTCCAGACCAGCAAAACACAATTTTTCCATTGGAGGCGCTGATTTACCTCCAGCCAAGAGCTGGAGGTAAATCAGGCCCCTCCCGGAAGATAAATGCTGGAATTACCAGCACCAGTATTACAAGTGTTGGTAAATCTGGCAATTCTCTCCATGGAATGGGGATTACAGCCGTTGCCGGCACCTAGAATATCCCAGCGCTGGTAACGGTAGGGGCAGTTTGCCAGAATCCCGCCGAAATTACCGGCAGGACACCGGCAAACATGTAATGAGCCCCAGTCAGTAACCTTGGAAAGAGTTGTCTGAAAGAGTTTTACAAACACATTGGACCTCATTATGAGGTTGCCGGTAACCCGCAGGTGCTATCAGTGGGTTGCCGCCAACCACGTAACACTGTTACCACCGCCTGATATCCCAGTGCCACCAGGATATCACAAGTGGCAGCAATAATGGTTACTCCCCATTTCCATGGAGTCCCAGGAGTCACTGAAGCACCGGCACCGTTGTGAGAGACATGCCAGTAGGGGCATGGAATCCCGGAAATGCCTTACCTGGCGGGGGATCCGTGACCCCTACCGGCATTCTCGTAGTATGGTGGTCCGGACAGGGTGCCTGGTACATTGCTACCAGCACCCTTATTTCTGGACCTCCATACTCGGAATGAGACCCATTGTGCCAGTGGGGGACAAGAGCAGGCTCGAGGTTAGATTTACTGAAAGTTTGCACTGGAAAAAAGTCACAAATCCAAAAGGAAAGATAACACAGGGGGGTTTATTCCACTCCATATTTCAAACACATTTATTCACCAAAGCAAAAAAGGTCACTATATTGTTCACATTCATAATACAAAATGGTGCAAACAAATGCTTCCCCAACCGTAGCCCCATGGTTCATATTTGAAACTAAACACTAAAACATAGCAGACAAAGGTGGAGCAAAAAACTAATTTGCTCTCTTTCCTATTATATAAATAGCAGAAATAGTGAAAAATCAGTTTGTACCTAGTATACCTTTGAGCACTTTTGGAGGAATACTTTTTTCTCTATTCTGTATTAAGCAAGCAGCAAAACAATATTCAAAATGGCTCTGCTCTATGTTTTGTATCATTGCAAACCTTTCCCTGATATTGCCCCTAATGCGCATCAATGGGCAATGTGAGCTGCCTGCCTCCATATCACCGCCCGTGGTTTCAGTGTATTCACACAGCAGTTGTTTTGTTCATGCTCCAACTCTGTCATTTCTAGAAAGCCCACGTGATATATTGGTAACAACTGAAATATACGTCTTCTGCGTCTCTATTGCACGTTTAATATGCAATGGACATGATCCATGTACTTGGCAGTAAGCGATAGAAGGGATCTGATGTGCATTTATTTACTCATTAAATATTTGTATGGCGCCTATACTGCAAAAGTGTTTCCAGGCATCACAAGACAAAAGGGGGCGTGGGGCAGTTGAGAAAAACAACAGTAACGGTCCTACTAGGTCTTGTGATATTTGGATCGTGCAAGTGCAATATATAAGCGCAGGGGGGAGGGGGGAGATCAGGGCAAAGGAATGGGAAAGGGAGAGGGCGGAGAGGCAGAAGTGCTGGAGGGAGAGGGGCCAGGGCTGGGCAAATGCTAAGGGGTGCCCAGGAGAGCAAGTGCCAGGGAAAACCATATGGTAGGGTCAAGTGCAAGAGCAGGAGTGGACCAGCCTCAGAAGGCTAGTCAGGGAAGGGTGCCACAGGGCAAGTGCTGGTAGGAAAGGGTGCTAGGAAGGCTGGTCGAGGGAGGGCCTGACCTCAGTAAGAGCTCATAAGGGAACACAGGCAACCAGTCATAACGGCAGGAGGAGACTATCAGGGGAGTGGGAGAGGGAAGGAAGAGGAGAAAAGGAAGGTCTTGAGAAGCTTGCAGAACTTAAGGAGATCCGGCTCAAGTCGGAGAGGGGCAGGGAGCCTGTTCCAAAGGGAGGCTCCTGCCGAAGAGAGAGATCTACCCCCCCTGACTCTCTGTTTGGAGAAACGTCTGATCTGCAGAGAGTTGGAGATAGAGGACCAAAGGAGTCTAGCTGCGAGATATTTGGCAGAGAGAGAGTTTGATGTAGTGAGCTCCCAGGCCCCAGAAAGCCTTTGCGGAATGATGCAAAGCGTCTTGAATTTGATTCTTGCAACCACCGGGAGACAGTGGAAAGATCTTAGGGCGGTAGAGATGCGGTCCATCGGCTTAAGGCCAAGGATAAGTCTTGCAGTCCTATTCTGGATTAGTTGAAGAGGGCAAAGGAAGGAGAAAGGTAGATTAAGGAAAAGGCTGTTACAGTAATCAAGTCTTGAGAGAACCAGAGCTTTAAAGACATAGGGCCTCATCACGACTTGGGCGGTAACGTAAAGCTATTAGCGTGGGCGGTATTTGCCCTACCGCCGAAGTCCCCAGCGCTAATAGCGCCGGATCACGAGTTCGGCGGTAATGTAAGTCCCCATTCCCCACTGAGCCCATTCGGGAATGCCCCATTCCCCATTGGGCTCAATGGGGAATCTTTGCGCTAATACCGCCAGCGGATTTCCCGCCGGCGGTAATAGCGTGAATTTTCAGCAGATTTCCCCCCCAGCTCAGAGCTGGGGCAAAATCCGCCGAAGCCCTGATTTGGCGGACCCTTAAGTCCGGCGGTAATAGCGCTACCGCTGGATTTAAGGGTTACCGCTGAAGTCGTGACGAGGCCCATAGAGTTTCTGGGGGAAGGTAAGGAAAGGGAGACTGCCTCTAAGGAGGTGAAGCTGATAGCAAGCCTTCTTTGCAAGGTCAGCGATATGAGGAGAGAAGGAGATAGAGGAGTAGAAGATGACACCCAGGTTTTTAGCCTCACACAGGGGTGAGGGGAGGGGGCCTAAGGAGGGCGGCCAGAGTGTTGGATAGGAGTCCCAAGGAGAAGGATCTCAGTCTTACTAACGTTAAAGCAGAGCTCATTAGCAGCGCACCATGCCTGAATAGCAGTCAGACAGTCGGGAATGAAAAAGGAAGGAGAGGAGCAAGAGGAGGGAAGCTTAAAGGAGAGCTGTGTATCATCAGCATAACAATGGAAATGAGGAGAGAAGTTGGAGATCAAGTGGGCTAGAGGGGCAAGATAAATGTTGAAAAACCACAGAGAAAGGATAGTGCCCCGAGGGGTGCAGCAAGTCGAGAGTGAGGTAGAGGAGAGAAAAAGGCCAAGTTGCACTTGAGAAGGCCGATTCGAGAGGAAAGAGGTCAACCAATCCGGTGCCCGGTACGTGATACCCAGGGTATCACAGAGCCAATTTATGAGGATGGATTGATTGACTGTGTCAAGGTCAGTGGACAGATCGTGGAGGATAAGAGCGGAAGGAGTGGTGGAGTCGAGGTTTGAGAGCAGGTCATCACGGGTGTTCAGGAGAGAAGTTTCCATGCCTCGGCTGCTCTGAAGCCAGACTGGTGGTCATGAAGGCAGCCGACAGCTACAGTGTGATGGATTATTTGGGAGATGACCAACTTCTCCAGGAGTTTTCCCAAGAAGGGGGTAGTGGAGTTAGGGTGGTAGTTAGCCAGGCAGGAAGGGTCCGCAGATAGATTTTTTAGGAGAGGGTGCACAAGGGAATGCTTTAGAGGTGAAGGGAAGGAGCCAGTGGCAAAGCAAAAGAGTGGTTACAGAAATCAGCCAAAGAGGGAGCGAGAGAGACAATGTTGTCCTTGATAGTTCTAGGGGATCAGGGAAGCACCTGTTTGGAGGAGACTTTCATAAAGCAGAGTATCTTGGTAACCTCATCAAGTGCAATAGGGGAGAGGAGGAAAGTAGGGTGAAGCAAGAGGGGGTACTGGGGAGGCCTGCATTCAGGCAGGGGCAGGGGAGAAGAGGAGACAGAGAATAGGATGGGCCTCATTCTAAGTACAGCGCTCCGGAAATAAGGGTGCTGGTATGTCGCTACCGGCACCCTTATTTCCGGACCACCGTACTACGAGAATGCTGGATGAGGCACGAATCCCCCGGCAGGCCTGACCTGCTGAGTTTTCAGGCCCCAATCGGCATGTCTCTCACTGAAGCACTGGCACTGTTACCAACAGTGCTGGTGCTTCAGTGACCCGATTTCCATGGATTCCTGTGGGACTCCATGGAAATGGGGAGTTACTGTTACCGCACCGGGATATCGGACAGCAGTAATGGTGTTACAGGGTTGGCGGCAACCCACCGGTAGGACCAGAGGGTTACTGCCAACCTCGTAGTGAGGACCAATGTCCTGAAATTTGGTTGTGAAATGGGAGGCCAATGCTGTCAAGAGAGACTGAGTAGGAAGAGGACAAGTGGAGACTGCAGTTGGATTGGCAAGTTCCTTGCAGATTTTGAAACATTCAGCTGTCTTGTTTGATGCCCCAGAGATGCAGGATTGGCTATGGGCCTGTTTGTTGAAGCAGATGGAGAGTCAGTATTGCCTTTGGAGAAGGCTACAAGCCAGTTTGTCAGAGGATATGCTTGAAGCCAACCACTACCTTCGGCAGATTTGGACTTGCGTTTCAGCGAGGCTAGATTGTAATCATACCAGCTATTGCACTTGGCGGCTGGCTTCATGCGGATCCTCAAGGCACGGACAAGGGTGTCAAGGGTTTTGGAGATGGAGAGGTGAAGGTTAGTAAGAGCTGAGTCAGTATGAGAGTGAATAGTGAGAGTGGGTGGGAGTGAAGGAGGCAGCAAAAGCAGCTAAATGCACACGCTTCATTGGTCAAATGACAGAAAGGAGACTGGCATTGTGGGCAAAGGCTTAGCCGGGGAACCCAGGAGCTCAAGATGGGAGGAGAGGAGAGCGTAGTCAGTCCAGGAGAGAGGATCAGTGAGAGGGTTAGAAAAGGGATGTCTGCTGAGATGAGCACATCCAGAGTGTGCCCGGCTAAGTGGGTCAGACCAGAGAGAAGAATTGTGAGGGAAAGAGAATCACAAAGGTTGCGGAAGAGTAAGGTGGCAGCATCAGGAGAGTCAAGATGAATGTTGAAGTGTCTGAGGAGGAGAAGCTTGGAGGTGTAAGTCAGGAGAGAAGAGGCAAGGTTGGCACACTTTGAGAGGAAGAGCGAGACTGGCTCAGGAGGCCTGTAGATAGTGGCAAGAGTGAGCAAGAAGGTAGGAGAGACGCAAAGGTTGCAGACAAGACATTCAAAGGAGGAGTAGGATTAAGTCGGTATGATGGTAGCAGAGACCCACTAAGAAAGACAAGGGCCACTCTGCCTCCAGACCGGTTAGACCTGGGCTTGGGTCGATCATCTAACCTTCAGGAAGGAGAGTTTCAAAAGCAGTGACAGAGCTGGCTTTGAACCATGTCTCAGTTAGAGCGAAGACGTCAAGGTCAAAGTCTTCAAGGAGGTGACAGATGTCAGTGGAATGTTTGACAGCAGAACATGAATTGAGGGTAGCTAGGTGAATCTGGTTTCCACCTTTAAAGATCTTCCTTGGTGGGGTACTGGGGTTAGGTACACCCGTCAGTGGGGATGAAGAGACCAGAGGGGTGGCAGCCGGAGGAATGGCAGGAGAAAGGAGGAAGTTGATGCAAGATGGGAGACACCTGTCAAGAAGTAGGAGGTTGGGCTGAGAGCCCTGAGCCATGATAGTGCCGTTCTGATAGAAATTAATGATGCACCTAGATGATAGGAAGTGTGCCAAGAGAACTTCCCATCTGGTTCCACCATTAATGGGAGAAGAAGAAAAAGCGGGGATTATAGCAACCATATGGGGAATCCATAGGTCAGGAGAGGGAACAGTAATGAGAATGTCAGTAATAGTCTGCCAGGAGGAAGCATTGACGTAGGTGTCAGCAATGGAAGTCCTGGGTTGGAGACCAGGAGTGCTTTCTTAAATGTGTTCCTTCCAGACTTCGAGAGCGGGGTAGGGAATTAGATAGAGTATCAATTAGAATAGACAGGAGAGATAGAGAGCACCATAGTTATGGGGGCATGCAGCTGGAGAGTAGATAAAGGGACTGCGCAGTGCACGAGGAACTCACCAGGTGTCCTAGCAGCAAGTCATATGCAACAAGTGAAACAGTAAATCAAGGGTAGTGAGGAATAGGGCCTGGGTTACAAGAAGGAGACAGTGAGCAAGACAGGTTCACAAATGTGGGGGTGCAGCCACCATTAAAGAGAAAATCAAGAAATGATAATCAAGATAAGGTAAAAAAAGACCTAACAATTGAACGGCAGTATTTTACAGATGTAACTTGATTGACTTTCATACTAGGTAGATGAGCCAAGTATTTCTGGACAGCCCGAGGAGTTAGAGCAAGGGATTAGATTTATCAAGATGCATCATTTGAATAGAGCTTGTGCATTTAGAAACGCATCTGGATATGATTTCAAGGAATGCAGTAAAAAGGCAGCAAAATGCAGTAAAAATGCAAAAATGTAAGGAGTTTTAATTAAATTCTAGATCAAGGCAATGCAGCGTGTGGCTCTCCAGATCTTTTGGGCTATGAGTTCTGTGACTACTTACCATTGACTTTGATGGTTAGGTCTGATGGGAGTTGTAATGCACAACATTCGAACAGCCAACATTTGTAGACTCTCCTACTAGAGTTTTCCTCATTTGTTGTTGCTGTATTTTATGTCTCTTTGCATTGTTCCATGTGTAGTTGTTGTCCTTGAATGGTGCTCCATGTGTTGTCAATGTACCTCCTGGAGTCTTTTGTGTTGCCGCCTGTGCAATTGTTGTTCTTCCGGCAGTCTTTTTGTAGTTTTTCCTGTGTGGTTGCTTTTATACTTGAGGACTCTTTGTGGTTGTCTTGTGTTTCCTGTACTAATTGAAGGTCAACTTCTCCTGCAGTCTCTTGCAGCCTTTGATATTGATGTTCTCTTATCAGTCTCTTGCTTTTGCAGTCTGTGTGGATGCTGATGTTTTTGAAGCCTTCTGGTGGTGATTTGTGTCTGTTGGTGATTTACGCCTTGTAGTCTCTTGGCAGGTGTCCATATGTAGTGGGAGTTCTACTGCAATCATTACTTCAGCCTCTTGTTTTTGAACCCATTGCAGTTAATGTTTGCCCTTTAAATGCCTATATGAAGGATGCTCTCCCTGCAGTCTATCACTGTAGTTATCTGTATGATTGATGTTCTCCTTGAGCTCCCATGCAGTCTCTAGGTGGTGGGTCAATGCATGTTGTCCGGGTGGCTTCTTTGCAGTCTGCTGTGGGACTGTTCTTCTTCTCCCTCACACATGTCCCTCTTCATTCACTGGTGTAATTCCTGCCTCTTTCCCCCAGGAACACCCTGGATCAGGATCCACCATGACACAGCCCAACTGGCCGACCGGCAGAAGCTCTCGCTGCAGGCAGCGCTGCTGCTTGGGGACAGTGCCCCCTTTCCTCCAAGATCCAGAATCGCAGAGATCATCTCTCCTGAGGGACTGAAAAAGAGGCAGGATGCAGAGGACTGAATCAAACACGCAATGCTAATGAGATTATGACGTAATTACCAGCCCCACTTACTACCAATAATGTTCCATTAACTACATCCATCAGTATAAGGAACTCCCAATTCTACATGCTCTCTTCAAAGGCAACGTTTCCCCTTCTTCCTTTGATAAAATGTAAATGGAGCTCTTTCCATCAATGTATATTATGTGCACCCCCTATTTTCCATGATTTAAACATACCATGACTTATATTTCTCAGTCATATAGTTAATACAGTAATAAATAAATAAAGAATGAGCAGATGTAGGAATATAAAAACATCCTGATTAGAAGTGTTGGGAGAGGATAAAATGAAAGTGCAAGCTGAAAATGTCAAACATATATATATATTGAAAAAAACAGAGGAGGGGGGACGTACCACACTCTCCGTGGACCCAAAGAGGTCCTGCAAACCCAAATGGGAAGAGAACCCAAAAATATAGTGCCCACACGGTAAGAATAGGAAGTTTTTAATAGTAGAAAACTGCACAATTGTACAGAGCAAAAAAGGCTGGGGAAACAGCAAAACAAACAGAGGCAGGACGCCTGGTGCACGACCACCTACAACGCGTTTCACGCTCAACTATATAATATTAAAACATGTTCTCTTGTCTTTTTCAGCTAGCCATTTCTTTTTTCCCTTTTTAAAACATCTCATACAGATTTTTCATATACCCTATATCTGCTAATTCTTTACTGCTATCGTTTGGCATGCACACAAGTCTCAATGATGAAATAACGTTTCAATGCTTCTGTTTCTCCGCAATAGTAACACTTCTCATCAGCGGCACCTTGAATCTTGAATAAAGTAGCATTCAGAATGATTACAGGGGGGGAGGGGAAGGCTCATCACCTACTGGTGATGACTTCCTTCCCTGCGAGTGGTCACGGTTCTGCTGTAGGTCTCGTGCTGTGGCTATTTACAGTACAGCCTTCTTGTTGGTGGCCTCATTGCAGGCTTCTGATGTTCACCGAGAAACCTGCCCTTACACAAGTGCATTAGTTGTAATCAACCCTTTCACCCCCCCCTGCACTCCCTGTCATACACATAAATATATAGGGCCACCCTCAGGGCATTTCAACATTTTGGTAAAAAGGGACCTCCATACCGTAGGGTCCCACGGTGACACTGAGAGCTAACTTCAAGAATGCCTCAATTACTTACCAGTAATCTTTATTACTCTTCCTACTCCTAGGGGTTATTCTGAGGTGTGTCACTGCCAACCCTTTCCAACCCTGCCTGCTTGGCCCTAGGTGTTGTGAGATCATCCCCCTTACCTAGAATCCTCCTGCTAAATCCCCAAAAGCTAAGGACAAATCCCCCCAATCCAGGGCAGGGCGCAGCAGTCATCCAGGACAAGGAAGAGTAAGATTAGTTGTAATAAAGATTACCATTAAGAAATCAAGGGTTTACCACCACATTCCCAGTTTTTTGTCCCAGTACTCACTCTGTGAGGCATACCAAAGATCAAGCATGGGTCTCAGCCACATCAAGCCATAAGCCAAGCATAGCAGAGCACAGACCCACTTCAGCCCACTGCATCCTCTGACAACAGGAGTGGGTGGCCCTGCAAGGAGGGGAGTGCAGCTAAAGAACCTCTGAAACAGGTCCACCGGACCAGGCAGAGAGGACAACTGGAGACAAGGACCTTGTATCTCATGTTGTAGGTGAATGAACATCAAGCATAATCGTAAAACAGAAGAAGGAAAATCATGAAAACAAACCTTTGAAAGCATAGGGTGACTTGAAATTATGAGAGGAAGTCTGGCTAGGTTTCCATGTGGATGAAGAGCATCCCAAAGAGATTCAGCATTACAGCAAAGACACCCGTGTTCAGGCAAATGTTTAAACATTCTAATAGTAAACACTATCACTGCTGAGCCAGAAAATGACAGTGCCCTTTAACATTCCAGGCATAGTATTACAGGCAGGCCTCCAGATAAGGTGCATATCAGGCCTTTTTACGCATTAAAATCTTGCAAATACAACAGCTTTATTATTTTCCTGCGTACATTTACACAAAAGTTTAGAGCAGAGGGCATTGCAAAGGTCAGGTTACTTGACAGAAACCAGAAGGCTTCTTTTGATTTTTATCTATATGGATTTAATTGCAAGCCACCTCTGAAACAGAATGTATTTCTCTGAAGCTGGCTAGGTTTTTGTGATTTCAATATTTAAATATATACAGGAGAGATCAAATGGCCAGACCTTAGAGAAATAATAAAAGGTGTATTCTGTCACAATGCAGAAAGCTGCCGTATGGTAAGGATTTCCATACAGTTGGTGCATGCGACGCAGGATGTCACATACATTTTACTCTCTTGCAAAGGAGAAAAGTCATTTCTACTCTCTTATAATCACATTTACTCTCAAAGTTTAAAAACAGGGAGTAAAATACTCCCACCTCAAAATCTTATCTGGAGCACTGATTACAGGTATGGACCTACAAGGCAACTTGAATTAAGGTAAAAGCAACTTCGACACAGAGCATGTCAGAGGAGCTCAGCCGGCCCAGGATAGAACTGAGCAGCCATAAAAACCCCCATAAATATCCAGGGATCCAGTGGAAGACATCCATCGAAAGGATACCCCAACAGAAATATCATGACATCCATGGAGGTTTAAGCAAGCAAGGCCAATATTGCTGCATTCTGCCTTAATCAGCGCAAACAAAGTTAGGAGTAGCTAAATACTGAGCAACTACTCAACCAGAATTAGAAGGTGTTGCCCATGCCAATTGAACATTATGACAAATTCTCCTACCTGAACTCCTACCAAAAAAGACAATTTCCATTCTATCAATAACCATCAACCACAACAGGCGCAGCAACCATATGTGGGACCATGCCTAACACAAACCAGAGTCTGGATAACTCCAACTTCCTCCTAGAGCAACACACAATCTCCAGGATGAGACCAAAGAGAAATGGAAAGCATGAGAGGTGAGTCCCAAGCGAGCTGTCACCTTACAGCAATATTGCAATGTGCTGAATGTTAACAGAGTGAGGATGTCATCATTGAGAGTAGGAACAGACTGTCACAGTAACCAGTGTGCTACAGTCTCCATATACACCAGTGGAGGTAACACATCTCAAATTACTTTACTTTTCCAGGAATGTCCTCAGAGGGTCAGCCGAGATCAAGGACTGAATGGATATAAATGGTAGCCCCAACTGTGTCACCAACGGTGGGGTAGGTGCAAATATCCTGTTAGATGTTAAGCAACGCCTCCAGAGCAGACCCCAGTCTGCCTGTTGAAGCATACACCATGTGACTGTCTACTAGGAGGGAGGACCCAGTCAAGTGCTGGTGGATGTTTTAATCGGGCGACATTGAGTTTGGGGGAATTTTCAACCCACAGCAGATCAGGCTCACACAATTTTCGTTTATTTTGTTTGTTTGTTTGTTTATTTATATTGCGCACCAGACCCAAGGGTATTTGGGCGCAGAAGGCAAAAAGTGGATTGTTCAGCTTAAGTTAAAATACTGTGCATTACATTACAATATTTACAATTGTGATTTACAATACACTATTTACAGTGTGACTCACAATACAATAGAAGTCAGTATTGAGAAGAATTATCATGCAGATGAACAGGTGGCGACCAGAGGCGACGCCGTAGTATTATATACAGAGAGCAGGTCAGTAGTGTGATCAGGCGTGGTGAAAGAATTAGATATCATGTTCCTTAATCCAGTGGATAAGGTTAGATCTGATAGGGCATGTCTTCCCTAAGAGTAGGAGGGAGAGAGTTCCAATTTTGGGCAGCTTTAACTGGGAAGCTACTGCCACCCACCTTCATGCGTTTGAATCTGGGCACCCGCAATAGGTTGGCAGTGCCTGTTCTGAAGGGGCGATTAGTGTATTGTCTCATGAATCTAGAGGTGAGGTATTGTGGGGCAGCCAGGTGAAGGCATTTATGTGTCAGGGAAGCTGACTTCAGGTAGATTTTGTCTTTGATGGACAGCCAATTGTTGGATCTTCTTAGGTCAGATATGTGGGCTTTCTTAGGAATGTTGAGAGCTGCTCTCAAAGCATTATTTTGCAGGATCTGGATTTTATTGGTGATATATTTGTTACTCCCAACATATAGGGCATTGCAATAATCCATTTTGGATAATACTAATGCTCTTGCTGACGTGATACAGTTGTTAGGTGTAAGGAAAGGCTTAGCTGCTCTAATTATCTTACAAGTGTAGGCTGTCGCCGACGCCATAGAGTTTACTTGTTTTTTGAAGGTAAGCGTTGACTCTAGATAGAAGCCAAGGGTTTTGACTTCTTTAGCTACTGTGATATCATTATTATATATGATGAATTTGGAATAGGGTTGGCCTAGTTTGTTAAGATTGGCTGTGGTACCAACGATAAGGAGTTCAGTTTTGTCATCATTCAGGCATAGACCATGGGAGGCCATCCATGCCTGGATGATGAGGTACACTCTGTTTACGAAGGCCAAATCCTTGTTGTAGTCTCCCGTCAGCGGGATGAGGATCTGCGTATCATCCGCATAGTTAGTGTAGGTGATGCCCAGGCCATCTAGATCATCAAAAAGGGGCTTTGTGAACATGTTGTACAGAGTGGGCGAAACGCAAGAACCGTGGGGCACACCGCAGGTAATAGGTATAGGGTCTGCAGCTGCGGAGGGTGAGAAAACACACATGGTTCTGTTGTCTAAGAAGGATTAAATCCATCCTATAGCCTCTTGTGAGAAGTGGGTAGCGGAGTCCAAATAGTTGCAGAGAATCGTATGTTCGACCAAGTCAAACACCGCTGAGAGTTCGAGCAATAGTAGTAATGCTGTGTTGCCATTGTCTCTCAGGGTGTCTATTTGTGCCTTCAGGTCAATCAGTGCCGTTTCTGTTCCGTGTTGTGGTCTAAAGCCTGACTTCCGCGTTCCAAGAAGGTGGTTGCATTCCAGATATTGTTGGATTTGGAGGTATGCCACCTTATCTAGGATTTTGAGCAGGAACGGTACTGTGGTAATGGGGTGGTAGTTTGTGGGAATGGAGGGGTCAAGGGTTTGTTTTTTTAGGAGTGGGAGGACCCACGACTGTTTCAGGTTATTAGGGATAGTGCCAGTGGAGAATTAAGCATTTATGAGCTTGGTTATGAATGGGGAGAGGTCCCGTGCAGCGTATTTTATGATTTGTGCTGGGCAGGGGTCGCCGTGACAGTTGGACGGTTTGAGGGTGAGGATGACTTTTTCGACTTCCAAGATAGACACTTTCTTAAAGTTGAAGAGGGGCGTCATCCGTTTAGAAGTGATGGGAAGTCTGGTGTTTGAAGGCAGAGGGGCAGTGTTATTGTTATGATTGGAGGTGAGGATGAGGGATTCCTTTTTATTGATAATTTTCACCTGTAAGGTAGTTACTTTGTTAGCTAGGGCACTCTGGATATTAGTGCACCAGTTTTTATCCTTAAGGCAGGTGTCAGGAGGTTTGATAGGAGTCTCGATTTCTTTAAGAATGGTGAACAGTTCTTTAGTGTTAGAATTGGCTTGGGAAATGCGCATATTGTAAGAATCTTGTTTCGCAAGGATAATTTCTTTTTTGTAGAGTGATGCTAATTTTGTGAGGTTGTTTTTGTTAGTATCTGACGGGTCTCGTCTCCATGTTTGTTCGCAGAGACGTTTCTCTGATCTAATGGCTTTTAGGTGGGGGGGAGAACCATGTGTTGACATGTTTTTTCTGTTTACTTTTTCTAATTTTCAAAGGTGCTGTGGTATCAAGAGCAGATAGCATGACTTTGTTGTACTCTTCGACCATAATGAGTGGGTCGGCGGTGGCGGGGAGAGAATTCAAAGTGGGAAGGATCAGAGGAATTAGTTTGTTGGCAGTTATTTTCTTTTTATTCCTGGTGGGTACAGAGGGTGCTATGCTAGTGGCATGGTTGGGAGTAGTGGCTTCTAAGGAGAAGGAGATCAAGTGGTGGTCGGACCATGGCAAAGGTGTAATGGCAGTAACTGACGTTTGGCAGTTGTGCTCAGCTATCCAGTCAAGAGTTCTGCCTTTAATGTGTGTGGAGCCTGTTACCTTCTGGGTGAATCCTAATTCCACAAAGGGATCATTAATCTGGGAGGCATTGGGATCTGACGGGTCATTGTAGCCAAGATTGAGGTTGCCTAAAAGGGGGCTTGATGAGCAATTTTCAAGGTTCTCTGATAGGATATTGGTGAGATCGTCTTCGAAAGAACCTAAAAGACCTGGTGGTCTGTATATTAGATGGATGGATATTGTTTGGGTATTAGAGATGGTTAGTTTGGCAGTCAAAAGTTCACATGAGTCTACATTTATTGTGGGAGCAAGTCTCAATGCTAAACTGGATTTCGCAATTATGGCTAGGCCATCGCCCCGGGAGGTGGTGCGGTCTATTCTTAGGAGGGTGTAGTCGTCTGTCTGGGATGGCTAGCATGATCGCTGAACCTGCTGCTGGGTGAAGCCAGGATTCTGTTATAGCAAGGAAGTCCATTTTCTCAGTAGAGATTAAGATGCCACCGTGGATCGGGCGTTGAGTAGGGCTCCTTTGATACCGTGCTGAGTAGTCTCAGTAGGCAGTGGCAGCATGTTTAGATTCATTCCTGGGCGGGTGATGGGATCTCGAGTGAGTCTGCTATTGAGCTGAAGTGGGTGGTGAGTTTTAGTAGATTTGTGCATGGGCACTTTAGTATTAGGCTGGGGGCCTATAGGGCTTCTCGAGGAGTTGTTAGAAAGATAGTGAAGGGATTTGGCAGGGGGTTCATATATTTTCGGGAGTCTGACTTGTAGCTTACGGTTTCTGTGGGAGATATTGCATGGTCTGGTGGCCAGGATCATGGAGTATGTGAGATTGTTAGGAAGTGCCATAATAGATGGCATAGCATGCAGCATGTCAAAATCTATAGTCGTGGATATGTATAGGATAGACCTTAGTAGGACAGTGTAGATAGCTGGCATATACATAGTTAGGTGTTTATTAAACAAAGTTCTTTTTATGAACTTGGGACACAGCAGTTTGGGACACAGCAGTTTAACAGTATCGATTCCCTACAGCCTCCCTTCCTTTTCGGGACAAGAAATACAAGGGTTGTCCAGAAGGTCTGTTTATTAAAAACTAGAAATAAACCAATTAAAAATATTAACAAATTATAAATTTCCATCATCATCAATGAAATCCCCATTGCTATGGTTAGTACCATGAAGAATGATCAATACACTGATAAATTCACTTATCAATGCTATATTTAACTTAAATGTAGACTTGTTAAAGCACACATATCACCATGTGTACATTTGGTTTACCCCAAGTGCCCATTTGCCATGAGTGGAAAGGTGAATGAGGATTCCAGATAAACCTTTAATTAAAAAAAAAAGTAGTGATTAAATCAGAACATCCTTGCTAGCTAAGTCTCTCTATTTTTCATGCATTTTCAACAGACATGTCATTATACAAAACAGCATTCAAGAAAACTCAATATAAAGCCAGACTACTTGACATTCATGCATGTAAATCGCATACAAAAAGAAAAATGTGTACTTAATGTATATGTTTACTAGGTTCCCTTCAATTATGTTTCTATTGCATTATTGTGTAAAAAGTGTGCATTTGCCAATGTTCAATGGGCAATTTAAATTGGGTAAAAGTGATTGTGAGTTGAAACCCCTCTACCTATTTCATTGAGTGGTTCAGAGCTAGTAGCAGGACCCTGCTCAGTGATCTAAACAGGGAATTACTTCAATTACATTCTTCTTCTAGGCATGTGCAAAGTGAGATAATATATGGCACCCATTCTGAAATAGGCCATTACTCAGAAAAGGAATCATGTCTCCCAATATTCACACCAATTGGGTCTATTTTATCAAATCCAAAGTTTCCAGAAGCACTTACACTTTTGATATATTTACTAATTTCCCAGGATGCACAGTCAATTGATATACCCTCATAGTACTTTCACAAATAAAAGGAGCTGGGATTTAATCTTCCCCTTTAGAGTATACCTCCCCATAGAATTATTTTTCTCCTTGCACTATACTTACATAGGAATTTATTTTGGGCTGTCTCACAGACAGGTGGGGACCCTGTGAAGGACTGCTTCAATTCTTGCTTCTAGTAACAGCTGAGCATCAGTCAGCAAAATGGGTCAGCATCCCTCCAGTGCCTGTTTTCTCTCCTTGTGTATTGAACCTGTCTATTTCCTTTCCCACTTAGAAAGGCCTGGGGTTGAATTCCATAGGAGCCTTTCACAACTGTCTGACAGCAATCCCAGATGTCATCATTGAGCGATTCCATGTCATTTCATCCCGGGATGAACAAACAATGGGTTTTTCTCTGTGGATATTTCAATGCGAAAACTCATCTTTTGTTATCCTCTTTAATTATTTAACTATTCCCGAACACCCACACCCCATCCATATATATATTTTTTAATCCCCCTACAAAATTCGATGAGTTTTCATGTTGAAATGACAAGGGAGAAAAACCCAGCGTCCTTTCATCCCAGGATGAAAGGACGTTGTATCCATTGAGCGTAGGAACAGACTGTCACAGTAACCAGTGCTCTACAGTCTCCACATATGCCAGTGGAGGCAACACATCTCATGTTACTTTGCTTTTCCAGGAATGCCCTCAGAGGCTCCTCCTAGATCAAGGACTGAATGGATATAAACTGTAGCCCCAACTGTGTCACTAGCAGATCGATAGATGCAAATCTCCCTTTAGATGTTAAGCATCACCTCCAGAGCAGACCCCAGGCTGCCCGTGGAAGCATACACCATGTGCCAGTTTACTAGGAGGGAGAACACATCCAAGTACTCTAGGGTGTTTTAATTGGCTGACATCTAGTTTGGGGGAATTTTCAACCCCCCCAAATCAGGCATGAGCAATTGTTATTTGTTAAACAAAACAATTTTTATGAACTTGATACACACAGCAGTTTAACAGTAGTGATTCTCTACAGTTCCCCTCCTCTTGTGGGACGAGAAATACACAGGGTTGTACAAAAGGTCCATTTATTAAAAACTGAAAATGATCAAATCAATTTAAAACATAAACAAATTATATATTGTCATCATTCTCAATGAAATCCCAATGGTTACTATAATGAAGAATTATCAATTTACTGAAAGATGTAATTATCACTTCTGTATTTAACTTCAATGTAGTAACATCTGCCAGCAATCCCAGATGTGTCCCGGGAAAAGCAAGCTATTCTATTCTCGCTCCTGTTGTAAATTCCTCTATCTCTTTCTTCAGTCCGCCTGTCAGTTCATCAGTGAGTGAGCCCCCTTCAATCTATAGGTTTGGGCTTTTATAGATTAGAAGCTGTGAAGCGTGAATTGCATCCTTCATGGAAGACCAGTTTGATGAGAATTTCTTATTACATTTCTTATTACTTGGGGCCTTCTCAGAATATATTCTTTATATATCAATGTTTCCCTGTTTAGTTCTTTAAACAGGGCAACATTAAAACATGTTTACAATCAAGCTCCTGTCAAAGATGTACACTTCATAACTCTGTACGTTTAATTTTGCAAGCTGATGCCCAGTCCTGCAAAGACGAATGCAGAAATAATGTAGACCTCAAATAGTTTTTTCTCCCTTTAATAAAGTTTGCTGGATACTTTCATATAAGTGGAAGAATTTATTTTTGGTCTGGTCATTTACTGTGGGAAAACCCACAGAAAATTCTTGTAGATGAGCTGTTGACATCACAATATTTCCTCGCATGTGTTTCTTTCAAATGCTTTGTGCAGGATGCAGTTCATATATTTATTTTTCCATGTGGATTTCCATTTGCATCCTTAATTTTCCCTCCAATAGGAACTCAATGTTGAAGTGGTTGTAAATCAAAAGGCAAGAGAGGACTTGAGACAATCTCCCTTCTGTCTTCTACCCAATCTGAGCTACTTAAAGAATCATCCTGCCGAGAGCCTGGTTGTGAGAAAATCGCCATTTATATCCCCAAAACACATAAATTGGATGATTTGTCTCACATTGTATAAACCAAATGCCCAGACATGAACTGCACTCCTTTAGCATTGTCGTGTACAATCATGACTCAATTTCAGTAGCAGAGAAGTGATATTTGCATGTAACTCTTTCATTTTATGGCAACAGATTTAAAGTGAAGGAGCAAAAAGTCTTGTTAACACTATTGCATTCCTCTGAAAGAATTATTCAATCCGTCCAGATTGGGATTGCTTTCCTGTGGAAATGGCTCGTCGTTCAGCAGGAGACCAACCATCAGACCTCACTCCAAGATCACCACCGGAGGCATGCTGATCCATGTAGTCATGTGTATACAAAATGAAGTGTTACAAGCAGCAGTGCTACACTTCTGTCCATCCTAAGAGGATCATAACAGACCAATGTTTGTGATCTTCACTGGCTAACGTGTCAGAAACCCCGTCAAGGTGCACACTACACAGCAATCGACACACATGTCAAGTATCCTCTGGAGGAACTATTATCCAGACTGAGTGTCTCTCTCGAGCATTAGTACTTGAAATGGAAACATCTCTCCAACCCAAGAAGGGGAAGCAAACAATGTTCTGTATAGCAACCACATAATAAGGTAAATGGCAATGAGGGACACATGAAACACGTGCTACTTGCAATGCCCTAATTGTGCACTTATTTTGGTTCTGGTTATATCCCCCATATAGTGTATAGAAACTACATCTGAGCTCATTAATTGCAATAGATGTAAGCGGCCCAGAATGTTAGTTCTTCTGGTTCAAACCCAAACATATACGAAGCAGAAAGCTTGAGGGGCAGACCCAACAGTGGGCAGAGCTGGAGGGCGCAGAGGTGTGAGGATCGCCCTAAGAACCACTGCAAAAACACTCCTGCACCCTCAGGTAACTGCTGCAAGACCTCCCCTGAACTATGTGCGTAGCATGCTACGCAACAGATTTTGCCATTGCTGCCCTCACATTCGCTGGGAGCGTGTGGAAGGAGGGCATTCTTGCAATCATGCTGCCAGAATGAAGAGATGGGTCAGCTTCCTTCCCATTCTTGCGACCATATGCAGAGCCAGAGATCATGACGCCTCTCAAGCGCCCCTTGCCACAAGCAGTTCCTACATAGGTAGGGCCAGCACTTTCCTTCTAACACGAGGCATGGCCCAACTATGATACCAGTAGGTAGGAGTTAGCACCCTGTTCCAAAAATGCAGAAATGCAGGGAAGCGGGATGCTGAAGAGAGATAAACCAACCCTGCTGGTTTCTCTCCTGCCTATCCAGTAAAATACTATTGCCTTGCACAGTGACATTGTCTAAGCAATTTAGCAACCCCCCCTATATTTCCTTACTGTGCGCAATAATTCTGGAAACAGCATCAGCATTCATTCTGGCCACAATGCCCCACTTCCTCCATCTATCAAGGCCCAAGTGTGGGCCTCAGCAACGCTGGCACCCATGACTCGTTATAATTCCTGTCCGAAGGCAGGACATACCACCCTTCGCTCAAAACATTCCTATGTCAGCCTCATGGTGCCCCCATTAGAATCGCCAGTAGAACATTGTGCTCTCCCAGCCTTGAGCCTTCACCGCCTCATCACCAGGTGTCCACAGGTGTGACCTGCACCACATCCCCACCCTGTAAGGGACCACAGGAGATATATTTGCCAAGCACAGATGATGAGCCCTCAAAGCCCAGCAGTAAGGGGGGGATAATGTGAATCACAGCACCAGCTCAGCAGGACTCAGGATTCATAGTCTGGTACGACAGCAGAAGAAATAGGCGCATTGTGAGTATGGGGGATGTTCTTATACCGCCCAGGGACAAGCAACTGAGTTTCTAAAAGAAACAATATAAGAAAGGCTTCCTGGCTTGGAGGTGGAGCAACTCAGAGTAAGTACTGAGACAAGGAAGAGGGTAAGTGGCATGTGAACAGTGTATGTAAGTGCGCTGCTGCCTGTCCTTCTTTGTTCTACAGTGCAGAAAAAATATGTGTTCCCTGTGATAATTCATCCCCTTTCCTGCTGTACTGTATCTAGGAATTTTGTACGTATGCCCACGTTCAACAAGCAACACTCTCATTTGAGTGATTCAAGGCAAACAGTCAGGGTACTGTCGTAAACTAAAGGCAGTCTGTGTACCAAAATAATTAAAATAAATGCACACTTGAAATGCCCTAGTCCAAACAGACTACAACAGCGGTCTTCAAAGGTTTTTGGCATGGGCCCAATGAGCAAAATGTGGGCAGGCCGGGCCACCCCAAAAATGCCAAATGGACAGTAAGTCCAAATGGCTATAAACTATCGCGTGCTGTCAATGCACCCTACTCCAAGAATAGGGCCTGGGCTCTCCCACCTGCAGCCATCACAGTCTCTCAGCTCCTTCATCCCACTCCTAACCCAGTCCTTGGGCTATCCCCATACTCACCACAGACCCTGGGCTCTCCCCACCCTGCTACCAACATTGTCCCTGGCCTCTCCCCATCCTGCTCACACCACCAGTGTTCACTTTCATTATTTTTATCTAAGTGCAGATCTGGCTGCCTTTTGTGCACACTTTATTTTCCACGTACGCAATTGACTAACAAGCTAAGCCACTTTGTGGGCATGCGAAATTAGTGAGCTACCATTGCCGATGAGAGTTTGGAAAGGAATTTCCCCTTCCCAACCTCTGCAATTCTTTACAAATCTGTGTAAAAGGTGCATCGTACAACATTTCCAAATACATAGGCTAACAAAACAAATATTTTATATGTGATTATTAAGAGAACTCAACCAGCTCAAGATCTCAAGAGCTGCCACAGTATCTAGTAAAAGTACTCCTGTGTAGAATTTCTTTTTTGCTTTATGCCACTGAAAAACACTTATCGCTTTTCATAACTGATGTGGTTGTCAAGAAATCAGACAGGATACAATATTTGCAGATGGAATAATGGCAAGTAAAAGGAATGTGTCAGAAAACATGCCAATAGGAATTCATGTGTCACTTCAAGTAATTTACGGGCCAGGAGAACATGCCTCTCATAATTTGTGTAAGGATGATAATTGCATCCAAATAGCTGCACCACAGAATATGATGATACAAATTCCTTAGTTTCTGCTTACTATCCACATTACATTGTCCTGTGAGTTGTAACAACACTTTCTCAAAACCAGCATACAGCTAAGAGACATATCCCTAAAAATGGGCCCATCAAAAACAGAAAACGACGAGCACAAAGGAGTCGACCCCTGGCTTCTGTCCACAAAGCTCCACTGATATTTTTTTCAAATCAGTGCCCAGCAAAGCAGTGGCATAGGAAGGAACTATAATATTTCTGCCCAATCTCAAGACGAATTATAAGGGGAAAGAACATATTTTAATAAGCATAAAGTATCCCTGTTGGCAAAGCTAATTATTTGTGTACACCCTGAAAAATCATTTCACTCCAAGTAGGAAGTACATTCTTATCAGAGCTTTACTTGTAACCCTGACATGAGAGGTAAAATGACTGGACACATAATACAGCCTATATTTTTTCCCACCCTTCCTCACCACAATCTGGACAAAATTCAACAAGAGCCTTACTGGGGTTTGTTATGGAGCCCAGTGGAAGAAAATCTGAGGTTAATAGCATCAATGCTTAGAGGTACAATAGCTTGAGTGCATTCTTCTGTACCTAGGGGTCGCTCTGTAATTCATTGTTATCAGTCGAACAAGATGCAGGGTGATGCTAGAGTCAAATAAATGAAGAACACATGTTTATATTGAAATGCTCTCAGCAGCTGAGCATAGAAAGAAGAAACAGAAGGTGCAGTTCTCTAGACTGTTACTAGAGTTTCCTATTTGTTAGGAAAAAAACAACCTATTTCCTTCACTGTAATGTACTGTCAAAACAACTGACTTTGTTTTTGAAAGTTGCTAATTTGTTTATTACTCGCAAGGAGTGTTTTCCTGCGCCCTTCCACCCATGCCCGCCTTCCCCTACTGTGCTAGCCTCCAATAATAGTTGACAGGGCACAGTAACAAGTGAGGGATAGTAGCAGCAAAACACTGACTGGGATATTTGCATCCCCATGATACTTTGCAAGCAAAACAAATGTAGCGCCTCACCATGATATGTGCATTTTAAGAAAATTTCATGAATCTGCATGTACACAATTATTTTGCTGTGAATACCAGAATGTTTGCAACTTTCCCCACCCTTATATCATTGGATAGGATTATACAACTGATAATTGAAACAGTGTTGTACAGCAGCAAGTTACAGAATAGTTTGATAAGGCCTATGCCCAAAGCAACACTGAACACTTGGAAAGAAAGCAGATTGTGTGAAAAGCATTCTATTGTCTGAATGTCTGCTGCCCTAATATTATAGACTAGAAATACCAGCCATAGCCCATACCCATTATCCTTGCATGCCACGTAAATGATATTGCAATGTTTCTCTCCACGTATAGGATAATGTTAGCAATGCTAAGGTAGCAGACGCTGAGCATGACATGTGTCTACTCAAAATCCTTAGAGAGCAAATTTATATTTGAGTTATATAATGCGTTAACTTGCAAGAGGACTGCTTCAAAACGCTTGTGTGCCATATGCACTAAGAATATGAAGAATAGGAAGCATGGGATAAGGTTACACATCCAAGTAGCCTGCTTACTTACAGTCAGTATCAGATATTTGAGATAATAGTTGGGTTACATAGAGTGGATGATGCTTTTATTATTGTTACGCTTATAATTATTAGGGTATTGTTTGAGAGCAGACCTAGCTTTGGGAGGAATGGATCACTTTGCAATCATAGGGTGAAGAACACAGTGAGGGAAGCAGAGAAAAAGAGAGTGGGAGCTAATATGAGAGGGCACGGACGGGCAATTTGCAGCAAGGGATCTACAAGCAATCAGGGGAAGAGACAGCTGAGAGCAGATCAGAGTCTCAGGTATGGTGGGGACTGGAGGGTATGTGGACCTATGTTTTACAGAGAAGCCATTACTTACATTAGCTCTTTCCTGAACAGTAGCCACGATGGGGTGAGTCTGATGTTGACAGGAAGCGGTTCCAGAGTCTTGGAGCATAAATAGAGAAGGCTGGTCTTCTCTTTCTTTCCTTCCTGCACCGTCGGAGTTCAAGGCTGAACCTTTCCTTAATTCTGTTGGAACGCAGTGCTCCGAAGATGCTGAGTTTCTCAGGCAGGTAGCTTGGGGACTTCAGGGTGGCAGCCTTCTGGATGATACAACAGGATTTGAACATGAAATGGGCTTGCACTGGGAGCCAGTTCATTTGGAGGAGGGTTGGGGTGATGTGGTAGAATTTCCAGAGTCATTTGATGAGCTCTCTTCAAAATCTGCTCACAATCACATTTTTCATATGTTCCCCAATGTTTGGACATTGTACAGAAACAATCTAATGATATTACACTTGCAATTTACGCCTATATAATCTGGTTCATGATGCATTTTTGTATATCTTTTACCTTTCCTTCATTTATATTGCTTATCCTCTATTTAGAAGACACGTGTATGGGGGTGCTATTGGTACTCTTGTTCGGAACAGAATTGCCCGAGCATTTCGGTGCTGGACTGCCCATTTGGGTGGGAGAAAGACTGATATGCAAATGGATATTTCACATCTTTGAAAGGTACACTGGTGTCTGTCAAACCCTCTGCTAGACCCAAACTCCATGCACACATGCAATGCATGGCACTTGTGCTGATGACCTCCCCATAGCAGACGCAATAAGTCGTTCCAATAAGGGATATGGTTTTTATATAGATGAAGTGGAGGTGCGTCCCGTCAACATTATAAGTTTGCTAAAAGGGCACTGGAAAGGGGTGAAAAGCATGTTATCGTTCTTGGTCCTGAGACCACGCAATCTCCTCCTTTCCTTCCCTAAATAGTACCCTCATACAGCCGTACACGCCTCTAATTCCAAGTCCATGACAGTCAAATACTTCTTCAATCTTAGAGTGGGTAGCAGGTCTCTCTCCCCCACAGGTGCCTGTCTTCCCAAAAGAATCCATGCCACTGTAAGACTTCTGGAGCACCCTCTACAGTTCCGCAAAATGCTAAAAAAGTAACCTTCTTCACCGCTTTCCCTTCACCGGAAATGACCCAACTGCTGCAGTTAAAGGTGTTCAATCTTGGCTGGGTTAGCCTGCCCTACCTAGCTATTCTCACCTTTTGAAAACAGTTCTGCCACCAAGGGCACATTCTACTCGAATATTGGGAACCAATTCTCCATCACCTCAAGCCCCTTCCTGACTTGCTACAGCCTTCCCAAGAAGACCCGCTTTTTGCTTCACCGGCTCGATCGTGCACTTTTACGCACAACTGTACTGTTGAGCAGAAGGCTCCCCACTTCTTATGGCTGCACTAGAAAGTTAGGGAACAACTCAGAAGAATGCTCTAATGTTCCTAGTGTGTTAACTAACCCTTCTCTGTACAAGCTGTGGCTGTTTTCTTCATTTGTCACATTAGGAAACGTATTGTCTATATGCTGTATAGTAGAGTATTGGGTGTGGTCACTGTTTTCCCATCACTAAAGGTTACTTGTGTCTATTGGTCTGGTTGACAAAAAATGTATAGATATCTTTCATATACACTTGTATAAGAGTAATCTGTGGTTTGTTGCTTCTGTGTGCTCATTGTGGGCTTCGGATCGCTCTCACCCCTCTGAGGCTTAGTCTTGACCGCCTGCCAAGCTACCTAGATTGTCTGGCTTGTCCAGAAAGTTCCCCAGTTTCACTAAACGGGGGGTGGCCTCCTAAACGTCTGCCATCAGGTCAGGGTTTTGAAATCCATCTTTACACCCTCCATCAGCAATCGTTGACCCATGGGCTCCTCCTTCCATCCCCTGTGCAATAGCACGGCCGATTGACGCAGAGAGACACATGGAACCCAGATTGTTAAGTCTCCTGAGTCTTCAGGGGTAAAAAAGCTGTAAGGAGCATAAAAGCATAAAATTACATTTCAAGCGTGAAGCAGAGGCAACTGTGTGCCCTCCAACTCCCCTTTTCACCATACCCTAGCACTTTGCTATTTCACATATGTCACCTGGCCTGTTTTATAGCTGCCTGTTTTGTCTCCCCCCCTTTTTGTTATTCTCCTACTTCCCCCCGCCGCACTACTCTGATAGGCCGTCTGGCCTAGCATGTTAGTTGCCTGTTTTTGTTCTTCCCCTTCTCCCTCACTCCCTCCTCCTTCCCCGCCCCCCTATTTTTAAATTCCGACACTACCTCAATTGCCGTCAGGCATAGTAATGTAGCCGCATGTCTGTCTCATTCTTTTGCCCTCCTCCTCCCCTCCCTTTCATTGTCCAATAGCGCTTACTCTATCATCTTTCTTGTGACCTGTGTGATAGCAGCTTGTTTTTCTCTTCCCCACTTCCCTCATTGTCTTCTCCTCCCACTGCCCCTCCAGCACTATCTGTAGCGTCTGATAGTAGCTTGTTTTGTTCTTCTCCTCCGCCCTTATTCCAACCCCTCTTCCACCCCTCCCCCCTCTTGTTAAACTCTGGCACTACAACAATTGCTGTCAGGAATAGTAATGAAGCCGCTTGTCTGTCTCATTCCCCCCCCCCGTGTCGCCTCCCCTCCTCTTCATTGTCCCTGCACTTGCTCTTTCTGAAATGTCGCCAGGCAGATTATGATAGTTATTTTTCACATTCTGAATGTATCAAGGACTTGTAAGAATGTCACTGTATTCTCCCTTGTTCCCTACCTACCTTGAAGCGCTTTGAAACACATTGTGTATAGGCGCTACACAAATAAACAATCAATCAATCAAGTGTGAAGCAGAGGCAACTGTGAGGAAGCAGGTACACAGTAGAGGCAGTGCCAGGATGGGAAGGGCACTGTCACGATGCAGTGCTCCGTATGAGGATGTGGCACAAGTTTAGTATGCTAAGGGACAGGTATGTTAGCAGCCACTCTGCCTGTGTCATTCCACCTGCATCAGGCATGACAAAACACAGCCCTCCTGGTAGCCAGGAATAAGGGTGTGGGCAGACCTTCATATTTCGGTCTGTCTGCCCACACCAGGAGTGCATTAGTGATTCCTCATGATGACTGATAATTGCTTTTTGGATAGTGAGGCTCCTTTAACACCACTGAGCAACACCAACTCAAAGGAATCTTCTACAGTGACCTTCAATACACCATCCCTTAGAAGTGTATTGCACTATTCTTCTCCAATGGCGGTCCAGTTTCTGATTATGTGGAAGGCCAGCAGAAGCACAGCGACTGCCCACAGTGAGATTGGAAGATTCCCAAAGATAAGGGCTGCTCCAAAATTGTATCTCATATTCAGTCTTCATATACTTCTTGTTGTCATACTATGTTGGTTGTTTATACAGTAATGAATGTAGCCGCCTGTCTGTCTCATTCTTTTGCCCTTTTCCTCTCCTCCCTTTCATTGTCCAATAGCGTTTACTCTATCACCTTTCTCGTGACCTGTGTGATACCAGCTTGTTTTTCTCTCCCCCACTTCATATACTTCATATACTTCTTGTTGTCATACTATGTTGGTTGTTCATACAGTACTTATGCAGCCCGAAGGCCTGTTCAAATCCCTGCAAGAGAACCAAAGACAATAAAGCAAAGATGGGAAGATGGGACAGAATGAAGACAGTAAGAGCAAAGAAGAGTATATCATCTTATGCCATTTTGTTTTGCTTGTACAATGTCCTGCACCAAACCTTAATTTGCCCTCGCCAAAGACTACCCACCCAATGGAGGCTGCAGCCTATTCCAACCCTCCGCCTGTCCTCTGTTACCTACCCTCTTCCTCCAGATGCCGGTCTATCCCACTAGAGCCACTTGCAAATGGTACCCTCCATCAGAGCAGCGACCATCATTTGGAAGAATCTTGAAGGAAAACCTTTGCGGCCAGTAGCTTCACTAGGAAGCAGGCTTTCAACTCCATTTCAGAAGGCCTCGGAACACTCTATAATCCTAGAGGTTTTTATACCCATCTCTTGTTTGCATAGGAGACACCCATTTCACAGAAACGGGATATGTAGGCTTTGAAATTTTGTATCCAGCATCTGCCACCACCATCAGTACCAGAAAAGGATTACAGAATCCTCTTATGTTACCTACGAGATGATAATCATTGAGCTTTATTAAAGCAGCAAGTCTGACAAATACATACTCAATCTCCAATTTGATATTCCGGCCTGTGCCCTCTGAAATACCACTATACTTCACAAAGGGTCTGTGATAATCCTCCAGGACATAGCTCATTGCTTCATCACTACTAAATACAACAGCTGTAAGGTTATAGTAGAAGCAAGCCATGCCAACCTTTCTGCCTTAGACCTCCACCCTGACAAGGCTCTGATGCCTGTTATCCACAACCATTGATGGAGTGGTGTTGTTTGCGATTGCGGTACACGGCCTCTATGGCATGGGGGACTATCAATTCCACATGGGTGCAGTCGATGGCACCGACACAATTGGGCATGCCTGCCAGTGCATGGGAGCCTACTTTGGTTTCGGCTATCTCCTGTGCAGTCCGTGGTAGGGATATGTGGGTACTTGCGTGCTTCAGGAGGGCATCTAGCACTTGGTTCAGCATGCGTGAAAATAGTGGTTGTGAAATGCCATGCAGCTGGCCCACTGTGTGTTGGTAGGTGCCTGTGGCCAGGAAGTGTGGCACAGACACCACCTTTAGTAGTGGGGGGATGCAGTGCATATTTGTATGTGGCTGGCAATCTCATTCTGTAGCATGTGCACTATGGTGGTGATGGTGTCACGGTTCAACCGGTACAGGGTGTGGATCTGCTCAGGGGTAGGGTTGAATGGGCTGGGTCTGGTGCAAGGTATTGCTGGCTGCCTACGAGGCTCTGGTGGCTGCGCTGGTGGTACTGGATGGGCCTGTCTCAACCTCCTTCTCCTCCTGTGTCTCCTCTGTGCTGCCTGTTCTTGCTGCTGTTGTTGTTGTTGCAGTTGTTGCTATAGTTGTATCAGTATAGGCAGGTACTCCTGCGCCATGTTTGCAAATGCTAGTTTTGGCATTTTGGTGTAGGAAGGGGTGTGGTGTTTAGTTGTGCTCCTTTTGTACTGGGCAACTCTGCATTGCCTACACCGGGGGGGGGGGGTTGTGGTGTGTGGGTGTGCTCAGTTCATACTGGCACAGCCTCCTTTGACTCCACCTGTGGGGATTGTGTGCACCTGTGGCAGCTGCCTTGTATCTTGCTTGCTGTTTGCGGGTGGTCTGAGATGCCTGTGGCGATGCCGATATTTGCATGTATGCGTGGGTTGGAATTACCCCCTATTACCGGCATGCCGGTATTTTCTCTCTGAAGGGGCGCGTGTACGCACCTATGCCGCTATTAGCGGCACCGTTGTTTGGTATGCCGCTAATACCGGGTTTGCGGGTTGGAATGCTACGGAACGGTAAATGATGCCGGTATTTACATACCGGCATCGTTTTTCCCATACCGGCATACCTCGTAATGAGGGCCAATGTGTCGAATACCCAAAAAAAATTATAACATTTTCTATATTGAAATTGGACATACGAAAATTTAGTTTACATTTCAGCAATCTGTTGTTTGGAGTGGTTACTCAGCAGGACAACGAGGGAATGGAACTTCCTGAAATTATGTAAGATCACCTAAACTTAATATTTGTGCGATAAAAAACTGCATGTGTGCTGTATGCATAATGCCTAATTCAGGGACGTGCAAATGTGTGATTTGACCAAAATAATTGACACAGTATGTTATGTTATGGTGTATGATATTTATACCACACACTATGAAATAAACGAGTGCATAACTCGTGGTTTGTTTATCTCTATAGTAATGATTGTTATTTGTGTATAGTTTAAAGAGGAGTGAATAGAGGTATGATATTTTTGGACGTATTGCTTAGTGGCTTTGCACACTAATATATTCAGTGCAGAGTTATGGGTTGTTAAATGGGCCATATTGTGATGATTTTTCCTCGAAGACCCACAACCACAACCTGTATGCAGGCTAATGATATCTACACCGCTTTGTCCCATGGCATATCCTGATGTGCTATTATCAAACGGTCTACACCGTGTAATGGGGGATCATACGCTTCTTACCACACGGTTAAGCTATATTTTCTTCAAAAAAGAAGGTATGTTGATATGTGTCTGAAACCCGACAAATTCTTATGACAAAGGGTATATCTGTTACTCCAAATTTCTCTTATAAACCTTAAAACATATTTTTATTAAACACATAGATAATAATACTCATAAAATGATCACATTACATAAAAGCTCCATGAAAAAACACCATGACAAACCATGTAAAACAAAATTTTACACAAAGCAAAAGAAAGACACAAGAATATATAAATATTGTGGGTTAAATCACTTGATTACTCGATCAACACCACGTGAAGCTTCACGTTGGAGTTGTATTTCCTTTTTTCCACACTGATATTTAGATTGTTTACTAGACCCAACTTGCACAAGTTTCTGTCCCTAAACACACAATCGATGTAGGACATTCATCAGGGGTATTTTGTTGCTTGTGTTCTATGGTGGTGATAGAGTCTTCTTTCCTACCACTTTTCTCTTTGTCAGGTATATTTAAGTGGTTTGCGAACCCTTCCAAACTGTGGTGACTAAGTTCCACAGGCTACGGAATTTCCACCGAATGGTAAATAAAATGGGACAAAGATTTCCATTTCTTTGGGAATATCTCTCCAGATGTCTTCTATTCTGCGTTGGATGGAGGTAAAGAGTTAAGTTTCCTTCAATGTTTCCACTGATCCTTTAGGGCGGGGAAAAAAATGGCTCAAAATCAGGTCAGAAGGCAGTATTAGGCTGCTTCTTTGGTCTGTGTTCTGTGACTGATCTTCTACAGTAGTTGCAAAGCTTGTATTGAATTGCACATATCTGTCCCGGTGTAGATCTCATCTATGGCCACCTCCACGAATCCTGAAAATCCCTGCTCGCCAACAGTAAGTAGACAATCTAAATATCAGTGTGGAAAAAAGGAAATACAACTCCAACGTGGTGTTGATCGAGTAATCAAGTGATTTAACCCACAATATTTATATATTCTTGTGTCTTTCTTTTGCTTTGTGTAAAATTTTGTTTTACATGGTTTGTCATGGAGTTTTTTCATGGAGCTTTTATGTAATGTGATCATTTTATGAGTATTATTATCTATGTGTTTAATAAAAAGATGTTTTAAGGTTTATAAGAGAAATTTGGAGTAACAGATATACCCTTTGTCATAAGAATTCGTCAGGTTTCAGACACATATCAACATACCTTCTTTTTTGAAGAAAATATATCCTGATGTGCTGTCACCGTTGCATCCTTGTGCACCATAAAGTGGGGGTTGGGTGGAGGGGCGGGGGATGAACCTTTTCCATGGGCAATTGGTTCTCTTAACGAACACTAATTTTACCACTTCCATTCTAATGCCATCTGTTTGTGTTTAGGATCAGGTTTCATCCGGTTCTGAATTATATGGTAACTTGTTATATTCGATTACAGACCGGCTACTAAAATATATTCTTTTATTTTGTTATCTACACAGCTATATTGTACCGTTCTGCGGATATTTCCAGCTACTGTCAGATGGATTCTTCAGTCAACATTGGTGAATAATCATAAATGGTGCTTATTGTATAACCGTTATGTGGGACGACCGACAGGCACCAATCTGTCCTTTGGTGGTACTAGCAATAAGGAGCAACCTGTCAGCATTTATAATATAAATATGTGCTGAAGCGTTCTTTGCAAAATAAAAGCACGTGTTACATTGCAGACTATTGATCTTTTCTTTAAAATATATGTTTTGCTCTCCTATTTGAGACAAGAAAGAAAAGTTACCCGCTGTGAGAGGATGTGTGTGTTTATCTTCCTGGTTCTGCATTAAGTAACGTTATGGCATGGGTGATGACGGTGCATGTTTGGCTATGCTGGCCGGCCACGAACGTCATAAAAATAGGTGTAGCATATCGTTTGGACTAGTGATGTCAGTTTGAGGGGCAGGCAATCTGTATTCTTGCAGCGAGGGCACTTGAATTTAGGGCGATGCATCAACTGTTAAGATTAGCACAATATGGTCCCGCCTGAACTGTTATTTTCGCGTGTGTAAAAGTGAGGAAAACGAAGGTAAAATGCATAGAAAACATTTTAAAATCGATTACAGTATGCTTCAAAATACATGCCCAAATGATTGGGACAATACAAAGGGCCTCATCACAAGTCTGGCGGTAATCCTTAAATGCGGCAGTAGCGCTATTACCGCCGCATTTAAGGGTCCGCCAGATCATGGCTTTGGCGGATTTCCCCCCAGCTCTTAGCGGCAAAATTGCCAATTTTCGGCACAATTACTGCCGGCAGGAAATCCACTGGCGGTAATAGCACGAATTATCCCCATTGGGCCCAATGGGGAATGAGGAATTCTGGAATGGGCCCAATGGGGAATGGGCAATAACCCTTCTGCCAAACCCGTGATCCGGCGCTAATAGCGCTGGGGGGTTTGGCGGTAGGGCTTTTAGCGCCGGCGCTAATAGCACCGGCGTTACCGCCCAACTCGTGATGATGCCCAAAATGTTAGCAGATTTTCCCATTAAGACATAGGGCCTCATCACGAGTTGGGCGGTAACGCCGGCACTATTAGCGCCGGCGCTAATAGCCCTACTGCCAAACCCACCAAAGCCATGATCTGGCAGACCCTTAAATGCAGCGGTAATAGCGCTACCGGCACATTTAAGGGTTACTGCCCGACTCGTGATGAGGCCCATACTCATTTATGCGACCACCACTCCAGCACATACTGCCTCTAGTTTTCAACCTGTAAAAATAATTGCCCGCTGGACACCCTGGCCTTGGTATCATCATGGCATCTTTATTGCCAGCCTAGGCAAATGGTCATCCCCCTCTACGCGACTTCAATGCAATGAGCAAGATTACATCTGTTCCCTTGTGGAACTGTTAAATCATAAACCTTCGTGCTGTTCGCAAACTGACCTTTTTACTAGATAACTAATTCGTTCTTCCTCCCACCCCCCATGCCCAGAAAACCAGAATGTCTCTGCTACCTAAAATTAATCGTGTAGCTGCTAACTGCGAATGTTGTGAAGTTACTCATTCACCTGCATTTTGCAAAAGGGCCCCAAGTACTGTGTTTTTGATTCATTTGTGGGATTCATGAATTGCCCATGTATTGTATTATTGTGCATGTATGTTTTTACATTTGGTGGGTTTAACATTTTATCTTTCTGCACGCATGCAAGCTAATATGTATCAATTTCTATACCAATAGTAACACTAAAGTAACATCTCCCATCCATAATTACCTAAACTCAATGTATATAAAATTGCAACCTCACAGCCAATTTGCCGCAGTTCCCCAGTCATTAGTATGGTGTGCGCAACATAAAGCTTTCATGATCATGGGGACCCTTCCTGACCACCCCAACAACTGCTTGGATCTCTACATGAATTCATGCTCTAATTTTCGGGAATAATGCCAGATGGGCAGTCAATAAATGTTGTACGCCTTTAGATGGTCCTCATTCTTAAAGTCATGCTTCCTGTGAGATTATATAGAAGGTATTATCAAGCCTGAACACCAAGGAAATCAATTACAATCAACGGAGCAATAGTCTGGAAGTATATGTTCTAAACAGGCTGTTTGATGGATGGATCCACCAATGTAATGTACAGTCTACAGCGGATACCCAGGAGGCGTGTGTATGTGTGTATTTGTGTGGAAATTAGCACAGGTCATGGAGGGATAATTTGGGTACCCTGTGATTTTAGAACACGCCATGGATTCATTAGTCTCACAATCTGATCTCGAACAGTTCATAATGGGATACATCTGGCAGTATACAATCTAGAAAAAGGTCTTGTGTGATGAGGTTGATACAGTAGGTGGTGGTGTAGAGCAGATCAGTATAGGTTTGTCTGTGTGTTCTGAAAAAGCTTATGAAATGATGAGTATGGCAGTGGGAAATCTGAATCATATCATGAAGCCCTTGCAGGACAAGGCCGCTGTGTTGTATGATACAGGTGCGTAGGAGATGCTGCACGTCGATACGTAATATGTTGCACCTACGTCCACGCATCCAAACCTTTAAGAACCGAGGATCGAGCCCTCTGCAGCAAAGTCGTCACAGGAAATAGCCAGTTTTGTGCGATGTAGGTGCGCAGGAGACACTGCCCGTCGATACATAATACGTTGCGTCTATGCCCATGCATCCAAAACTTTAAGAATCGAGGATCGGACCCTCTGCGGCGAAGCCCTCGCCTCACAGGACAAGGCTGCAGTGTTGTGCAATGAAGGTGTTTGGCGGCAAAGAGGTAGCGGCGCAGATTGCGATCCCAACATGCAGCCATCGACCATCAGCGTCCAAAAGTTCGTAAAAGGGCGGGGTGGGGGGGCAGCCACTACTGCTCCCTACTAAACTACCTGCCCTTTGCGCGTACTTCCTCCTAACCGTCTGACATAACATACTCTATTCTCTGCGCAACCCTAGGCTCGCCCCTTCCAGCGGTTAGCCGTACTTTGTGTTTTGTGTCTTTCTCTAGGTCCCCTCACTTGCGGTTCCTATGGTACTGTGATCTGTGCCCTTAAGCTGTCTTCCACTCTCTAGCCCCCCTAACTGTGGTTCCTTTTGTAATGTGATCTGTGCCCTTAGGCTCTCACACACTCTCTAGGCCCCTCCCCAACTGTGGCTATTGTTGTACTGTGATCTGTGCCCTTAGGCACTCTCTTACTCTCTAGCCCCCCCATGTCCCCTAACCAACCTGTGGCTTTTCTTGTACTGTGATCTGTGTCCTTGAGGTTCTCTCATCTCCCTAGGACACCACCCTGCTGTGGGTACTGTTTTTACTGTTGATTGTTCCCATCTGCCCGTTCTGTGTGCTCCCTACAGTGTGGCACCGCTCCCTCCACTCTGCACATCCTGCACTGTGTAGCTTGTGCTGTGCATCTCTCCTCTCTCTCTTCCACTCCCTCCTCCTCCAACCTCCTCCTTGCACCCTCTATGGTTCTCTAACTGCTACCCTATCCCTCTCACTAAGTCAGGAAGAATGAAGCTCAAGAGGGACATCCTGGTGTCCTGGTCTCCAACCCATGCCTCCCATTCACTGATACCTACATCAATGCTTCCTCCAGATAGACTCTTACCAACATCCTCTTTGTCACACCCTCTACATACCTATTGACCCCTCATATTGTCTCTGTTCTCTCTCCTTTTTACTCCTCTCCCATTAATGGTGGCACTTGGTGGAAGGTCCTCTTTGCCTCCTTCCACTCCTCCAAGACCATCATTAATGTCTATCTGAATGGTGGAACCGTCTTGGTCCAGGATCCTCAGCCCAATCTCCTCATTTTTGCTAGGCGTCTCCCGTGTTTTATCAACTTCCTCCCTTCTCCTGCTACTCCTACCTGCACCTCTCCTACCAGCACCTCTCTGGTTCCTCTGCCACCTCCTTCTTCCATCACCTCTCTTGCACTCTCCTCATTTTTTCTGGCTACCTTGCCATCTCCTTCCCCCTCTGCTCACTCTCAGGCCCCTCTACCACCTCTGCAGGGCGTAACTCAAGCTTGTACCCCTCCACAGAAGTCTTTCAAATGTGGCAACTTGCTCCACGTCGCTACTCTTAACTCTCGCTCTGGTGTCAAACGCTCCTCTGACAACTGCCACCTGCTTGAAGAACTTGACCTGGAGGTCCTCGCTCTCACTGAGACATGGTTCATGTCCAGCTCTGTCGTGTGTTTTGACACTCTCCTCCCTAATGGCTACAAGATCCTCTCCAAACCCAGATCCAATCGCCCCGGAGGTGGAGTAGCCCTGATCTTTCCGGAGTGGGTTCCTGCTTTTGTCATTCCTACGCAGGCCTACTCCTCCTTTCAATGTCAGATCTGCAGGCTCTGTATCTCAACTGGTCTCTCTCTTACTGTGGCCACAATTTACAGGCCACCTGACCAGGTTGCCCTCTTCCTCTCAGAGTGGGCTGACCTCTCCTCTTCACTGCTTGCCTCTACCTCTCAACCTCTCCTCCTCAGAGACATCAAGATCCACCTGGATGCTTTTAATCCCTCCTTGGGGCTCTTATACAACATCTGCGACACTCTCTTTACATTCTACCCGCTGGTCAGACACACTTGGCTGGGCACACCTTGGATGCTCTCATCTCTTCACATATCCTCCTCTCAAACCCTCTCACCACTCCTCTCTCGTGGACTGGCCACTTTCTGCTCTCCTCTCATCTGAAGCTCTCCCAGGAAAAGCCAACCCCAGCACTCCCACCTACCTTCTCTGTCATTCGGCCCATGAAGCGTGTGTCAGTGGAGGCCTTTGCTGCTACTTTCTCTGCACCTCCTATGCCTGCGGCTGACTCACACTCTGGCACATCCCTCTCTAACCTGCAGCACTCGATCTCCAATACTCTGGATGTCCTTGCACCCCATGTCATGAGAATCCGTCTGAAGCCTACCTCCAAGTGCAACTTTTGATAGGACACTCACCTCGCCACCCTGAAACACAAGTGTAGGGTGGCCGAGAGGAAGTGGAGGGCATCAGGCGCATTCTCTGACAAACTGGCTTGCTGCCTGCTCCAAAGGCAATACAGACTTTCTGTCCGGTCCAGGAAGAGAGCCCACATCCAAGCCCACGTCTCTGCAGCTTCTCACAACAAGGCCAAACTCTTTAAAATCTGCAGGGAGCTAGCCAATCATTCTGCAGTCTCCACTGTGATGGTGGAAATGCATTGGAGGGACAGGGCCTCCAAATCCTTGTCCTTTATTGCTTTTTATCATGTATGCTCGATCTTCCTTTATTTGGTTTGGTGAACAGACCCTTGGCATACCCTTATGGCACCCATGGGTGGGAGTACGACACTGTACTCCTAGTGTATGTTTTTGGGAACCTGTGTGTGGCCACAGAGCAGGGTATGGGCTGGTGGCAGTTCTGTGCTGAATTGACAGCTGCCCTGACCATCCTCCATTTTGGCATGCCCAGGCCCTGTCCTTGGAATCAGTGCATTCAAGATGGCCCCTGTGGCCTCTTGCTTTCTATCGCCTGTTACCTTACTTTTCCCAAAGTCCCGGGAAGCCCTGACTCTGTCCCTTCCCTCGGACTGGCTGGTGGATGGAAGTTCCATATATAGGGTTGTGGGGAAGTCCAGGCCAGACTGGCTGGAGCCTTCCCAATGACAGTATGTTGTGGGTACACCCCTGGGGTGGGACCTGGGTGAATGGAGTGTGTGACAAATACTCATTCTGTGTTATGGGTGTCTAGTATCTGGTGGTTAACACAATGACTGAGACAGCCCTGCCCGAAACTGGTATGAATGCAGTGTGTAGTGCTGAATGGCAGAGTGCTTGTCCGAATCCACATTCTGTGTTGTGAGTGTCTGGATGGAGAAGAATGGCCTGAATGCACTGTGTGCCGGATTGGCTGCCTGGCTGCTTGAATGCCCTTCTGAGTGATTGGTTGCCTGAGAGTGAGACCCAGCAGAGTGAATGGGAGATCAACAGTGTATCTGGGGGCCTCTCACTGCTAGAAATCATTCAGAAGCTGAAGTTGATGCTTACTCTCGAAGCCAAGCCAGAAGAAGAAGGTGAACTGCTGTTCCCTTTGTTGGAATCTGAAAGCTGCTATGCCTTCAAGAACGGATCCAAGTGACGATCTGGCTAGGAGACCTCTTCCCGAGCTACGAGGGACCATCGTGCACAAGCTGACCTTTGCCAAAGCTCCCTGGTAGACAGACCTATGAAAGGCTGCTGACCAGAGAAGGGGACTGCCGAGGAGAATGAAGAGAAACACCGGACAGCCATCCACAGTCGGCGACCAGAACCGCAGTGCACCCTTTGCCTAAAACATTTGATCCAAGGACTCCCTTGCTCATCCTCGTCGACCGCTTTCGTCCTACCGGAAAAAGTCGAAGCCGCCGACGACCGAGGAGAATCCGCCAGTGGGTTTCCCACTACCCGAAGACCTCAGAGACGCCGACAAAGCTACTGAAGCCAGCCATGGTCCTGTCCCGTTTGCCGACGCCAGACACCGACGTACCCGACGCCCTTGCTTGCTCATCATCGAGGTGCACCGCACGCCTCAGCAGGATGTTTTCGATCGATCGTCAACCAGCACCGCAAGAACTGAAGCTGCTGCCGCAACAACAGTGTTCGGTCTTTGTCCTCGTGGGATCTCAACGATCCGTGGCTTCTGTCTTAACGGGAGCCGCTCAAGTATGATCAGTCGACGACCCGACGTTGAATTCTGTTATTCCAGGTACATTGGGGTTGTAGAACTATTTAGAAGGAAATAAAACTCTTGTGAACAATATATGGACTGGGCTTGTACTTTATTTACAGGTTGCCCAGGTGGGGGGATCCTCATACAGAACTGTATCTAGGCAAAGGGGCCAGTATTCTGCCAATTGTTCTAACCAACTGCTTCCCTCCTATATCTATTGTTGGTTCTCTTTATTACTCAATTTGTGTGACATTTAAACTAAGTCCAGTTGATGCACTTGAAATCTAATAGTAATTGTGGTACCACATAGAACTGTGTATATATTTGCCATTGTAGATTAACTGAGCACAAAGTGACTTATTGTGATTGTGTATGTAACAGTGAACCTTAATTATATAAAGACTGTGATTTCACTAATACAGTGTGCAGACATTTCTTTGTGGGTGCTTGGGGACTACACTGTACTTAAGAACCAGCCTGCATCACCTCCGGAGAAGCTAGGCCTTGATTGTTCGACCATAGCTACCGAAATAGAGACTCTTGGCTGGGATCCTCTGTGCCTCACCTCTGCCATATAGAGAGCAGGAGTACAGACACCCCCCTCCAGTCTTTACATCCACCTCTTCTGTGCCCTCTGTAGGGCTCTGGCTTCTCACTTCTCTCCTCTTGCTCTCCCTCTACCTCTCTTGGTGCCCCTCTGGCCACCTCTCCCTCTCTTCCTCCTTTCACCTCTTTCTCTCAGACCACACCTGACAATGTTTCTAGACAAGTCCGATCTATGGTAGTGTCATCTAAGCAGGTGCTCCTGAGCTCCTCCAGAACCATTAAGGATTGCATTGACACCCTGGCTCCATCCTTGGCCTATTTCTGCAATTTCTGCAAACACTCTTTTGCCAGTGGAACATTCCCCTCTCCCCTCAAGCACCCCCTTGTGAACCCCCTATTGAAAAAGCCTTCTGCCAATTCTTCCCGTCTGGCAAACTACTGCCCAATCTCTATCAGTCCTTTCCTGGGCAAATGCCTGGAAAAGCTGCCCATCTCCCAGCTTACTCTCCACACTGAATCTGTTGGCTGTCTCCATGACCATCAGCCTGGCTTCAGAGCAACCAGAGGCATGAAAACTGCTCTCCTGAACACCTGTCGAGATCTGCTCACTAATCTTGATTGTAGCCGTTCTTCAGTCCTCATTCAACTTGATTACTCCACTGCTTTTGACACGGTCAATCATGCCATCCTGATCAACCGTCTCTGTGAGAACCTGGGCACCGACCCTCCCAGGTCCAACTTGGGTCCTTTCTCTCCACCACCTCCCTCGCCATATGTGGTGTTCCCAAGGGCTCTAACCTCTCACCCTGGCTCTTCAATATCTACTTGGTCCCTTTGGCCCACCTTATCTCTACCTTCACCTCTAACTTTCAGTGTTATGTGGATGACACACAGCTCTCCTCCAGGCGCACCTCAGCCTCCTCTCCTCTCTCACTCATTCCTGACTGTCAATCCACAATTCAGGAGTGGTGCACCTCCAACGATCTCTACCTTAATGCCATTAAGACTGAGATCCTTCTCTTTCCCTCTCTCACTCTGGCCCCCTTCCTTGGGCCCTCTTCCTTCGCCTTCATGTGAGGCAAAACACCTTGGTGTCATCTTCATCTCCATTCTCTCCTTCACTCCTCACATCACGGACCTTGCCAAGAAGGCCCGCCCACTACCAGCTGCACCTCCTCAGAGGTATTCTTCCTTTTTTTTTACTTTCCCCCAGAAGCTTACTGTCTCTAGAGTCCTAGTTCTCTTTAGGCTGGACTGCAACATCCTCTTTTTCAATCTACCTTCCTCTACTCTCCGCCCTCCGCAACTAATCCAGAACAGGACTGCGAGACTTGGACAGGACAGGACAGGACTCGGTCGCTACAAGGATCAAGTTCAAGGCTTTGAGCATCATCCACAAGGCTTTCTGGGGCTGGGGCCTGTACTACATCTAACTCTCTTTTCCTAAACACCTTCCTTCTCAAGCCCTTCGCTCAGTCACCTCCAACTCTCTGAAGGTCAGACGCTCCTCCAGGCAGAGAGTGCGGTGTAGACCTCTCCCCTCTGCAGGTGCCTCCCTCTGGAATGGCCTCTGTGCCCCTCTCAAACGTGAACTGGACCACCTGGCGTTCCGGAAGCAGCTCAAGGCCTTCCTTTTCGCTTCTGCTTTCTCTTTTCCTCTCCCCCGCTGGCCTACCTGTCTGCTGCGACAACTGGTTGCCTGGCTACACTCAGAGTCTCACTGGGTACCAGGCTCCTTCATGACCAGTAGCCCCTGCACTGCCTCCGGGCCTACCGCGTACTTAGGGGCTGTATCTGGAACCCTACAGTTCGCTGCCTCCATGCATTTACTCAGAGCCGTGCTGCCCTGGCTGCACTTACTCAGAGCAATGCTGCACTGTTTGCACTTCCCCCCTTCCCTCCACCTTGCACTGACCCTCCCCTCCTTCACTTTGCGTATCACACTTGCACAATCTGAATGACACAAGGCCTAGTAAGATCGTTTGTTTTATCCTCCCTCTGTCTTCCCTCCCTTGTCTTGTCGTGCATAGAAACCCTTGTGTACAGGCACGTTATAAATGACTTATATCATATCATAGATGGGTGAATCTGAGCGTGTGACATCTAGATCTAATGGATATTCTGGCAATGTGTGGTCGAGTACATAAATAGATTCCTTTACCACTATGCATTAGAACAGCAATATGTGATCTGGCTTATTTATTCGTATTTTTAAAGCGCACAACAGCCCGGGGGCATCATGGCGCTGTTGCAGAATTGACAACATTGTTGGTTACAGAGGAAGGCATAATGGTTACATGGTCATTTGTATTTTTTGTTAGCTTATTTTGGTTACATAGAAATTGCATTTACAGACAGGTTGCGTAACAATACAGCTCGAGTTTGCAGGGTGGTCGCTAGGGTGCGGGGAGGTGAAGAGGGTTATGTGAATAGTGGGGTTTTGAGCGATTTGCAAAAGGAATCCAGAGAGGGTTCTGCTCTGAGAGAGTTGGGGAGGGCGTTCCAGAGCTTAGGTGATATGGAGGGAAACCAATGCCTCTGGCTTTGGCTCTTCTTACGGTGGGAATGCGGAGCTGGTTAGCATGATGGCTTCTTTTGTGGCGGTCGGAAGAATTCTTGGTTATGGTTTCTGATAAGTATGAAGGTGCGTCAAGATTGAGCTTAGATATGGAGTGGATGCGTCTGACAATATGATATCTCGATAGAGCCAAATAAACAGATCATGACCATATTTCTGTTTTAGTGATTCACAAAATCATAATATGCGTATTCGATCATTGCTATCGTTGAAAGATGGTACCAGATAACAAGATAAGATAATTGTGGAAGTGGGACCAACTTCCTACCACTATTTTATTTTAAATTTGCAGCAGATCAAGGTTACAGGCAGTTCTTCAGAAAGGGAGGGACACGGTGTTAGGATAATTTGACTCACCATTGATTATTGATAAAACAAATTCAGACTGAGCGTGGCAAAGAGCATCCAAATAATGTTCAAGATCACATATCTTGAATTGATAAATTGTGGCAATACAAGGAGTCTGGCACTCAGATGTTGGGCACAGTTCAGGTGGTCCTCAGAAACACAGACCGCCTCCTTCTTTCACCAGGTTCATCCCACATTTTAACTGGTTAGGCCACCAGTAGAGATGGCAGCCTTAGGAGTTTTTGGCAACAAGAACTGTCACTTTCCCTGCGGCTGAATAATGTGTCCGTGCTCTTCCTCTAGTATTCAAGCCATGCTCACGCATCTCAATTGTCACCAGCCGGAAAGAATGGACCAATCCAGAAAAATTTCTAGCTTCTATCTCAGGGTGCTGTATAAAGAGGAAAAGAGGAAAAAATAGAGTTATCAACTGCCTTAACATTTCAGGAAGGTCTTATAAAATATAAACAAGAATGTGTTGAGGCTAGCCTCTATAGAAGATACTACTGAAATCAATTCCTTCATGACCATGTAACCATGATCAGATTAAAAAAGAAAGAAGTAAATCAATGTAGTCCCTGGTTTTCTGTGAAAATAAAAACAGAATTTATTTCTTTTGCCACACAGAAAATAGTTGGTAACAAACTCCCTCACCAAAACTACTCTGCTCCATACAATTTGCTAGAAAATAAATCAAGCATACACACAAAAGAGTATTCCTGCTGGAAACTAATATCCCACCGTGTCTCCCTCTCTATCCACCAGGATCTTCCATCCATATTCCACCCTTCCGGCAAGGCCCCTCTTTTACACCACCCAACACTGCAGCCCTAGGGCTTATCGCAATGGCACCCCACACCTTTGGGCCTCACCAGGGGTACCTGCCTTATTTCCTCTATGGTCATGAGCCCTTTCCATTTTCAGTTTCATCCTCCCCCTTTTAGTGCATAGAGCACATATATCACTCTTCATCCAAAATGCCCATGCTCTACTCCTCAGTGTTATTAACCTACTATGTAATCCATAGAGCAATTTGTTTCTCCTTTTTCATGCACTGCATAGTAAAGCCCAAGTATTGTTCCTTGATTCACAATGTTTATCCTCCCTTCCTTGGTGATCCTTGAATAGATGAAACAGTAAATTGCTTTCACTGTCTCGCGTAGAGCAGCAATCAAAAACGTACTACCACTAAGCCTTATCCTAGCCAAGCTACCACGTGTACCGTAAATCATTTTGTTGATGTTAATTAAGTAATAAGCCTCGAGCTGGGGGTGGCGGCATTACTGCTTCAGGCGGGCCCTAACTGAAGAGGTAATGCACCCCCGAGTGAGGGGCTTATTGCTATAAGTACACCGTTATGTAAATACCAGGGTACTAATAGTGTATTTTTTAAGTTGGCATCTTGCAACTTAAAAAAGAAAAAAAAAGGTTTGCGGGGAGAAAGGATTATATGTAATCCTTTCTCCCTTTCCATGGCGGCCATTGAAAAACTAAGAAAAAGTAAACAAAAAAGATGGCCGCCATGAAACGGGGAGAAGGGACTACTTGTAGTCCTTTCTCTCTTTCAATGGCGGCCAGGGTGCAGCTGCGACCTGCCCAACAAAGGTTTTACCAGGCTGTTAATGACCCGGCGAGGGCCAATGAGCTCGCTTCTAAAAAGCTCATTGTCCCTAGCCGGATACTAATACTTGTAAATTATAAATGTTTTATGTCTGATATGCTTTCCAGAACCTATACAGTGCTATTATGCCCTTGTTCGTACTGTATACAACTGAAACAATAAATACAAATAAAATAAAGTTATTCCATGTTATTAGCAACTGACTGTTGGGATATTTATACTGTATCGAGATCAGATAATTTCTTGCAAAGCATAAGAAAAGCATTGGGAGCTACACACACACAAACACACGCATACATAAATATGTGTGTCTCCCACTTATGCATGTGCCTGCTTCCAAACACTTTCTGTTACTGCCAAAGCAGATAGAACGGCGAGTGTGGCGTCTGTAAACTGGTCATCAAATTACATCCGCACAAGTCGCTAAAACGCCAATAATGTTGCCTTTGCGTTCAGAGCATGCACGTGGATCACTGCCAGAGGAGGGATCCCTGCAAAATAATATGCCACAGGAACGCACGCGCCAACCCAATAGGCAAATGGGGACAGGGAAGCCTTTTTTGTGAGAATATCGCTGTCATGTGCGAAACATCAAACGAGGCCCCGAAATCCTTAATTCTCTCTAAGATATATTTCAAAGCCCTTCTTACATTAGGATGAGATGGGCCTGATTCATGGAACATTTTCCTATGGCATTGCGTCATTATAAAACACTTCATGAATCAGGCCCAACGGGTTTGGAAAGGACACCAAAAGGATATTTCTTGGTTCAAGTAGAAGCCATAGATGACACCGGAAAAGAGGAAGAATGGATCATCAGAATCACCTTGTCCTTGCACTATATCCATTTGAATGTTGCTATAAGTGTCGATTCACATGAGGTAGGGTCCACAAGCCTAAACCTGAGTTCCAACACCTTTCCAGACTAGTGGCAACATTTTAGCCATTGGCTGTTGTGAAGGAGATCTTGTGATTTTCCTCTAAAAATATCAAATGCTCCATAGAGACCAGCCTGTAGAGCTCAACAATGAAAGTCATGGATGCAGAATTTGACCTTGCTGTTGCAACAATACGTTGGCTTTTCTGTGGGAGCAGGGAACGCTGGGCAGCATACTGGTTAAGGAGGTCATAATACCAGATCTGAGCCAGCCTGTTAAGAACTACGAACATTAACCAACATCCTGAGGTCTTCTTAAACTGGCAAATCCCTTTTGTGAATGAGGGGCAGGAGATGAAACACACAGGTGAATATCCCAAACTAACTGAACAGAAGGGTATCTCCCAATACATACGCATATCGATGGCCCGGAGCCCTCAGGGATGCCTATCGTCTGCACTTCAAATTGTGCTGAGTGGCAAAGACGTCAATCTTGAAAAGATGCTATCTGCTATTGTTAGGTGCAGTTCCGAATCTTGTAGGGCATATGCCAGTCGACTCAGAAAGTCTGCTCTGCAATTGCCAATTTATGCTATGTGAATGGGCTCCAGAGCCTGACCCCAAAGCTGAGGAGCAAGTTATTCATTGATTGTTCCAGCAGAATAGGTGTACACAAACACCTTTTACTTATTGGACGGCCTGTTCTGATGTAACCAGAGGTCACTTTAGTCTGAAGGTGATCCAAGGTCGCACCTCAATAAAACTCCAATGAGTTCTTGCTGATAGAGATCTTGGGCCGGGAGGGATGAACGGAACTCCATCCGTCAGGAGGAATTCTGCTGTCTACCACCAAATACCGTTCAGCACTTTCTCGGTGATGGGGATTTTCTAAGACTTAAGACCTCCTGACTGACAATGTCACATTGCACGTGCAAGCTATAACACTCTGACATGTGACCAGAGGCCCATGGTAACAGTTCCTTCTTTGCCATGAGGTGTAGGGGTCAATGTGGATTAGGTTGGGTTCACCGAAAGGCACAAACAGAAAGGAAGGTCAAGGAGAGTCAAAAGCCAGGGAGCGACCTGCTCCTGAGAGCAAGTATGGATCAACCAGCCATCTAAGTAAGTAAGTGTTTGTGTTCCACCAAGAAATGTGGGAAGGGCATGTTTAGATATGCATCTCTCAGATGTATGGAGCACAGCCAGTCATTTTGCTAAAGGATTGTGGGGACTTGCTGTACTTTCACGATCTATAAATATTCATCTGCACTGATTGAAACAGAATGTTTAAAGGTTGTGTAAAGATCTCCTGTTTTTCTCCATGGTGAATCAGTGAACGTAAAAGGTGTGCACACTCTCCGAGGGGTGTACCTCTTTGGTGGAAATCAAATGCAGCAAGGCCTGGATCCCGACACTCTCTATCAATAGCTCAGGTATCACCCACTGAATGTGGATACAGATGCCCACTTTTTCAGCCTTAAAAGTTAAAATAGAGACAAGTGGCCCCAACTTAAAGTAATGACATGGAGCCCTTTAGTTCTGGATACGGCTTCCTTGCAGAATGCTTCTAGTGAGATATCCTGATCCATGACCATGTAATACAGCCCCAAGCAAGAGGAAAATAAGATTCAAAGGCCCAGCCCACTGAGGAAAGGAGGCTGGGAAATGATACACCTGACAGCAATCAGTGCAGATGCGGGAACCAATCTCCACACAAGAAGAATTACTATATTCCTCAACAGTTCATTGGCCTAAGCCCAGCGTAGGAGAAGAAAGCCCTTTAAAAACCTGCATAGCGAGCACTCGGGTGGGAACGTTTGGAGGTGTGGTGCAGGCAGTGGTGAAGCAGAGCAGTTGGAGGTGAAGGAGCAGTTGAGTGCATGTGGAGGTGGTGGTGCAGGAAGAGCTTGTGGTTCAGACAAAAGTGGAAGAGCAAAATAAGCTAGAGGTCCCTAGAGAGGTCATGGGGCAGGAAGAGCTGATGGTGGAGGAGGTGAATTTGTAGGAGTATTATTTGCAGAGGAGGTGGAGATTCAGGAGGAGTTGGAGGAGGAAATTAAAAGGTGGGGAGAACATAGTAAGGTGGAGAAGTTGGTAGAAGGAAGGCACAGTTGTTGAGGAGGAGGAGAGGAAACATAAGAAGCAGAAGAAAGTGTGGGCTACATCCCTTGGAGGGTCAGAGAGCGAGTGAGATAACATAAGCCTACAGGCTGTAAGGGAAAAATGGAAGGAGGGACTCGCATGTGGCAGAACATCAGGAAGGTTAGACAGCAACAAGCTCCAGGGCTAAAGACAAACTCTAGCAAGGGGCCCACAGGAACAACTTGGAAAGGATGCAAGTAAGAGGGGGCTATGAGTTTGTAATTCAGGTTCCTAAAACAGGTTGGTTGACTAATGCCGCAAGAAGCACCTGAGCATCCTCCGGTCTGACCTCACCTCTAGTAGACCATATCTACATTACACAAATATATGTATTGCCTGTTCTTACAAAACCAAGCCACCATGCATGTATATACAGTTGTCTGTGCCTTCAGATCTATCTATATTCAATTTGCCCATTAGACCACATCTGTACAGTAACCCTATATCAATATACCCATTAATATCCAGTTCCTAAGACCAGCTCTGATATCATTAGAACCACCTAAATTCAGCGCTCCTCATAAACAGACCCATCGATATTCAGCTTCCCTAATCCACCAGCCCCATCCACATCCTGCTCCACTTTTCCCCAGACCAGACCATATCCATCTCGCATACAACCAGACCCATCCGTATTCAGCATGATCATATAAATAGTCACGCCCATATCCCACTCCCTCATCCCAGCAGGGCCATACATACCTACCTCCCTCATACCACAAGCCCCATGTATATTTAACTCCTTCTTACAACCAGACACATCCAAATCCCTCTTCCCATACCAATAGATTAATCAAAAGCCAGCTCCACATAGCGGTAGGCCCCACCTTACCCAGTCCCAAACATGAACAAATCCATGCCTATTCAAATCCAAATACACATGATAGCCATCCACATCCAAATTCATACATGCCCCAGAACCATTTATGTCTAGTTCACTTATACCGCAACTTCATATTCAGTTCCCTTACATCCACAGCCATTTATATACAGTTTCCTCAAGAACATGCACACAATCCCAGCAGGCCCATACATACCTAGCTCCCTCATACCACCAGACCAATTGATATTTAACTCCTTCTTACAACCAGACACATCCAAATCCCTCTCCCCATACCAATAGATTCATCAAAATCCAGCTCCCCCATAACGGTAGGTCCCACCTTACTCAGTTCCCAACACAAACAAATCCATGCCTATTCAAATCCAAATACACTTAATAGCCATCAAAATCCAAAATCATACATGCCCCAGAAACATTCATGTCCAGTTCTCTTATATCGAGACATTCATATTCAGTGCCCATACCCCCAGAGCCATTTATATACAGTTTCCTAGATAACCCGCAAACAATACCCATCCCATGTCCTATGACAACAGATCAAGCCATAAACAATGCCACAATAAACCACAGACACATCTATATCCAATTACTCCACACCACTCCAACCATCCTTACCCTGTTCCCACACCGCCAGATAAAGTAATAACCAATTGTCCTGCTCAGCCTACAGCCATGTACAGTTAGGTCCCATACCACCACTGCCACAAGTATATCTCATTTCCTAATGCTACCAGATTCACAATGTGCATCTATATCCAGTATCCCACACTCCCCTTTTCAGTGCCACTTTTTGAAGGATTGCCATCTGGTAATGGTGTAGATGTCCTAGCTTTTTGATTTTTATTATATAAAAATGATATGGGTAATCCATGTCAGAAAGAGTAGTCTGCTAACCAGACCTCCCATTCATAAGGTTCCATGACAAAATCAGAGTGCACACATGTGCCCTGCCGCACCTGCTCTTAAATGGCACAGGGCAGGTTCAAAGGTTGCATGTGCCCTGTTTGAAAGACGCTATGAAACAAAGTCACTGCAAACAAAGGTTGCATTTAACTCCTCCACCTCTGACCCAAAAACATAATAATTGTGGCCCTATTCATCTGGTGGCAAGATGAGCTCTACGAATAAGCCATACCTTATTTTGGTATGGTGGCACACAATCATTAAAGCCACATCAAATGACCTACCTGCAACGTTGCCTACCTAAATACTGTCCCTCACAGGCCCTCCGCTCATCTACTTCCAAACTTCTGCGAGTGAGCCGGTTCTCCAAGCAGAGATTTGGAGGGAGATCATTATCCTCAGCAGGTACCTCCCTCTGCCACCCTCCGTCTTGAGTCTGATCTTCTTAATTTCTGGAACTCCTCCAGACCTTCCTCTTCTCCTCCTCCTTCGCTCTCCCTTTACCCTGCTAACCTAGCTCTTTGCTCTTTCCACCCCCTCCTCTTCCCTACAGCTTTCCGACTGGCTGCCTGGTGTACCTCAGAGTCTCACAGGTCCCCGGTACCCCCGTCAGTGCTCTCTGCACTTGCCTCAGGGCCCTGCACCCCAACCTGCCATAATGCACTTGAAAATTAACCCAAGAGAGTGGCTGTCTCTGCACTTACCCAGTCTCCATCGACTGGGCACACTTGGACCTCTCCCTCTCTTGGCCATCTGTGCAATTGCACGATCCGATTGCACATTTGCCTTAAGATCACCGGCTGTTTTCCCTTGTCTTCACCCCTTAATGTGTACTTGGTACAACTGCAGAATCGCTGTCAGGCCTATTTGCTGTGTCTCAACTGTTAAATGTATTATATTGCCTTACTCTGCCTGTGCAGACTGTTATCGTCTCAGAATTTCAAGGGCTCTGAGCGATTGTTGTTTTTCCCCATGTTCCCACCCTCTTTGAGCACTTTGAAGCACTTGCCTGTGTATAGGGGCTATGTAAATAAACATTACCATTACCACTAATAGTATGCTGCTGCTAGGTCGGCTGCAGGCATATCTGCAATTGTGTCTTCTCTTCATTTGACAGAAGCGGTATCTTGTTTGCGATCACTGGAAAGATTTGGCCAAAGATGGTTGTGACAGTGTAATGTTTTGCACATTGATTCCATCTCATTTCCTTAATGCACAGTGTGAGACATTCATCAAAGCCAACTCTTGCTGTCCCATGAAATATGGTCCTCATATTGCTTTAGCATGTCTGTAAATGTTGCCCCTCTTACGCGTGGCAATTTATGGATTGGGGCCCCACCATGCCGACATTATTGAGTATCCTCCACAAAACTTGCAATGGTTGTCACCATTTCCTCAAGAGCATTGGACGGAGCAGATGTCTCACGTCTTCTCATCCTCTGCTTGCCTGGCTCAAGCAAAGATGGAGGCCAAGTACAGCACTCATGTCCATTCATATATTGCAAACCGCAGGAAGAGATTCTGGTATGTTCTCCAAGCGCATAAGTACTGCTTCAAGAGGACACAAAGCAACAGGTTTCTGAAGCAACTTCATTTGTGCTGGGATTACACTCTGGCTGCTGATCCAATGAGAGAATTGTTCAAGTCCTGGATCTTCAATGTTGTCATGCTCGTGGGAGTCCCAAATGAGGGTAGGAACTGCACATCCCACAGTAACAAGATGAGTCTTGCCTCCCAGAGAGGACATTATTATTGTGTGTCCAAGTGCTCTGTCAATGTTTGGTGCATGTAAATGACATTATAAGGGTCATGGTCTAAAGATTAAAAATACTGCATGTTTGTCAATAGATACTGGGGCAGAATCTAAAAAAAAACAGGCAAGTAATAAAAATTGTAAAGACACGCTTTTTTAAATTGTGCCACTTACAGAAATGCACAGGTCAACTTAAGCACAAAGATAACCTGCACATTTTATCCGGGCTGTGCAACGGCGCAAAAGATATGCTGGCTATCCCACTTGCATTCGTTAGTGCCAGAAGCGCGCTCCCGACACTAATGTAACACATGATCCATGCGCGTATCACAATGACTGGCCATTCAAGGTCCCCTCATAGTAAATTGCCACATTAAATCATTCCTGTTCCACTTTTCAGTGGGTCAGCACTGGCTCATGCTGCTGCTGTTCCACTTACAATCAAGGCTTGACGAGCGACCTTGTCATGTGCTGGACTCCCCCCCCTCCTGGGCCTATTCGAAACAGGAACGAGGGTTTGTGTTTGTGTTCTGAACATTTCAAAGTGCATCCTGTTTCTGAATTCAGGATGCACTTCATAAAATGCACAGGAAACCCCCATATATGCCCAAATCCCCAAAGGAGGTCACACCGGGGATCTGTATGTGTGTACCTTGAGAATGTGGCACACTTATTTTGGCGCAAATGATGAGCTGCACAGAGCACTAAAAACATTTTCGAACTCTGTCCCGCCGCCTCTTCTATTTTTATCAAGTCCTTCACAGACTTCCAGAAATACTTATATCAATTCCTCTCTTCACAAGCCTCTAGTGTTTTGTTCTGAAACTGCATAGCTGCTTAGTTTCTACTACTCATAAGCTTTGTTTTCAGTAGGAGGTAAAAGTTACAAGCGGACATGTGAAAAGCTGCCTCGGATCTCCACGTGGCAATTCAGGGGAGGAGGCATGGCAAACACACTCTCTTCTGATCCCATGTGTTGTAAGTGGAAAAAGGACAGAGCCCCTTTAAGAGGGGAGCTCAAGACTTTCGGAGGGAGTGGGAAGCGGAGGAAAGGGAGGAGCAAGGGAAGAGGAAAGGCAGAAAGGAGAAGGAGGAATAAAGAGAAGGTCATCAGTGATCATGGCTCCTGTGTTTACTGTTCAATGTGGATATGTACCGCCCGGCCAAGCAGTACACCACCATGCACTTTGACCTCTACTCTGTGAACACAGTGAACTGTTTGTCCTGTGCTTTTATTTTCATCAGAAGGTTGTCATTAACTCCGACTAAGGAGAGCTTACTCAGGGCACAAGTCTGCGGATTCTAAATGTGTTACTTCAACCAGTGTTTCTTTGTAACTATGTTTCCTGCGGATATTTGTTCTCCTTTTTTTGCAAATGTGGCAACACAAATCAGCAAAGGCAAATCTGTGTCGATAGCAAGGAAGTTAAATGGTGTTTTCATATTAAGCAAGATTGCATCCATATTTTACTGTCTACCATTTTCTCCTGAGGGCCATATCATTTTTTGCCATTGCTGGACAAGTTGCCAGAGAATTCTCATTTTTTTTCTGCTTTTCTGTGAATTATTTGAGGGCCTTCTGGACTACTGGATGACCATGTTAGTGAGCTGGTAAATCAGCATCACTGGAAATACGTAAGTGGTACAGGGCTAAGTGGTTTATTTAGGTAAGTGATTTCACATTCGGGGCCCATGGATTCATGCTTTCCAGAGATGAAAGTGAGAACGCATTGCTGCAGGACTTCCCCCTAATGAGCCAAATACATAGTGCTAAATTCACCTGATAGTCACCAACACTCACCATTTCAATCTCATCACACAGCTTTCCTTACAACTGCTCTGGTCGCATTATGCCTAATATTACAAAAGGGAGTACATTAAAAAGATATTTTCTTGCAGAGAAGGGGACGGGGAAGGTAAAAGTGCATGAAATGATGAGTTATCCTAACAATGCAAGTATGTCTTTAAAGGATCAAGTTGCACCGAGGAAGGTCGTGTAAGGTTATGGACTCGAGACTGAAATGTGTGTCAGTTAGCTGAGATGTTTTGCATATGGTTGCTGATGAATTTTTATTACGTTTTCGGCAGAGCCCCAATGCATGGCATAGCCTGATTTGGACTGGGCCAAAACTGGGCCATTAATGATTGTGTAGGAGTGCTCTCCTTCTCCCCTGGTGCATTCCCCCCTACTCTTCATTCCTCGGTGCAGGCCCAGGAAGCTTCCTCTCTTGGTGCATCCTGACCTATAGTTCTTCATCCCCCAGACAGACCAGTGACTGCCACCATCCCAACACTCTCCCAGAACCGTCCATCCATTTCTAAGATGGTGCCAGACTAGACCAGTCATCCCCAAGAACCAAGTGCATGCGCTTACACATTCCAGCACCCATCCATCCTTCCGTGGCTCTGAGCCCTTGGAATCATCTCTGAGACCTTTCCTTACATGAGTTCAACCTCCTAACATGCAGCACTCACCCGCGTACAGGCCTTGATTAACCTCATGAATATGGCGTCTTCCAAGTCCACGGTCAGGGAAGCCATTTTACTGATGCACTCCAGAATGCAGAAGATTGTTTCAGCCTGAAACTAAAATAGATAATGTCCTTTTTAACATTCTTAGTGCCTCGCAATCAATGATTACAGCACAATGAAACAACGAGAGAACACCCATATCAAACATTGCACCTTGCGAAATTCCTTTTGGGGTTGTACATGTTCTTTATATCCTAATGATTAAAAGATACATACTGCCATATCAGGGGCACCTGCACAAGACGTAACACCATAAGTCTTCTATGCTCAGGTAGACTAGCTGGTGGAGTAGGGCCATATAGGACCATGGTTTTGCATCATTGGAGTGGCATGGTCTAAAAACTGGTCCATTAGCTGCCTATGTCCAGGTTACTTTGTCATTAGGCATATAGTGTATACCCTCACTGGGCTTATAGAGCCTTTTCATTATGGACTCACTATATATGCATGTGCTGTGCTGCTAATCTATCAGATATGTATAGCTTTAATTAATGAAGTCCATTAGATCGCTAGGTCTATGCCCATTACGAATACTTATATGCCTGTGCTACTCACCCAGCAGGTTAAAGATCCATGCTGTGGCCCCAGCTGAGTTTCATTCCGATGTCACAACCTTAACTGCGGTATATACAGTGTTTTCTGCCAAATGAGGGATATCTTAATGTTAATATTGGCTTAGGTTACCTTCCGATTAAAGGTCTATGCCAATTAGGGTACATGTACAGGATGCTCTCCCAGGAGGGTATAAAAGCCAAGTTGCTGGCCTTATGGAAGTTGAACACAGGTACTCTCTTTGGACCCATTTAATACCTTCTGCGCAAGGTAGCCTTCAAGTAGTCGTCATATAAACCAGAGGATTCAGTGCCATAGCGATATTCTGTTCTCCCGAACCAAATACCATATTCCACCGGGATATGGTGTCACTTGGAACACATACATTTTATGTATTCATGTATTTATTGGGATTTTTAAGTGCACCACGTGTTTACAGGGATACTTCAGAGTGCCGGGTGGAGAAGGAGGGAATACGATGGAAGGATGGGGGAGGGTAGAGGGAACAAGATAGGCGAGGAGTGCGAACAATGGAGCTCCAAGACCTTAAAAGGGCCAAATGAACAGCCTATTGCCATCTCAGAGAATAACAAATTTAACTTTGAATAAAAAGGGCATATACTTTAGGAACAGGGAAAGGTGGAGACAAACAGACCTATCCTAGATGAAAGGAGTGCTGGCCTTCTTGAACATGAGGGTTTTTAGTGATTGCCGGAACTTGAGGTGGTTGGGTTCCAATCTGATATGCAGAGGTAGAAAGTTCTAGAGGGTCGGTGTGACATGGCGAGTCTGCTCTTCCTGAACTTGGGCCTTTTGCAAGAACTCAGAAGATTGGAGACGCTCGAACTGAGGTTTCTGGAGGGAATGTGTTTCACCAGATAGTTAAACAGACATTGTTCACCGGGGCTTCAGGCTGCTTTTCTGATTTATTTATTTTATTTTATTGCATTGGTTTTTTATAACGCGCCTAATACCGTACTTGAGTTTGGTTTGTAAGTGTGGATCTGGGATTCAAACCTCTGTTGCTCTGTGTGGTCTTGCTTCCAAGACCAGCGTGTTGCCCCAGTGCTATCCTCCGATGATGTAAAGGGTCCTGAACAGGATGGTTAATTGAACTAGTAGCCACTGTGATGATTGTAATGCCCGTGAAATGGTGTCATACTCTGTGAGGCTGAAAATCAATTAGCAGATCCATTTTGTATGACTTCAAGGCATGCAATCTCCTTCCTGGCAAGACAGGAAAAGACTACTTCTGCAGCAATCAATCTTTGAATATATTTGAATTGTGTTATACATCTTTAGAGATATTAGGACCTTGTGCAACAGGATCAAGGTACAATGCCAACTGCTAACCACTGCTGAAATGTGTTGAGAGAAGAACATATTCTTATTAAAGGCCCCCCCAGATTATTTCCTTTGTTTAATGGCTGGGGGTCTGGGCTTAGGAACTTTGGCTAAATGTTCAGAATGAGGCAGATGCCTGTCTACTGGGGTCAGGAAGAGCCAACCGTCAAAAATCCAGCCTTGGACTGTGGATAGCCATGCTGTGAGGTTGGACGATTGTACGAGGTATTTGTGTTGAGTAAGAGTAGTATGTCATCAGTGTAGATGTTGGCCCTCATTAGGACCCTGGCGGATTTTTACCGCCATCCACGGACTTTCCGGCCATGGCGCAAAGTCCCTTTACGCCATGGCGGATGGCGGACTTACCGCCCCATTCCGAGGTCGGCGGGGCGGTAAGTCCCCATTGTCCCATTTACCCTTCCCCATTCCCATTTCGGCCCCATAGGGCTCAATGGGAGTGGGGAAGGAGTTAATTACGCCACCGTAAAATACGGTGGCGTAATTAACACCAAGGTCCCAGAGCGCCATGGATTTTTCCGCCCGCAAAAAGCGGGCGGAAAAGTGTCCATGGCGCTCTGGAAACTCGTAGTTGGCGGTAAGGGGTCGGCGCAGCTAACGCTGGCGCAAACCCCTTACCGCCAGGGTCCTAATGAGGCCCGTTAAACGCTACCTTGAAGTGGTCAAGCAAGTCTGACAGAAGATGGCTGTACATGTTGAGAAGCCACAAAGGGAGAGAGGTGAACTGGCCCCATCTGACTGAGGAAAGGTGGTCTCTTAGAAATGAAGCTATGCATGCCAGGCTGTGCTACCATACCAATGGATGACCATGGTCTTGAAGAAGGATAGTGTGGTCAATAGTGTCATAGGCTCTGGAGAGTTCCAGGAGGATTATGGCTATTGGATGGGTTGCACCCAGGTTCCGAAATGTGTTGTCTCTTGTATTCCGGAAGGAGGTTTCTATCAGGCCTCAAGCTGGACTGTCTGTTGTGGAAGAGGCCCTGGTTTTGGATGTACTTTCTAAGCTGTTTGGTGACTGCTCTTCCAATGAATTATCCTTAAATCAGCAATGTAGTGATAGGTTGATAGATGGCCAAACTCAGAGGGGCTGGTTTTTGTTTCCTAACCCGAAGGACAATCACTTTCACCTCCAGGTGGGCTGGTAGTGTGCCTGTAGCTAGCGAAAGAATGTAAAGAGTAGTCATGTGAGGTCCTAATGATGGAAGACATTTCCTGGACGCTAATCAAGAAAGGGCTGTTGCTTTAGTTGATACCCTTTATGGGTGTTGGCTGTCTTCTAGTGTTACCGGTAGGAATTCCAAGAAGATGGACTTGCTCTTAGGGATCAGGACTGTAGTCTGCACTTGGCCGCTGGAGGGAGAGATTGATTCTTTGATGGACAAAGATATTGTGTGGAAGAAATCTGCCAGATGTTCTGCTAGTAATTGGTTGGGGTCCATGGGGGAGCTGTGTGGATGGCGTTAATGAGCACCTCATGGATTGAGAAGACATCTTTTGCTTGGTTTGGAGCTTGGTTGATGCACCTGTGGTTGTAATTGTCTTTCTTCCAGGCTATGGTGAGTCGATAGTTTCACGCTTAGTGGTGCGGTAAGTCAGACATAGGAGACGGACCGGACAACATTGTTCAACTTAGAAGTTTATTAAAAGGGAAAAGAATGCCTCTTCCATCGCTGCAACTATGATTGTAATGATATTCTCTAAGCTTACAACGAAAACAATAAACCAGTGCTCTTAAGGGTGTCTTACTCTGCCTAACTAAGTTGACTCACACTATACTTAGCTCATGGTGGCTGATCTCTGACCCCCGCCCAATTGTGTTGTTTGTTCTGCCTCTTTTCCTCAGGCCTAAGCCTGGTGATATAGTTCAAAGTTCTAAATGTTCATGTCAGTTCAAGAAGTTTACAAAGTTTGGATGGTTAATTTCCCTCTAGGAGTGAGTTGTCTCTCAAACTTATTTCTGGTTCAGGGTACCATGAATTATCAGTTCATATCATCCTCTGATGAGGTTCAGCAAGTTTTCTATTCATGTGCTGTGAATGTCAATGAAAGTTCTGTCTTTCATTGCTTTTGATTTGAACTGTGTTTTATGCAAACTGTTATGGTTAACTAAAACCGAAATAAAGATTTTGACTGAGTTTTAATCTGGAAATTGTCGATCTTTGCTCTAAAAAGTCCTATTTTATTCTCACAGCTTTCTGTCAGCCATTCCCCACAGATGAGAACTTCCAGCACACACTGTATGTGAAAAGGGCCCGAAGACACTAATTGGATAAGACTAGAGACCTTATGAAGTCCACACATTTGCCTGTGAATGGTAGCACTAGAATCTTTGAAGCAAACAAGAACCACATGGATAGTCTTCTACATACAAATATGCCATCAAAGGGCCCGCAGGCCTTTATAGACAATGCCAGAGCCCTTTCCAAGAAGAGGAATGCAGCCATGATTGTACTCCTCAGAAAACCCCAATTACTGACATTTTCAGAGAGAACAACTTGTCATCAGTTCACATTTTCACAGAGGATTACGGTCTGGATCCTAACCCTAGGAAAGAACGGTTAGTACGTTAAGTCCTCTGCATGAAATGTGCTTAATTAAGCTTCTGGGGTAGCCCTGCCTTTCCTACTTGCTCGTTCTAATTTCTGTAATGTATAGGTTTGGGGGGATTATAATATGTCCTCTGCTCTGGCAATCCAGTCCCCTTCTTTAAGGATATGGCTTGCTATTCTAGTCATCTGTCCATCACTAATAATAAAGATCCCATGACATCACATGTTGTGTGCAAAGAAGGGAATGTTACAGTCTTTCAATGCTAGTTTTATATAATGGGTATCTTCACTATAATCCTGAATAACCCTCTTTTCCTCCCATCCGGCCAGCCCTTGAAAGAAGCACGACCTTACTCTTTCCGACTGTCAAAAATTAACCGGTGGTCACCAATGCTGACATGCATGATGGAGGTCGCTGGAGACTACCTCCCCCAGTGACAAGATCCTCTTGGTTTAAAAGCAAGACCAGCACTTTATATACTCTATTTTTGGGCTAGCCTAGTGAAGTCAGAAACTGTGTTCTGTTAATTCCACTTCCATTTCTCTATTTGAAAAAAACAAAATAATATGTTTAAAGGAATAAAATATATGACTGGCTAAATTTGAAACAAAAATAACTCTTTATTAAAATATGATTGGATCCTGCTCATATAAAGAGTTGCTTATTGGTTTATGGTTATAACATAAATCCCCATCCTCTCCCCTCTCCGTCTGTGCATGCTGACCCTCCTTCAGCCACCCCCTAAACCTCCTTCTCTTCCTTTGCTCTTTTCTCCTCTGATGAGATCACTAGACAAGTCCTGTCTATGAAAGCCTTGTCTAAAGAGGTTAATTCCTGTTCCTCTAAAACCATCAATGACCATGTCGATACCCTCACTCCAGCCCTTGCCGATTTCTGAAACCACTCCTTTGCCTCAGGATCCTTCCCCTCCACTCTGAAGCACTCCCTTGTGCATCCTCTTCTCAAGAAACCCACAGCTGTTCCTTCCTGTCCGGTTAACTATCACCCAATTTCCATTACTCCTTTTCTGGGCAAACACCTGGAAAAGCTGGCCATCTCAGCTAAACCTCCATTCTGATTCTGTTGACTGTCTTCATGACCACCAGTCTGGCTTCAGAGCTGCCGGAAGCACGGAAACTGCTCTCCTGAACATCCATGAAGATCTGCTCTCCAACCTTGACTCTAACATTCCCTCTGTCCTTATCCTACTCGATCTCTCTTCTGCCTTCGACATGGTCAACCTTACCATCCTGCTCAACCGTCTCAGTGATAACCTGGGTATCACCGATCAGGCTCTGGCCCGGCTGACCTCTTTCCTCTCGGATCAACCCTCCCAGGCCCAACTTCAGTCCTTCCTATCATCTACCTCCGTCTCTACCTGTGGTGTTCCCCACGGGTCTAACCTCTCGCCCTGGCTTTTCAACCAATACCTGGAAACCCTTGCCTGCTGCATTGCCATTTTCTTCTCTAATTTCCAGTGCTATTCTGACGCCACTCAACTCATTTTCAGGCTGCCCTCGGCCACCTCCTTTACTTCTATCATCTCTGATTGTCTAACTGCCATTCAAAATTGGTGTGCCGCCAACGATCTTGCACTGGGTCTGTATCTGTACCCATACAGCCACCCCCCTTTTCTTCCTGCACTTATCAGACATACCCTGTCTGCTGCCTTAAGCCTAGCACTTTTGCCACTTACCGGCTGCACTACCACTGTTTGTTGCCTTTATTATTATTTATCTGTTTTCTCCTTTGCTCTGCACTTTCCACTTCTCCCCACACCCTCTTCCATGCACTCTTAGGTTCCAAATGTCACTGGGCCTAGTAAGATCGTTGTTTTTGTTCTCCCCTGCTTCCCCTCCCTTGCATTGACGCGCTCTGAAACACTTGTATACGAGCACGGTATAAATAAAATATCAATATCAATATCAACAAAGATACCCACAATGGAGAACTGAAATTAAGTAACTTCTTCCTACATGGCTGCTCAGTGTGAAGCGGCCCCTTCTTCAGATACACATCTATTGATAGGCTCAGAGTGATCTTAAATGCTGCTGATCCACTCTACATCGTTGTTCTTCCTTCATTGCTCTATTCAAATGTTTTAAAATCCAACAACATATGAAAGAAAAAGAAAAACCTTTTCAAAATCAATTAAACAACGATGGCATACCATGAAAAACCTGCGAGTGTGTTTAAACGGCAAAAAACAGGAAGCTGGAAGCTAGATAAGTATGCAGACTTAACTCAGTGCCCTTTGTGTCGAGTGATAGCATCACTAATGATATTGTATCTGACATCATTAGTTAAATAAATACATCAGAAATGACAGATTACAATAGTGAAAATCAAAACAGACAAGGATGCTGAACATGAATCGGCCTATTTAAAGGTAATACATTACTTTTGCACAGCAGAAGGTAGAACTTCAAGAGGTTACCTTGGACTATAGATTTGTCTTCAGTGTGACTTCACACCCATTCTTCCCACCCCCCGTGACTCACTTTGTGAAGAGAGCTCAAGGACTGCCACCCCTTCGGATCTGAAAGCAGCAACAAGGTGTCCGGCACGCTCAATACTGGTTCCTGTGAGAAGAGAAAGAGTAGTGTGAGGCTGCCAGCATGAAGCAGGAAAGGACTCAGCTGAACGAGGGCAAGAGCTCATGGGTCTACACTTCTGTAGAGGTAGGTTAACATTCTCTGATTGGATGTTGTACTACAATGGAAGACCTGCACATAACTTCCTTCCAAAATTACAGCGGACAAGACACCTAAGGGGCGATGACCGGTGAGGACAGATTTGCCAGTCATCCCTCTGATGATGATATTGACAATATTTGTTTGACACAAAAGAAATGACTTACATTTTCATGAAATTACAAAATGCTGAGAGAGATAAATGTATACTGGTATAAATAATAGACGCAAAAGAAACACTGACCTTTAGTGGCCTATTAAATCAGTTGCCTAGGCCTGATCTACACACTCTCCCATTCTAATTAGGCATGTGCCCTGAACCCTTCAAGATGTAAACTAAAGATCATTAAATATGGGCAACCAGTCTTCAAGCTGCCATGTGATCAATATCTTCCTTTATCAGATATTCTGAATGCAATCACGAGTTAATACCTTTGAGTGGGATTCACAGTCTGGAAATGGAATGTCTTATAATCAAATTAAAAGAATGCCTACCCCAGGGGCAGGTACTGTCTGGTACCTGCCCAGTGGATTACAGAATTACATGTTTTCCTCAGACCTCAAGTGCTTTACCTGAGAATCTTCACAGATGCCCTACCTGGTCATTGGTCGCTCTTGCCTGTATTCTTTGTATCATATGGCTAGAGTTTAGGATTTGGAAATGGCCTTCTCTTACTGTTCATTAGTTTTATTGCCCACATTATATGTGCCATAGGATTAGGAGAATCCTAATTCTCTTCATCTTGCTCTGCAAAGGAGTGCGGGGGGTACAATTTAACAACACCGCCCTCGTTTACATACAAAGAGGCTGGCGACACTCTAAGTAAAATCAAGGAATTATGAAATAATAAAATAACAAAGTAGGAAAAATTGATTATTGGAAAGCAAAAGGGAAGTAAAGAGGAATTGGATGGGCAATAGGAGGACTTTAGGAATCTGGCCAAATACAGGCGGCGTGAAAGAAGGGCAAATACATTCAGAAACTGTGTAGGAATACAAGCACAAACAGTAAGTGTGAAGAAAATTCCAAGTGCAAACGAGCAGATTTGAACCTATGGAGTGATCGAAGAACAAATTGGAAGTACTGGACAATGGCAAACTAGCAATGCTATTACTCCTCGACCTCTCCGCCACATTTGATTTGGTTAACCACCAAATCCTTTGCAGACACCTCCACTCTGCTGCCAACTTCTCACCGTCCACTGCGGCCTGGATCAAATCCTTCTTGAGCAACAGATCCATGAGGGTCTTTGCACCCTCCGCAGCGGCGGATCCTTCTCCTATTCATTGCGGCGTACCTCAGGGTTCTTGCGTGTCACCGACACTTTACAATATCTTTACGAAACCACTCTTTGATGTGCTTGATTATCTGGGTGTCTCCTACACCAATTATGCGGACGACACCCAGATACTCATTCCCATCTCAGGTGATTATCTGGCTGACACCAAGGCCCTCAATGACGTCTATCTGGTTATCCAAGCTTGGATGGCCCAGCACCAGCTATGTCTGAACGACGATAAGACGGAGCTCCTTATCTTGGGTACCTCACAACGCCTGAGCAAACTCGAGCCGTTTTATCAGTCGTTCACCATAGACGGCAATACCATACGTGTCTCGAAAGACACCAAAACATTAGGCTTTTACCTAGACTCAACCCTATCCCTATCGAGACAAACAAATGCAGTTAGGTCTGCCTCTGCCTACACGTGCAAACTTATTTCAGCCTGCACACCATTTCTTACTACCCCCAACAGTGTCACACTAGCCAGAACACTTAATATTGCAAAAATTGATTACTGCAGTGCTCTTTACTTAGGCACCAGCCAAGAGAACCTTTCCAAACTCCAAACTACCCAGAACAATGCCATTCGAGCGGCCCTGAACATCCCTCGCAAACCACCACATCTCAGACGCCAGAACCAGCCTAAAGTGGCTACCGGTGAAGCAGAGAATCTCCCTAAAAACTCTTGCCCTCACGCACAAATGCTTAGCCAACAAGGCCCCGATCTATCTATGTAGTCGGCTTTCGCGCCACTTTACTACCGGACCACTAAGAACAGCTCAGACTCACTGCCTAACTATCCCCAGGTTTAAGCTTCAGAAAGCGGGAGGCACCAGCTTCCCTGTCCTAGCCTCTAAACTCTGGAACACCCTCCCTGCTACTATCAGAGCCGAAGACTCCTTCAACACCTTCAAGACTAAAACCAACTTCTGGCTCTTTGACCAGCATTAAGACATGCCCGACACCTCTGTCTTACCTACCCTGGCCTGCCTCCCCTGACTCCATTTCCGGCCTGCTAATTCTGCTAACAATTTTGTTCACACTAGGATACTTCCTCAGTTAATCCTAGTGCATTATAACCTATGTAATATATGTAATTAGTATGATTGTTATTTACTGGTATTGTTTAAATTTTGTAATGTAAGCTCCTTGCCTGTATGTTTGTCCTTGAAACTGTTGTACAAATTGCGCCCTGATGCCCCCGGGCCTGTTGGTCTGCGCGTTATAAATAAACAAATACAAATACAAATATAACCATACATAGGAAGCCTGAAGCAATGTATACTCAACCTGTAGACTGGTGACATGACATCCAAGTACAAACAGGAAGTAAGAACAAATGCAAGCACAGGCAAGAAGCCTGGTGGCATTGAGACACAAACGTGGAATATTGAAGAATCCAAGCACACACAGAAAGATGGAATCCAAACACAAATAAGAAATATACAGATACCAAAGCACAAGAATGACAAAGGAATCCAAGCTCAAACAGGAAAATGCACACAAACATGATGCATGAAGTGATCCAAGTACAAACATGAAGTAATGAGAAATTGAAGCAGACACAGGAAGGAGGAAGTAAAGGGCAGACAAAATATCCAGTGGTCCAATTACAAGCAATAAGTATAAAAGAATCCAGGCACAAACAGGGGGTATCAGGTAATAATATCCCTATATATATGGTCGCCGAATATAATGTAGCCAGGAAAAGGTTGTGGCAACATTATATAGGTGACCATATATATAGGGACAGGGGAGCGAGGGTTGCAGGGGTGTCCCCTGCGTGTTCCATCTAACAATGCCCCCACAAAAAAACTGCAATTTTTCACTGATTCTTTTGCATGGCGTTATTTTTGAGGGGACATTATTACATGGAACTAAACAGGGTAGAGGAAGGAATCAGTATGGGGGCGCACCTACCACCTGCATAAGTAAGCAAAAGGGGGACAGGGAACCCTCAAGGGTGAAGAAACACAGGAACACAAACAAACTGCAGTCCCACCTTGAAAGAAGACACTGTGGGCAAACACAGGGATAGGAATCCATTATGTGTACTATCGGCCCACGGGAACACTCTATCATTAGCGCTGAATGGGGGAAAATGAACCCAGTAAACACCTTCAGCAGAGATGCTCCAGGAACGGCCCTGCCGGGGTAGTCCCGCTCTAAACACATGATCACTACCCCACAGGCCAGGGAGGAGGGAGACAGAGCTCAAGCTTAACGTCACACGCACGACTGAAGCAGGTAAGACAACACTGGGTGATGTAATGACAGGGTGGCAAGCCAATCCTGCGGGCACTCGGGGGTTGAGGAAAAGTGGACTTAAGCCAGAGAACTGTTCACATGGCCACAAGTGCCTATCGGCAGGTGGCTATGAGTGACGTTCCTGGTAGGGCCAATCAAAAGGTACTGTCAATGTATCTGGGAGGTGGCCAGCCTTCATAGTATCCACTTGAGGGTTTGCGAAGGCCGATATCTAGCAGGTACTGTGAGAATGTCTTCCTTCCTACCAGAAGCATGGTGTCTTGTGTTCTTTGTTCAATGGTGCTGAGAAATAGTATAATAAAGTTCCAGCGGTCAGCACAAATATTATTTTACTAATTGAAACTGTTCCTGGGAGGGTTGAGAATGGATGTGGCACCATGTGAGGAGGCGATGAGTTGGGGCGCTGTTGATCTCTTAGCTCCAATCATGTTCTACTAACATACACTGGCTCTGAGTATATGTTATAGTCCCATCAATTAGCTCCTTGGGAACCACAACAAAATGTAAAATGTTTGAGCTAATCTGTTTCTAATTCCATGACTATTGTATTCGTAGTATAAAACTGATGTACACTGTATGCGCAGATGTCAGCTCTCATCAATCAGTTCCAGTCCACTATTCTGTTTGATTTGTGCTTGTTCAGCTGTAATAAACAGCGTTTCTTCTTGCCTGGTGTGTGCTCTTTTTTGATTACGAGTTTTTATGGTGGGATTGGAGGACCCCTCAGTACATTTTTGGAGGCCCCAGCGAGATCGTCAGTCCTCCTGGTTAGCTGAGGGTATTCGAGCAGCCCTCCCTGAGGGTGTGGGTCTAGCGAACACAGACTTGACCAACGCACATCACTGAGAAGGCCCTGCAGACGCCGAGTTCACAAAGGTCTGCCTGGTCCTGGGTGCCACCCACGCTCAGTGGGAGGGATGATCTTGTGCCGAACGCTTGGTGCTGAGGGGACTCAAGAGCCTCTAAGATGTGAGTATAACTGTGCACGAATGTGCTGCATAGTGGTAGCATGTCCACGGCTGCGAGGGTCCGATTATTCTGGTGTTTAGGATGCATCGTCAAGCAGGGAGGACGATCAGGCGTAGTACTATTAGAAATTAGCGTGTACCACTCAATAGGGAGTGGACGCAACTGTGGGTATGCCTGCATTAGAGCAGGAGAGGTGCATAGTGTTTGGCAGATCCCGTTAGATGGGAGTTGCGCATTGTACCAGCGATTTTATAGTTGCATCATTGGGGTAAGAGTTGCATAATTGAGGTTTTTGTGTTCTGGGGTTATAGAGAGGGACACACGAGTGGTAGTTAGTATTGTCTTATGGTGTGGAATCGTTGTGTAAGAGTCAAGACCAAGAGGTACCTCATGTAAAATATTTCACTTTGCATTGTAGCGGAGGGGGTGTGCAGACAGTGCTGCACTCTTGTTCCAACATAGGAAACGGTGAGCCTGTGTGGCGGGCCAATTGGTACTAACACTGAGTGAGTTGTTGGGCCTGTGGAAAGGGCCAGCAGGACAAGTGGAGTGCATGGTCGGCCTGTGGAGAGGGTCAGAGTGAACGCTGAGTTAGACATGATTGGGAGTGAGTGTGTGGGTAATGGGAGAAAGGGAACACAGGTTAAATGGGATTGAAAGAAAGGGAGGTAGTGGAATAATGGCTTATCTAGACAGCTCCTTGGATCTCAATTGCCGGAAATTGCCCCAGTACCGAGATAAACTATTAAAGTACAATTTTCAATGGGCCCAAGAGACTGCAGGTAAGTGCTTCCATGCATGGACCGGGGAAGGTACTTTTGACAGCAAAATAATAGAAAATACATTCTTGTATCTGTTAACAAAATACAAGGGCTCCAAGCTAAAAAGCAGACAGAACATATTGGGGCTCTGGAAGCTATATGAGGAGACAAAAGGGGAAAAAGTGAAAAAGGAGGAGGATACTGCGGGCGGGAGCTGACAGAGCTCTCTGACCCCACCGTATGGGCGATATCCAACATTACGACCCGCAGCAGATACACTAATTCCAGCAAGAAACTCAGGTAGGCGACCATGAAAAAATGACAGAGACGCATGAAGGGAGGACATACACACAAGGGGAGAGAGGCAATACCTAGCAGACATAGAAAAGAATGCACTCCAACAGGTAGACACATTCAGTGATGCTGAGCGAGTGATATAGGAGGAGGTGCGGATGAAGAGTAAGGGAGACAAGAGGGAATGGCTATCAGGGAGAATAACATTCAAAATAGATGAAGAGGAGGAAGAGGGGAAGAAGAAAGAAGCAGAAGGAGGGGATGCACACGATGCAGCCTCAGACGAAGGACTGATAGGGGATGACTGAAGTGATGGGGACAGTGACAAATGGACACCAGATAAAACAAGGGGGAGGAAAAGAGTGAAAGTGACAGGACAGTGATGAAAGTGACAGGGGCTGGTCAACATCCCTCTGCAGCCGCGTAGGGAAGGTGAAAATAGGATTGACTCAGACCACCAAAGGAGGAGGGATAGGTCAAAAGACACAAGTAATGCCATTACTACAGAAGGGATGAGGAGGCGAGCACTATGTCCCATGACAGACAATGTATAGGGACAACTTAATATGCAGCCTGCCATCCCTTGTGGCAGGGGCCAGTAAATGGATGCAGGCACTTGAGAAGAAGACGGCAGAGGTGACATTAGCAATAGGGGACCTGAAACTTTTATTCTCAGCCATCATAAGCGAACAGGTAGACAAAATATGGAACCATTAGTGTACAAAGGGGAGAAATTGAGCACAAATGCCCATGGCGGAGCACCCTTTAACAACTGTCGAGCACACAATTGGGAGGTCTCGAAAATTATGTACCCTGACAGTTACAACCTATGGATGGCAATGGCTCATAAAATGAAAAGCGACAAGGACCCAGCAGATTCTATAAAATGGGTACAGGACCTATGGACGCAAGGGTCACAAATGTCTTGGGATGAATGAATACCCTTGTTCTTCCACATACCGATAAAGGGCCTGCCAACAGAAGTACAGGCATCATTGGATATGATTGTGGACATAGAAGCTATGGGTTGGCCCAAAATACAGGCAACAATAGTGCATTATTGCAAACTAAAACAATAAAGCGAGAGACTGGCGGCAGAAAACAAACTGGTGCAAAAGAAACGGGCAAAATACACAATGGAAGGGGCAATGCTCATGCCAGATGCTGCAGCAATGGTGCCCGCACCACAGGGAGGGTTTCCCATGGGGAACATACAGCAACAAGGGGGTTATGTGCAGCCGCAATACATGCCACAATGGGGAACCCCACCACAAGGGAATTACATCCACGGGGGAAGTTTTCTTATGGTAAGAGGGTACCCGTAGCGAGCAAGAGGGGGATATAGAGGGTCAGGTTAACAGGTCTTTGGGCTGTGTTATATATGCCAGAACATGGGGCACCTAGTCCATACCTGACCTTTTGTGCAGCAAGCACAGTCACAAGCAATCCAAGTGGTTCAGCCACAGGCATACAGCATACTACCGGCGCAGTGGCAGCAGATGCTGCTTCTTCCGGCACAACCACATCAAACACAGAGGCCCACACAGCAGAGTGGGACACAGATAAATGCAGGGACAATGGATGGTGGGATAGCAGTCCCAGTGGTGACATAACCACCAGCAGTGGTGGCAGGGACAGCAGTGGTGCTAGGACAAAACGTGGTGCCCCATTATACTAGGGTCAGCGCTGTAGGGCGAAATCCTTTCCCTTTTCTACCAAGTAACATGCAACAATAGTGGGCCCCACAGAGAGCCTTAGTGTGTCCAGTCCAAGCAGTAACTGATGACCCCAAAGAGGAACCCGAAGTAGCAGTGAGAATAGGATCAAGAACATTTTCCTTTCTTATAGACACAGGAGCAACCAAATCCTGCATTAGGGAGGGGGAATCCCCATTGTCAAACAAGATGATAGATACGCAGAGCTTCTCTGGGGTGGTGGTCACGGTTCCAGTCACAAAAGATTTACCACTAACAATAGGGACGCAACACATCATAGCGGCACTACGGTATTCCAAAGACACTCCTATCAAGGAAGGATAGCTCTGGGGCAATGTGTTTGTCTTGGAAGCAAGGAAGGATAGCTCTGGGGCAATGTGTTTGGCAACACAGGTTTGAATCCCGATCCCTTACTTAGAAACCACTCCTGGTATTAAGTACGTTATAAATGAACAATTATGAATAATACATTATAAATTATAAATCAACATACTAGGGAGAGATTTGCTCAGCAAACTAAACGCAACCATATCATTAATGGAGAAAGGGATGTGTGCACCATGCCAGACATTTATTACACATGTGTGGCCGCACTCCTCTTGGTGGCGCACGCACAGAGCAGTCTGAAAGCACAGCCCTTGTACCCAAGTATGTTCCTGTATGGGGTCGAGATCCTGCTAGTAAGAATCCCAGGTATACAGGGGAATATGTTCTGACTAGCCTCGGAATTTCTGTTTGGACCACAGTGCCAGAAGGATGACATGAAGGGTACAACAGTCATGTTACAACTTGAAGAAGAAGTGATACGAAAAGACATGGTGATCCTTTGTGGGATAGAAAATGACAACATGGAATGGCGTACGGTGCTATGCATTGACCCAACACTGACAATAACAGGAGTATTGGGTGAACAATTGTTCTTTGATGGGTAAGAGAAGGGAGAGATGGTGTTTCAGATACAGATACCGTGTCTAGTTCAGGTAATGGAAACATTGGTACCAATACTAACGCAGCTAGTAACACAATGGAACAAACACACATAGGAGGATCTCAAAAGGGTGCTAGAGAAACTATGGACCAAGGTGCCCCATGATGCCGGGGTACTGAAAGGAGTTGGAACATTGAAAATAAAACTAAGGAAAGGGGCACTGCTGCCCTGTGCGAAACAATACCCATTGTCCAGAGAAGCAGATGAGGGAATATATTCCACCCTACATACACTATGGCAGCAGGGCATCACCTAGACATCCTCATCGCCATGCAACACAGCAATATACCTGATAAAGAAATAAAAGGGTGGGTCATAGTGTTTCATCCAGGATCTGCGCCCTCTAAACAATATGATTGAGGCAGAATTTCCTGTCGTCCCAAGCCCCGCCACAATATTGTGCAACATCCCAACAAAGGCGAAGTACTTCAAAGTCATTGAGCCCCATTTCGGGTCCAGCGGTAACCCTGATGGTAAAAGTGTCAGCTTGCCGCCAGATCTGACAAAAATTACTCGTGCCTGACTTCCCGGTGCCAACCCAGCTATTACAAGTTCGGCGGCGGGAAATTCAGGCGGAAGTAATTTTGTTAGATCCCATTCATATGGAGTCCACAAGGTCTCCATGGGAATGGGGACACAGGAGCACCGGCACCATTAACAATGGTGCCGGTGCTTCCGTGAAAACTCTGCTACCGGTGCTGTCCTGCCCAGCAGGTCTGACTCTGGTGGGCAGGACAGCACCCGCCCGCAGAGATGTACTGTGCTGGTCTGGAAACAACGGTGCCTGTAGACTTACAGGCACCGTTGTTTCCGGACCGGCACAGTTGTAATGAGGCCCATTGACTTGAAGAACGCCTTCTTTCCTATCCCCTTGCACCCAGACTCATTATACTTGATATTGTTCACATATAGCGGTAACAGATTTGAGCACACTCATCTGCCTCGAGGGTACTTTGGGTCACCTAGCATTTTTTACAGGGTGATCCAGATGGACCTATGCAATGTACAAATGCCAAGCACAGTGATTCTGTATGCTGACGATTTGTTGATATGCAGTGAGACAGAGGAAGAGTGTAGAGCAGACTCAATACATCTTCTGACAGTCATAGCAGGGAAAAGATACAAGGTGGACAAAAGGGAATTTACAATATTGCCAGGAAGAGGTTGTGTATCTGGGACAAATAATATCAATTGAGGGGCGAAGGATAACACTAGAGCGGGTAGAGGCAGTGCACACCACAGCTCGCCCACATACAGTAAAGGAAATGCAGAAGTTCCTAGGACTGCGCAATTATTGCAGAGCATGGGTGTTCGATTATCCCATATGCACAAACCCCTTTTGTAGGGCCTTAAAGAGGCACAAAAAGAGAAGAGGGAAATACAATGGACATCAGAAATGAATGAGCACTTCACAGAGTTAAAAGAAGCACTATCCCATGTGCCAGTGCTGGCCACCCAAACTACACAGAAAAATTCAATTTGTTCTCATATTCAGATGGTTCAGTGATGACGGCGGTCCTCACAAAAGAAACCCCAGCCACAGAAGCCTGTGGCATACTACAGTGGTATTCTAGGCCCAATGATGCAGGGACACTTCCCCTGTGAAAAAGCAGACATGGCTGTAGTGTTTGCAATAGAGAAGGCAGTGACAATCACCATGGGGTGTCCCATAGTACTTTACATAGAACACTCACTATTTGCCATCCTGAAAAAATGAAAAAAGTGCATTAACAGCACAGAGTACATCAGGTTACGAAGTCATCCTGACAAATCCAGCCATTGACATAGTGAGGTGTGGTGTGGTCAAGCCAGCTACCTACATAGCAGAACCTATAGAGGAAGGGGACTAAATACAACGAATGTGCAGCGCGCATGGACAAAATGGAAGGGAACATACAGATAAAAGAGGAGGAAATAGCAGGGGCAGACATAGTTTATATTAACAGGTCATCAAGAATGGACCCGGAGACAGGAAGGAGACATACTGGAGCGGCGGTAGTGTGCAGCATAAATGGAGAAAATGTAATAGCATCCCAACAACGACTACCCCCCACTATTCAGCACAGGCAGCAGAGCTAGTGGCAATGATCAGGGCATTAAACGTGATGGAAAGACATGCAGCTAAAAAAAAAATCGGATTCCGCTTATGACACATCAACAATACATTCAGGATTGGGACGATGGGAAAGTAGAGGGTTCAGAAGAAGTGACGGGTCCCCTGTACAACATGCAGAGCTGCTTAAACAGTTAATAGAGGCCCTAGAAATACCATTAGAAGTGGCAATAATAATATGTGCTGCCCGCACAGGTAAACAAGACAGAATCTCATTAGGAAACAAAATGGCTGACAGAGTAGCAAAAGAAGCAGCCAATTTACCTGAAGGGGGTATAAGAAGGTACTCAAGGGCAAAAGAAAGAGCCCCACTCAAAGCCGCAGAAAGGACGGTGGTTGGTGGTTGGGGAGGGATAGAGGGAGAGGAAAGTTTCAACACAATACACATTGTCCAAATTATACAGCTGCAAGAGAAGCATAAAAAGAGCAAAAATTATTATGGATACAGCGCGGGTGCTAACTCTCACGCACTGATTTAATTTGGCGACAGAATAGTACAGAGAAGTCTGTGATGCCCCGAAAATTGCTAAGTGTAGCACTAGAACAGCTGCACTTCCCCACCCATACATCCAAAGAAAGTATAGCAGCAGACGTGAATGAAGGGTGGTACGTGCCGAACTTGCATGAGAGAGTGGAGGAGTTCATGGGGAACTGTGTGACGTGTCAACAGTTTTTGTCTAGTCATACATTGAAAACAAACCAGGGAACTATACCGCGGCTGGAAGGGCCCTTCCTGTACTTGTATATCGACTATGTTGACATGAAAGAAAGGTGTGCCTTCTATAGGTACATGTTAATTGTTGTCTGTCCATTCTCACGTTGGCTTGAGGCGGGACCCTGTGCAAAATATTACGCAAAATCTGCAGACAATTTATTGGTGAGGGAGGTGTTTCCAAGATGGGGAGTGTGTGAGGAGACATGGTCGGATAATGGCCAGCATTTCACCAGCAACTTTTTTGACGAGATTACATGTCCCTTGGGGATAAAACATAAGCTTTGCATGGTGTACCGGCCACAGGAGAACTGGATTTTTGAATGGCTCAATGGCTTACTAAAAGAACGCTTGGTAAAGCTAACCTCTTCTCTCTGCCAAAATTGGCTTTCTTGCCTCCCCTTGGCCTTTTCGATCTCTGTAACTCACCCAGTGCGGATCACCACTTGACTCTGCATGAAATTGTAATGGGTAGGAGGATGCATCCGCCTATTCATCGTACACGTTCAATTTCAGATGCTAACCCTAGCTCAGAGATCCACACAGACGAAATGAAAGCTTTTCTGACCGAAATGACAAATGTTCTCTGCTACATCTCCTGCCAGGTTCAGCAACCTACATGTCGGCCGACCAACGTTGAAGAGCAGACTAGTGCGCATCAACAGGAGGACTTTCTGCAAGCACAGCCTCTTTATCCAGGCAACTGAATTCTCATCTGCAATGTGGTCAGAAGGTGGAAGGAGCCGAGGGCTTGCAGTCCTTTCGAAGTTGTCTATGCAACCCCAACAGCAGTGAAAATAAAGGAAACAAGAGCATGGATGCATATGTCCAACGTACGCAAAGACCACAGCAGCACAACGGAAAGAGAAATAGTGATCTAATGGGGAGCATTAACCAATTAACATTGACTGTGTATATTGCAATAATATTTTATCGCAGGCCCATAGATGAAAGAGAAGATGGGCAAGAGAATACTAGGGGGAATGGGAGAAGAACAAAAGTTGATGCAAATATGATAGGGATTGGATTGTTCTGTTTTTCTACATTCTGTCTTCTCTGCCTCTTCTGGTTCTTACTGCATAAGGGTAGTATGAGCACACCTGCTGATGATGAAGGGAGACACGCACTAAGAGGAGTATATCTAGTATTGAAGGATTTTACAATGCTATTGGGGAGAGAGGGGACATAGAATCTGAAAATGTGTGGTACAGAGAAATGAAGAGGGTGGGGCGAGGGAGCACTAATGGCACCTGTTATGTGTGCTCACTCCTCCCACACCTTGCAGGGACACTGAAACAATTACTGCCACAAGAATTATTGGCACAGGAAGGGGAATGTCTGATGAATATGTCATTGTGTACAACCAGAGGGCTCTTCCAGGGGCACACAGTAGAAGTAAAATGCATACATGAGGGGGAGGAGTACATTGATAACTATACGCAACTAGAAAGCATGGCACAGGGTGACGCTACCAAGCACATGATACTGGAATATAACACAGAAGGAGCACAGAGGGGAAAACAGGTTGTCACTGCCCATGGGAGAATATTCTGCAAGAGTGCAACAGGGCAGGATATACCATGGTGCCACACCAGGTCCCTGATGCGAATCTGAGTTTTGGTGTATTACAATGGAAAAGAGAGATGGTACAGTGCCGAGCAGAAGTGCTGGTGGGGTTTGAAGAGAAATTGGTGAAGAAAATAGATAAAGGATGCAGGAAAATATGGAATAACAATGTACATGCCTTAACCTGGATAGATGAAAAACACTGCCCAGTTTACAAAAAGTGGCTCAGACAGTGTTCTTTGTGTTTCAGAGCAAATGGGTGGTGGTGCTGAAAATTAACACTGGCTTTGAGAGGACGATGAGCATTGCAGCATTGCAGAAAGGGACTGCTGCAGTGATGGACGTGTGGTGGGCATGTGGGACAAGAGCATATGCCCAACTGCCGCCAGATTGGGAAGGAGACTGTGCACTGGTGACCCTCCACAGCCCACCTTGCTGGTGCCCTGTGCAGATTTGGTACCGTTCAACAAACTTTCCAGCCAGAAATGGAAGAGTAAAGTAACAGGGCCCGTGGAGGCGCGAGAAGAACAACCGAAGATAAAGAGGAAGAGGACCAGCAACTTTATCTCAGCAGAATCCACCCAGAGCTTGGATGCTATCCCACCACATTTAAGACTCTTCGTCTGTGTTTTTCAGCTGACTCCTGCTTCCTGAGGTGCAAACAGCAGATAAAGTGAAATGGATTCAAATCACACGTTATGAGCTGCTGCAATTGACTATTGCAACCGAAAAAGGATTAAATGCAGTCTGAGAAGAGCTCAGAGCTTTGCGTTTATTGGCACTCCAAATTCGCTATATATTGGACCTCATGACGGCTATGGAAGGCAGTGTGTGCAACAAGGTTGGAAGCACATGTTGCAACGCCATACCTGCAAACGATGCAGCCAACGGAACAGTTACAGAGGCTGTGGAGGAGATAGGAACAATACATGAAAGGATGATGAAGGAGACAGAAGACGTCACATCAAACACTTGGTTGGACGCATTATTTGCCTGGGTCCCGGATTGGCTGGCAGCAATGTTAAAAATAACTGTCCCTTTGAACTGTCCCTTTGCTCGTCGTGATGCTTGTTGCCATCTGCATCGGCTGGTGGGTCATTGGCTGGTGCAACTGCACGATATATAATATATGCAAATAAAATTGAGCTTGGTAAAATCTATGGGGAGGAGCCTTCAAGTGTGAATGAGAATGAGGATTTTGTGGAATTAATATTTACAGCACCACCACGAGATTTGAAAATTATGAAGCCCTTTGGGGTGAGTGCTCAACCGATGGAACAAAGATATTAGTATTTGGAAAATACATAGAGAGGTACAAAGAAGAAGGGGAAATAAACAGGGTCACATGGGTGTGGGCACGCAAGGAAGAGGGTGAGGAAATTAGTGGGATGGAGATATCGATCAAAAGATCGATCAAAGGGGGGAATGTATTAAATTCAGCGCCAGATGGGGGCACACCTACCACCTATGAAAGTAAGCAAGGGGGACAGGGTACCCTCTGGTGGGAAGAAACACGGAACACAAACAAACTGCAGTCACACTCTGAAAGAAGACTGCAGGGAAACACAGGGATAGGAATGCATTATGTGTGCTATCGACCCACAGGACCATTCTATCATTAGCACTAGAGAGGGGAAAATAACCCTGGTAAACACATTCAGCAGGGATGCCCCCAGGAAGGGCCCGGCCTCGGAAGCCCCACTTTATATACATGACCCCCACCCCACGGGCAAGGGAGACGGGAGACAGAGCTCAAGCTTCATGTCACATGCACGACTGAAGCAGCTAAGATAACACTGGGTGATGTAATGACAGGGCGGTAAGGCAATCCTGCAGGCATTTGGGGGTAGAGCGAAAGTGGACTTAAGCTAGAGAACTGTTCATGTGGCCACAATTGCCTACCGGCAGGTGGCTATGAAAAGGGGAAACTGGATGGAGTGGCATTCCTGGGAGGGTCAATCAAAAGTTACTTTCGATGTCTCTGCGAGGTGGCCAGCCTTCAGAGTATCCACTTCAGTGTTTGCAAAGGACGATAGCTAGCAGGTTCCATGTCAATGTCTCCCTTCCCACCAAAAGTATGGTGTCTTGTGTTCTTTCCTCAATGGTGCTGACCAATGACAGTATAATAAAGTTCCAGCGGTCAGCACAAATGTTATTTTACTAATTGCAAACTGTTCCTGGGAGCGGTGAGAATGGATGTGGCGCCACATGGGGAGGCAATGAGTTGGGACACTGTTTATCCCTAAGTTCCAATCAGGTTCTACTAACATATGCTAGCTCTGAGGATATGACGTAGTCCCACCAATGAGCTCCTTGGGAACCACAACAAAATGTGAAACGTCTGAGCTATAACTTTTTCTAATTCCATGACCATTGTATTTGTAGTATAAAACTAATGTTCACTGTATGTGCACGTGCCAGCCTTCACCAATCAGTTCCAGTCCACTGTTCTGTTTGATTTGTGCTTACCCAGCTCTAATAAACAGCGCTGCTTCTTGCCCGGTGTGTGCTCCTTTTTCATTACGAGTTATTATGGTTGGATCAGAGGTCCCTGAGTACATTTTCGAGTACAAGCAGGAATTAACCTGCTGCATGAAGGGATACAAGTACAAATATGAAGTATTGAGAAATCCAAGTACACACGAGACTGAGGAAACCAAGCCCAAACAAGAAATATTTAGGGATCCAAGTCTAAACAGAGCGTACAAAGAAATCCAAGCACACACGGGGTGTAGGGGGGATTGCAAGCACAAACAGGATCTGTGAAGAGATGTAAGTACAAACATAATCTTTGAGGAATCCAAATACACATGGGAAGGAGGAAGCCAAGCACAAAAAGGAAATAGCTAGTGATCCAAGTACAAACAGGAAGTACAAAGGTATCCAGACACAAACAGGATGTTTGGGGCAGCATAAGCACTGACAGGAAGAAGGAATACAAGCACAATCAGAAAGAAGGCATTCAATCACAAACAGGAAGTATGAACAAACACCCTGCTGTGACCCAGCACCATTTGCTTCACATCCACTAATTGCACTAACTTCTTCTCATTCTCCAAACATCCACATGCACACTGCAGAACCACTTTCACTCCTAAACCAATGCCTCATATTCTGCAACAGTCTCCCTCACAAGCCGGTGCTCCTTCCTCCCTCTTGCTGGTCTCTCGCTCTTACGCCACCTCCACCGATGACCTCAGCCGAATAACCCACACTTGCTGTTTCCTGCCCCCTGCTTACTTTTCCCTCTGTATTGATTGGAAAGATTTACTTGGCCAATCCCTCCTAGGGTCTGTTTGTGCATGGGGAAGTCTTCAAAAAGCGGCTAAACTCCATCCATTTTTTCCATGCAGGGTCACCCCGTAATAGCCCTAACAGCAGAGAAAATTCAATGTCCAAGTTTGGGTTTTGTGGTCCGCTCTCCGGGACCATCTCGGTAAGTTTGGGGAATAGTAATTGGTGGTCCAAGGGATTGCTGCTTACAGGTGTGGACTGTCTGGCATAGTCTGGTGGTCCACACAGTGGGTTTCTGCATTGTAGCGGTGCATGACTGCAGCCTGTGTTTCTCTCTCCAGACTGCTGCTACAAGTGGGTCACTGCGGCGCAGAGGGAGTCTTTACTGTCTCACTTTGTTGGTACATAAGGCCAGCTAATGTTCTAGTTTTCTCTTCCCTGCTCCCTTCCTGGTGAAATCTGCAACCAATAGAAAATACCGGCAGACAATTTTAATTAGAGTCAAGGCTGGCAAGAAGGGGCTGCGAACTATCATGCTGGCACACATCCCCACACTTTCTCCTGTGGCCTCCTCTATCTCCACCTCTCCCTGAGAATTTGTCTGGGGATACCGTGAGAGGAAGTCAATGCTGGCTTATTTGCTGCTAGGCCAGTGCTTTACTGTAAAAGAAAAGGGCTGTATTGCCAGGAACCATTTTAATGTCTGAGGGTTTCTTTTCTTATTTCTTGCCATCCAGATGAGCAGGGCCTGGTCAATCACTAACGTGAATCTTCTGCCTGTACTATATTATCAAAGAGTATATACCGCCCATTTAATTGCTATGGCTTCTATCTCGATGATGGAGTAGTTTATTCCTCACTGTTGTCATTTCTTGCTGTTAAAGATTATTGGTTTCTCCTTGCCTTTTTTCCACCTGAGACAGTACAGTCGGTCTGAAGAACAAATTTCTTTTCAGAGTTAGTCATAATTAGGATGGGACTGTGACATAAAACGTCTTTAAGTTTGTAGAAGGCAGATTGTGCTTGGGCGATCCAGTGGACATGATCGGGATGTTCTTTCTTCAGTTTATCCGTTAGGGGCCTGGCTGTCTCTGACAAGTTTTTAAGAATCCAGAGATAATACCTAATCGGTCCCAAAAATTCCCTGATGCAGTGATGTATTTACCATTAGGCCCACTAGGTGTGGCCTAGAGCAGCAGATTGCAACGGGTGGGGAACATTTTGCTATAGACATTCGTTTTTCTCATTAATTGACTTGCTTTCACTTCACTTATTGTTGTACTGTTCTCGGAGTCGGGCCAAGGAGATTACCCATTGCAAACCGAGACGTGCCATGTGTCATGTGAAATGAGTGAAGTCATGGCGTGCAATGTCATCATCCTTCCAGTGCATGTTCACTGCAAGTGGCGGATGGCGCGGAAAACAGCGACAGTAAATCCCCTTGCGCACTCATGCAGCTCATTAGGCAGTTGGTGCGAAAGGACAGTGACAACGGAAATCCAAAATGACCCGGGCGGTGTCCTCCTCCTAATCGCCCTCCCCCTCCTCAGGATGGAGGGGAGGTACCCACCGAAGTGCGGCAAAGTGGGGGGAAAGCCTGCGAAACAAAACAGCACGGCAAAAGGGGGAAAAAGCCTGCGAAGGGGCTACAATGGAAAGGGGCGGGGCTATCCCCCTTTATAGCGAGCGGGCTTCCCCCTGCAGGCAGCATCCATCCGTGGCAGTGGACGCCCGCCTGCCAGCATAGGACTTTGTTTTTCATCGACGCCGTTGGAGGACTTCTGCGTTGCTTCGCCTGGAGACTCTGCCCGGAAGGACTTCGCGGGCGAGAGGAGAGGCCCTGCAGCGGACGTCGGCTTCACCCGGATCTTCACGTCGGCGCTCGAGCTTTGAGAACAGCAGTGACACAAGGAAGAGGAAGCCGGAGTCAGAGCAGCGGGCGGCTACACTGGAAGAAGGTGACGGTGGAGGCGGAGCCCAGCAGCACAACCCCTCGAGCCCAGCAGCACATACCACCCGCAGCAAGATCGGAGGTTCCCCGCCCGCAGCCAGGAAGAAGACTTTGTGGGAGCGGCCCGCCAACCAGGGGGAAGACGTCACAGAGGCGGCGTAAAACGCAAGTGAGGCACGGTGAGGTCTGTGCGGCAACGAACGAAAGGTGAGCTCCAAACAGGGAGGGGGCACAGAAACAGGGAGCGGAACATCAGGCAGTGCAAATAGCACTCGCATTACGTCCCAGGCACTCCAGACAAACTGCAGGGGGGGCCCTGTTTACGAGGCATCTGCACGCACGGGGACATATTCCTGGCAGCTGGTCAGGTTACGGGAGCACGCCATTCATTAGCAGGTGGAAGCAAACGGGGTTCGCTGTGCTCGACCCGGGCAAGAAAGGAAGGCCTCGGCGGCACAACAGAATTGAACGGGGTTCACTGAGCGCGACCCGTGCAAATAAAGGCAGACCTTGGGTTCAGCCAGCCAAGAGGGTGCAAGGATCAGCGCGGCTGCAAGTAAGGGGCAGGAGTACACAAAAAAGGAACAGAACCAGAAGAATTTAAAGGGCAGCTGACAAGAATGGACTTCGAGGCATTCATGGCCATGGCCAAGCTGGCAGCAGCCAAGCACGGCCCTAACTGGATGGAGGCAATGACACCACAGTCAGGCGAGGAGGAACAAGCAGGACCTAGTCAAGGGCCGGTCTACCCGTTTCTATACCCAGACAACGAGGAACAACAGGAGCAGGAGGAGGAAGAACGGGGGGCAGAGGAAGAGGAACCTGTCGGAAAAAGAAAGAGGACCATGACACAGAAGGCCAAGGCAAGCAAGGAACAAGCGGCAAACAGCAAGAAACCCAAAACTGCTGGGGAAAAGAACCAGGGAAGGGCACAGGAGGTTGTAGCCGTACCGGCACATGCATCTGTGAAGCCAACAAGGAGCAAGGGTCCACCCAGCACGTCTGTGACCAGACCGGTGGCGGCAAGGGAAGACAGGCCCGCATCCTTGGAGGCTGTAAAAGGTATGGTGTGGCAATGTATGCAAGCATGGGCGAATGGGGGTAACAGGCAGGTAATGAGTGGGAATGTTAATGCCTTCAATCATGTGGGGAATGGGGCTGCTGTAATACAACAGAGAGGGGTGGCCCTGGGACCAAGGGGGCTGGATTCAGGAGGGTACTTTGCAGGGAACCCCAGCAACAACGGGGTGCCAATGGACATGAGCCAGTGGTCAAGCGCATGGCTCAACCCAGCATTGCCAGGAGGGGTGGCGGAACAGGCGCAGGTTCAAGGGGCCAATGCATTAGCCAATATAAACTCCATAGGGCAGGTCAACCCAGCACAGCTTAATCAAGGGCAACAAGCTGCAGCAGGGACCACAGCAAACCCCATGGGCAGCCCCAACCCAGTAGCCCGGGGGCGAGGGATGGCAGGACCAGGTCTGCCCCCGGGTCCTAACGCCAATGTAGGGCAGGAGGGGTTGTGGGGACCCATGATGACTCGGTATGGGAGAACAATGCCAGGGTTTGGTCCAGTCAGGGTGGCAGTGAACTCCTTATCATGGCACATACCAGTGGCCATTAAAGAGAGGGTATGGAGGAAAGAATTTATTGAAATTTTGGATTTTGTGGGGATGGAACCTCTGGGCAATGGGTTAAAGGAATTGTCTGAGAAGGAGAAGGCGAAGAGGGACAAGGAGCAACCCAAGACAGAGGCATCCATACATAACTGGCTAAGGGCATTCAAGGTGTACACATCCATTATGATAGAAAACCACCCACAAGATACATCGTCAATGATGGCCTATGAGCAGTACATCCATGACCTGTATTTAAAGCATGGGGGCGAAGGTTGGTTGCAATATGATCGGGTTTTTCGTTAGAAAATGCAAGTTTGGCCGGCTTTGTCTTGGGATGAAATGGATGTGGGTGGGTTCTTAGATGAACTGATCCCGCCAGGGGAAGGGGGAGAGAAATCCCCAGGGGAGAAACCCCAAGCTTGGAGGGGCAGGGGTGGATACTCCAGGCTGGGGAGGTCGTCCTTTCACGGATACTCCTCCTGGAACAGCAGAGCCAGCTACTAGGGGGAGCAAGCGGAATGCTGGAGGGTCAATTCAGAGGAGGGTTGCCCTTTTGGGAAAACATACCGCTTCAAGCACCCCCGGGGAGGGAGGCCCAGGGATCGCAACTCCTCAACCAACGAGGGGAAACGTAAAAGCAGCCCCAAAGCAAAGGAGAAGGTCAAGAGGAAATGAAGATGAGGGCAGTTTGTCTAAACCAAAACAGCAGTTGTATAAAATGTCATTAAAAGGGGGTTGCCAACCCCGGTCAGACTACAGGCTATGACTCTGTGGTTAAATGTTTATCATAACTATGAGGACGCTAGACTATTGTGGGAAGGTTTCAGGTGGGGGTTTAGAATCCCATGCACAGGGGTAAAGAAGGGAGCAGAGGCAGTCAACCTGCGGTCGGCACTAGCAATGCCAGAGGTTGTGGCAGCGAAAGTTGCCAAAGAGGTCAAGTTGGGCAGGGTAGCAGGCCCATTCAAAAATCCGCCATTGGACAATCTGGTAATATCCCCATTAGGGTTGGTTCCAAAAAAGAGAAGGGGGCAGTATCGGCTGATTCACCACCTTTCATTTCCCAAAGGGGAGTCACTCAATGATGGCATCAGCGAAGAACTATGCAAGGTACATTATTCATCCTTTGATGACTCGGTGGAAGTGGTAAGGTCTGCCGGGAAGTGAGCCCTTATGGGGAAGGCAGACATAGAATCTACATTCCGTTTACTGCCCATTTACAAGGAAAGCCAGCATTTGTTCGGTTTCAAAGTGCAGGACATGTACTACTTTGATAAATGTTTACCTATGGGATGTGCCATCTCTTGTGCGTATTTTGAGGCTTTTAGCTCCTATTTAGAGTTTATGGTAAAGCAGGAGTGTCAGGTAGGTGCGGTGGTACATTACCTAGATGACTTTCTGTTTATTTGTAATAGGGGGTCCGACGATTGCGACATTCCAGCGATTGATGAAGACAATGGGGGTCCCGCTAGCAGGGGAGAAAACAGTGGGACCAGTGACTTGTTTGACCTTCTTGGGGATCGAGATCGAGACAGCAAAGGGAGAGTGCAGGCTCCCCCAGGAAAAGGTTCAGAAACTAAAGGAGATCATCAAAAGCCTAAGGGGTAGGAACAAAGCAACCCTGAGAGAACTCCAGGCACTGGCGGGTAACCTCAATTTCGCAGGGAAGGTCATCCCAGTGGGCAAGTGTTTGCAAGGAGTGTTGAGCAAAAAACTGTGGGGTTACAGCACGTGAACCAGCATGTGCGGTTGGGGCAGAGGTACAGGAGGACCTAGCCATGTGGGACACATTCTTGGACAAATTCAATGGGGTTCGGATGTGGAGAGGAGAGTGGAGCAACAGGGACAGGTCAAAGTTGTTCACAGATTCATCGGGGGCACTGGGGTTTGGGGCAATCCTGGACACCAAATGGTGCGGCATGCCATGGCAGAGGAGTGGCATCAGCAAGGGGTCACCAGAGATATCACGCTGCTGGAACTCTTTCCCATAGTGGTGGCGTTCAGATTATGGGGGGAACAGCTAAAGGACAGCAAAGTCATGCTTTGGTCGAATAACCTAGCGGTAGTCCAGATCATAAACCAATGTTCTGCCAGTAGCACTAGGGTATTACTGTTGTTAAGGGAGCTTAACAAATGCATGCTGCAATGCAACATTGAGGTTCAAGCCAGACACATACCTGGTGTGGAGAACACGGCTGCTGACGCTCTCTCTCGTTTGCAGTGGGAACATTTCTGAGGGAGTTGTCCGGGAGCAGACGAGGTGATGGCCCCGTTCGAAACACAGTGGTGGGACATGATTGGATCAATCTGAGTGCCCAGATCCAGACGGCGCTAGCTCCAGGAACTGCAAGTAGATACAAGTCTTGCTGGGAGCGGTACTTGCAATTCAAACAGGTGGTATTAACAGGGAGTCAGCAGGAGCTACCGGTGAGGGCCTTTGTGGGTTGGGGCTGGCACGAAGGAAAAACCAGGTCTTGGATGGCTTACCACTTAGCAGCCATCACCCATTATTACAAGCTAGAGGGGAAAGAGGATCCCACTAAGGAGCACTACATTGTGACAGCCATGAAGGGTTGGGCCAAACAAGGACCACCTAGGAGTGACGAGAGGAGGCCCATAGATATTGCCAAGCTCCAAAAAATAGTAGCATACTTGGACATAGTGTGTCACGGGGGTTTTGAAGTGGCACTATTTAGGGCAGCTTTTACATTGGCGTTTTTTGGGGCCTTCAGGGTGAGCAAACTGGTGCCTGAAAACAAGGACGCAAAGGGGAAGGGGTTTTTACCGGTGATAGATGTCCAAAGTTCAGGTTTACATCTGGCAGTATGGGTGATGCGATCAAAAACTGATCAAGAAGGCAAAGGGTGCACGGTGACCCTCCAACCCATCATGGGCAGTCTCAAATGCCCGGTCAAGGCGGTGGCAGATTTCCCCAGGTTGAGACCACCCTCGGGTGAAGAGGCGCTGCTGGTCATTCACCACGATGGGACGGCACTAAGCCGCTTCCAATTCAGAAGGGTGATGGAAATGGCGCTGGAAGGAATTGGGGAGACAAAGAGTGTCTTTGGGACTCACTCATTTCGGATTGGGGCGGCCACATCGGGCGCAGCTATGGGCATGGGGGAAGGAACAATCAAGCAGATTGGCAGATGGAAGTCGGGGTGTTTTAGGAGATATATCAGGCCTGAAAAAATATAAATTGACATGACACCTTTTCTCCCCACCAGCAGCAGCCCGGAAGGAAAAGAGAACGGTCTGGGTAATAGGACACTCATTTGTATCGAGGGCAGGGCAAGCAGCCGTGGAGAGGTCCAGACGAAAGCTAAATGGTGCAATGGCAAAATTTTGCAGGGGCTGGGGCTTTGGCCAGATCAGGCACGGCTTGATTAATTTAAAGGCTCCAGAGTATTTTCTTAAAGACGGGGTACAGTTGTCTCCACTGGGGTTGGAGCTATTCTACTGGAACCTTTGCACAAAAATCCTAGAAATGTAAGGAAGGAGGCAGGGGGCAGCCACAGTGGGCGATAACCCATCTGTGGCGTGGCGGTGTTTGGGCAACCAAACACAAGAGACAGACTCCGGATGAGCCAGGAGAAAGCTGGAAGGGTCTTCGCTCTTCCCAGGCCAGTGGCCCTTGGGAGCCTAAACGGCAGGAGTGTCTGGGGGAAAAAGGGCTCAGCTTCCCCCAAGGAAACGGCACTCTCCCCGGCCACGAACACCTGCATGGGCAGGCGAGGCTCAGGCGCAAAGGGTTGGGAGAGTTGGGCCTATGATGCACTTTTTGGAAGGAAAGGGGGAAGCAGGTTTTGGGACACGGAGCAGTCGCCGCATCTTCTGAATTGTTTCCACTAATGTGTGCAGTGTGTTTTTATGATATTGTGGAAAATAAATCTGTGGCCTTTTTATGCCAAAAAACAAAGCAAGACTCATGTTACACTTTTCTGGGGGGAAAAGGAGGAATGAGTTATTGCTATGTAATGGGTCCAAATGGACGGATGCACGGGTTATGGCAGTGTACCTCATGGAAGCAACCACACTTTCAGCGTGGGAAACCAGTGGCACACTGTGGCCTCTATGGGCGGCCTTGGCTTTCAGTTCGGCACCCTGCTCCACTGCATACCAGTTAAATAAGCTCAAAGAAACGAAGAAACTTCATCATTGAATGTCAGGTTTGTTCAAAATAAAACAAGTGCGTGCTTGGAAAGGACAATACATTTAATCAGCCATGTTTTTGTTGTAGAATTGCACTAGCATCAATAGTCAATAGCTAATAGGCATGTAGAAACTATTCGCTATAGAAAAAGAGCGGTACTAGAGAGTAGAGGAGAAATTTGAGTGCTGTGGGGGGCAAAGGTTCATTCTCTTTTTCGTTAAGATGTCAATGACTGCGTTACAAACCCATGAAAAATTAATTGTGACAGGCAGCTTTGTGACAAATTACAAATTCGGGTGGATGCAGAGGTGTACACATGGTTGGGTCTGAGCGGGCAAGGTCCATCTCAAATCTGTAAATGCCCACTCAGAAGCGCTGTGTGGGCATTTACAGATGGTAATGTCACTGCGATGGGCCCAACTGCATTAGCTTCAGGCCTCACTTGTTAGACAATCCTGGCTACGGCTCTGGGTGGCGGGTTTAGCATACTTGCCAACCCTACCGATTTAGGCGGTAGGATACCGCTTTTTAAGCAGTCCTACCGCCTACCGATTTTTTTACACCAAATACCGATTTTTTTAACATTTTTTTTTTGCCCACGCCAGCTTGGGGGAGTCTTTCAAGGACTTCCCCGAGCTGGCGTAGCGGGAGAAGGCACGGCATGCAGGCTGTTAATGTCAAAGGAACCCACGGCAGTGGGCTAAAAGTGCCCCTCCACCGCGGGTGCCTTTGGCCAAAGGTGCCATTAGCCCCCCACCACGCCAGCTCGGGGGAGTCTTTCAAGGACTTCCCCGAGCTGGCGTAGCGGGAGAAGGAGCAGCATGCAGGCCTTTGATGTAAAAGGCGCCCACGGCGGTGGGCTAAGGGCGCCCCTCCGCCGCGAGTGCCTTTCACAAAAGGCGCCATTAGCCCCCCACCACGTCAACTCAGGCGAGTCTTTCAAGGGCCCCCCCGAGCTGGCGTGATGGCAGAAGGCGTGGCAGGCGCCTCATTGTCATTCAATGCACCCGCGGCGGCGGGCTCATTCAATGACAATGGGCTGCTGACGCGCCCTATTCCTATCATTACCTCCTTGCCTGACTATTTTTGAAACTTTAAGATTCCTACAGATTTTTGGTCACAGAATGTTGGCATGTATGGCTTAGAGTAACGTGTTTTGAAATGTAAAATTGTCCTTTTTGCATACGTCTGTTAAGCCAGGCAAACTAAAAGCCTGTGTATTGTTGTCAAGCACGCTGCAGTAATGCACACGCGATGGCGCTTTTGGCAAGGCGGCAGCAGCCGTCTCCTAGCAATTTAGAAATTGCTTATACTAGTTACTTTTCATCTCTGTGGTAATTACGGAATGATGTGCTATTTTGAAAGAGCCAGGATGCACATCCCAGTCAATTGCTTCTAGATACGGAAGTGAGGTGAGTTGATTTGGAAGGCTGACAATGGAAGATCTGAAGGAGGCGTGCCTAACTCATATGAGGGAAGGAAGGCCTAGTAGCAAAGACCCAGGAATGGCCCGCTATTTCCCTCTAAAAGGAAAGGCCCATCCGTGATCAATTACGCTGCGGCTGCGCGCGAGTAAGGATGTGTGTGTCTATGACGGAGGTGCATATCCGGATTTTGTTCAACAGTGTCACGTGTGTATAATAGAACCCACCTCAGTGTTTACATATGTACATGTGTGTCTGGACATGAAGATTTGCTACAGTGTAGCTGGTCAGATAGCACAACGTACTGGGCGCTCCTTCTGACATGATTGCGCAGCCTGCAGATGCAGATTCGAATCCCAGCAAGGCCAAGTCAGCTTTTCATCATTCCAAGGGCAATACATTGAATACCAAGCAGTGACGTAATAATATTAACTGTTATTTCAGTGCTTAGATACCTTTGGTTTTGTAGCGCTACATAAAACTAAACATTATTAGTGTGTGTCTTCATGCAGATTTTTTAGTTGGTAAATTCACGTTGCTTGCTTTCAGAAGGGAGCAGTGCTTTAAGTGGGCTGTAGCTAGCCAGGGCCGAGCCCAAGCAGTCTCCAGAAAGGGCTCCCGAGCTGGGCCCAACCCCGACTAGCCCCAACCGCCCCAACCACCCCAACACCCAGGGCAGCCCCTGTAGCCGCTGCACAGTGTCTTTCTTTTTTCTAAACCGATGTACTGACAACTGCAAGCAGCATGTGTAACCGTGCAGTGCGGGCCGCCTGATGTCTCTGTACTCTGAAACAGGAGGAGGGTAGGATTGCCCAGCTCTCCTTTTGTTTCTGAGTAAATCATCCAGCATGAAGCCCCTTTGAGTGATGCTGAGTAATGACTCTTTACTCGGAAACAAAAGGAGAGCTGGGCAGTCCCTTTCTCCTCTTGTTTCTGTTAAAGCGTTGCACCATGTGGCTCCTCAATGAAAGAGCTGCCTGCTGCGTGTGAGCTGGGACACACTGGTGTCACACCTTTTGTTTAAAAGGAAGGGCTGGGCGCATCAAAGGTAATAATGCCAGAGCGCCCCAGATCGACTTCTTTTAGCAGCCCCCACCTTAGGCGAGGGGGGGCTCTCAATAGGAGGCATGGCGTAAGTACACCCATACTTAGGCCACACCCGTTAACCATACCCCAACTCGATTTCTAATCCCACTTAAACACTGGGAGTATACATTCTTTAGTAAAATACACTTGTCTATGGGCATTCGCGTGTTAACTGCTTGTGTTTATGTGCATTACTACAAGATTTTAAAAGTGTGTGTGTGCAGCCACCTTTAAAGGAGTGAATGTAAAAACATATGTGCACATGGACACGCATGTACATCTATCAGTGCATCTATTGAAGCCTTTCACGCATCGCGCAGTGCCTACAGAGTGGTGTTTGCTGCCTGGCTGGAGACGCTGCTCCTGGCTGATCTTTGCAACTTTCCTGTTTTCCCGTGATGAACGAACTTAGCGTGACCTTTTGAAACTATTCCCGAAGCCCCGCCCACAAACCGCCAACGCAGTACTTGAAGCCCGGGTTGTGCGCATCCCGGATTGCCTCCAGAGTGCTTTTTGCTGCCTGGCTGTCTGGCTGGAGACGCTGCTCCTGGCTGATCTTTGCATCTTTCCTGTTTTCCCATGATGCACAAACTTAGGTATTGGCAACTGCCTGCCCCTCCACAATTACAGAATTATGGACTTCATTTATATACTTAAATTACTCCTTTACTAGTTTTGAGTCTAACATTGCTCTTTTCATTTTTTTAACAGCGTCACCATTTGAAACTATGCCCGAAGCCCCGCCCACAAACTGTGAGCACAGTACTTGAGGCCGGGACAGGCGCTTCAGTGCGCGTGCATCCCAGAGTTCCTCCAGAGTGCTGTTTGCTGTTCGCTGTGCCGGTGATGCTTGGGGCCAAGAAGGTTCCAGGTATGAGGCCACCTGTGCTCTGTACCTAAGTTCTGCTGGTCTTCCAAATTGATGCTTTGATCCTGATAGAAGGATCTCATTCTGACATTGTTGTACTTTCTGATTGGTTTGTCTGCCACAAAGTGCAGAGCACTGTGGCACTGTGAAATAGAATTAAACCTAACATGCGCAACAAAAAAGAGAGAATGAAGGTGGCTGCTCTCAAAAAATTAAATGTTGGTGGTGCCACTTGTGTTTTCAAGCAGAAGAAGTAGTATGTCGTGTGCTCTTGCGCTCCCCCTCCCCGTCTAACGTGGCGGAGGCCCGTACTGATCGGGGGAGGTCAGGGGAGGTATCGCCGCTATTGCTGGACTTGGCCAATTCCCCTGTTCTGGTACAAGCATTGAATGGAAAAGCTGCTTTTGATCAAGTATTGGTTTCGATTAACTCTGCAGAACTGTTCTTTTTGGCTACTCCACCCATTTTTGCAGCTAGGGAAATGTCTACAAATTAAATGCTCTTTTTACGATAGATTTTTTTAGTTAAACCCTGGGTAACAAACTATTTACATATACACACAGCTCTTTCGACCCGCACATTCAGACTCTAATTAAGAAATCTGTGAAAGACATGGGAGCGAGACCAGTTAATAAAAGGCATGAACATGGGTTCAATCTAATGGTACAGAGTAAGACAAAACTGTGCCGTAGAGAGATATGGCATATTGTAAAAATGCCAGGTTGTAAAAACATTAAAAAAAGGCAATATCGAAGGTAAAACAAAAATTGAAAAACTGGATTAAAGAATATTGTGCCAGTATGTACCAAAGAGACGGCGAAAATATGATAGCGGCCTTGAATGATGGCAACTCTAGGCAATTCTGGAATCTTGTAAATGCTATGGAGGGTACCCAGTCCACAGTGCAAAGTAACACCATATTGGAAGCTGATTGGGCAGGGCACTTTGGAAAGATATATGGGAGGGAGGAGTTTGCATTTTCACAAGGGGTTACCCTAAAGGCCAGCGCCCGGGACCTAAAATTCACTATTAAATATATTAAGGATCTGATTAGCAAGGCTAGTCCTTCTAGAGCAGTGGGCCAAATCAACTCACGAACGCAACCCTACAAAATAACCAGATCTTTGGTGCAAAGCACTATACCTTTTATTCAAAGATATTGTCTTAACCAGGTTTTTGCCACCCGCTTGGAAAATCTCATACATGGTACCAATCTATAAGAAGGGCGAAAGGGGTAGTCCATTGAACTATCCTCTAATAGCACTGTTGGATGCAGATTCTAAAATGTTTGCAGCCCTTGTTCTAAAGCATATAGAGGAATGGAGTTTGTGCAATGGCATCCTATCAATGCAACAAATCAGGTTCCGAAGGCAAGTGGGTACGGGACGGACGCTGGTGGGCTTTTATTATGTGCTCTCCAACAATTAGCCCGGAAAGCTAATTCTGCACCCACATACATGGCCTCCATTGACCTATCCCTTGCTTTTGATCTGGTAGATAGGATCACACTGGACAAAATTAAATAAGCTATGTCTCCCCGGTGGCATTCTGTCCATCCTAATCCACCTACATGAAGGGTCTAAAATACAAATATGCACGAATAAGGAGGGCCTGTTATGTAATACTATTTGTATATATAACGGACTTCGCCAAGGTTGCATATTTGCTCCCGCCCTATTTAGCCTTTCCATAGCAGATGCGGGTATTGTATTAGATGAGGCAGCATTTTCTTCTCGGCCTTTGCAGATGATTTAATACTGCTAGAACATAGTCGGATAGGGCTTAACTATCTCAAAGTAAATCCTCAAAAGGCTGTGGTCATGAGATTGAGCAAACACACGACTCCCATTGGCTTTACTTCTGAACAATTTAAGACTCACTGTGAAGATGTTCATTATTTACCTGGGCTTTCCTATCATCTCAGCTAAAAAAGAAAAAGTACTTTTATCGAAATTATCTGCAAGATAAAGTACTTAAACAACTTACCCAATTGAAAAAAATGGATACGAAATACAGAAAAGTCTCAATATTTCCCTTCTACAAGGTTTTCCCATTCGAAGATCGTTCCACGGTTGTGCTACAGTCTAGAATTGTTCCCTTTGTGGGCTGCTATTGAGATGAGTAAATATGAAGCCATGATCTGGCGGTCAGTCCTACATTCTCTACAAGTGTGTCTCACTACCGGCAATACGATATGAATTGGGCCTACAATCAATTCAAAGCATGGTGGAATGGAGGAGATTAAGTCTGTGCAGGAAACTCTACATGAGTCTGAATTAATCTTTATATGCGCTATTAGGTAAGGGGCTACGGGAAGGAGTCGCCCATGTAGGTTCCGTATCAAAACTGCATGAAGTATGTCTCTTAACACTAATGAAGTTAGGAACAACACTGGAACCTTTGCTCCACTCTCCAGCGAAAATGAAACGGCTGCTCCAGTATAATGACTGGGGCGGGACTGTTGATGCAGTGTTGGGGTCAAAGCTATATTCACAGATTATCTCGTATCAAAAAACAATGGGCTGTCCAGAACCATATCTAATACGATTCCCCAATAAGAACAAGTGTAAAAACGTCATGCGCTTTAGATTAAGAGTTCTTCCGACAAGAGAGATTTTATTAGTAAGAGGTGATATAAGTAATGAAATGGTGATCTGCTGATTTTGTAACATGCTGGCCTCGATTGGAAACATTAGAGAGGGCAGCAAATTAGTTATTTCAAAAATGTTGTGCTGGACCCGGAACAAGTTCATCCCGAACAATTATGGTCGGATAGTTACAATAAATCTGGCAGTAATACGATTTTTATCTGTGGTATGTAAATTATTTTAGAGACGTGAAGCTATATCTATATCTGTAAATGTATCTGTATTTATATTTGTACTTGTATTTCAATATATGTTTCTTTTCATGTGTCTTCTGGAAAGTGTGTTACTATTGATATTATGTATACTTTTATCGGTTATTTTAATTCAAGTTTTTGTTGTAAAGTTTATTATTAACCAAAACAAATAAAATAAATGAATGTATGAAATGTATTGAAGCCTTTCTGTTGAAGAAAGTATGTACACTTACTGCATTTTCATTTTTCATTCGCCTTAACAAGATCTTTACAAAATCTGATCAGTAACCCAGTCAGCCAGACGTTAAATGCTTGCACCCAGAATGCATTTTGCTTAAAAGACGTGAACATGAAGAAAGTGCAAATGACACGCCGAGATGACAGAAACGTATACATAATTCTGCCAGAGCGGCTATAGTAAGTTGCGTGCATGCTCTAGCCGCCACTATGAAGCCAGAGCAGCAAATGCATCAAACGAGCATTGGAGGCCCCTTGTCCTAGCCTTTACCCTCCTAAAGCCAATAACAACCATGACTATGCAATAATATGTGTACCTAGACATGAGAGGCCCAGTCTGTAAAAGCATTGCTTTACTGAACATGAGGAATTGCATTAACCAAAATATACTTTCCCCTGGGGCCTGGATTCTTTTACCACCTACATACAATAAAGGACACCATTGTTCCCCTCTTGCAAAGCCTTCTAAAACACAGACCTACTTCAAAGAAGAGCTTGGTTAAATGATAGAAAAACAATGCCATAGACAACTTCTCTGTGCTCTTGTGTGCAATGCTTCAACTGATCCCATACTATAGGCAATGTAACTGAGGCTTAAGCAGATGGTCTTCTCTAGACTGCATAAGGACTCGCATTCAATTTGCTGATCATTTAAAAGGAAAATGGAGCCTGGAAATATGTTCCTTTTTGAAACAAAATATACTTGTGGTCCAAAAGGCAATATAACAAATATTATATTATAAAATGTGTGAATCAAAAAATAAACCTCATTATTAGTTTTTGGCTATTAGCTCAAGTTACACACCGACTGACTGCCCCTGGTGATTCTAGTTCCTATGGCTATTCCCAACTTCTACCAGCCTCTCCCTGCCCAAAACATACCTATCTAGGATCTCTATGAGATAGCTCTGTCAATAACATCAAACTTATTTCAAAGCAGTTTTCAGAGAGTTTATAACGTAATTCCTTGAAAGTGAAACATTCATATACAATTACACCTTGATGAATGAGTTAGCAAATATTCCAGTTTAGACTAAGTGCCGACATTACTCTGTGATTTCAAACCATTTGGGGAGAATTTATGCAATTCAATGACAATAATAAATGCAAAACCTGCTCAGCACAATGGTGAGAAAAGGCTTAAAAGTGACAGGGATGAAATGGTTTTTCCACTCAAATTGAATACCCATGCTTCAATTTCTTAAGATAAGAGGGAAAGAGGCAGAGTATTATAAAAGCGGCAGAGTCTGGAAAAGGGGAGGAGTACATCTGGAGGTGGAACATGCACTTTGCTGGCATAGGGCAGCAGAAAAACAAAATACACCACTGCCCTGATGTCCTTCTTGATGGTTAGGGTTGGCACTTGGATGGATGGCTTTTACTTTGGCTACCTAGAGTAGGACATTACAGTATCCAGTCAATATATCTATAACATTACAGAGTGGACCATAATACCGGATAACACATCAAACATTAATTAAATAAATAAAGGGTAGTGGGGAAAAGGGGTTAAAATGGGTCAGAAGGGTTTGGAGTGGCGTTATAAGAGTACAAAAACGGGGGGCTTGAACGAGACCCCCCACATAAAAAATAAAATAAAATGTGGTGTTTTTCAGTATTTTGTCCGACATTAAATTTACCGCTCTGTAATTGTGGTCGGTAAAATCACATATAATCAGACTTTACCACTGCCTACTTGGAATCCCACATACTTGACAGATGGCTGCGCTAGGTGGTATTTCACCAGGTTCGCCGCTAGATTGGCCTCCCTCATTCAGTCACAGAAGGTCTCAATGATGTCTGAGGTGTTCTGTCCAAGTAGCACCATGCACCACAATGCCATCAAGATAAGCCCAGGCAAATTCCTTACAGGGTGCCAAAACTTGATCCATGAGGCACTGGAATGTAGCAGGGGCTCCATGCAACCCAAAAGGAAGACTAGTAAACAGGAATAGGTACTCTGAAGTGGAGAAGGCAGTCTTAAGCTTAACCTCCTCATCCAGAGGTACCTCTTAGTATCCCTTTGTCGGTCCAGATTTCTCCACTAGCTCATCTATAAGGGACATGGGATACACATCGAATTTGGAGACTTTGTTAAGACGTTGGAAGTCGAGACAAAATCAGCACGTCAGTTTGGGCTTTAGGACGAGTACCACCAGGGAGGACCAGTCGCTGTGCAGGAAGAGGAATTTGGTCTTTCTCTGGCTAACCTCCTGCCACTGCCAGGGTACTGGCCTTGTCACAATGCAAACACAAACAGGCAGTATAGAAGACTCCAAGCACAAATATTCAGGATGGAGGAATGTAAGTACCATCTGGTTGTAGGGATTAGTTCAAGCACAAATAGGTTGTATGGAACTGCCGGAGAACATATACGAAATAAGGTGCAACGCAAATGTAAACAGTCACAATAGAGGAACTCAAGCACAAAGAAGAACCTATATAACTATTTATCACAAAAGAGTCATAATGGAAGAATATGAACACAAATCATTACTTATGTTAAAAAGGTAAGTAACAGAATCAAATCTATGGAGGAACATGGCTGTATTACAAAAGATACCAAGAAACAAATGATAAAATAGAAGGTTTCTAAGCACGAAAGATACCTTATGAATCCATGCAAGTAAAACCAATGAAATAGGGCACAATCTTGGGCATTTCAGCTAAGTTTAATTCTCATTTGGTTTTAACCTAATATCATTTTTGGGACATTTTAGACTAACATAGACATTAAGATGGTGAACAACCCATCTTACAACCCAGGTTACTCTGTGAATTGTTCTAATGACCATGGATCCACAAGAGTCATGGCGGTGGACAGTTTGCCGAATGAGGTGTTCCGGGAAAATTCCCTACGTAAACACAGAATAATATAGAAGGCGCATAGAAACCCCTATTCACGCGTCTGTCCAATACTGGTCACATAGTGCTTATAAACATCACAGTCAGGATTGCAGGATTGAGTAATGCTAATGTCTGATGAGGTGTGAGGCCCTAAAGATTATTCAATGGAAGAAGGAAGGAAACTGACCTTCAGGCTGTCCAGCCATTGCCAGAGCATAGCGCTCAGGATCCTGGGATTGGTCTCAGCAGATAGCCGGCCCCAGGCGGCCTCCTCCTTATTCAGTAGTGACTGCTCAAGAGAGAAAAGACACAGGGAGGGGGGGTCACCTGCTGTGAAAATGGAGATGGGCAACAGGTAAAAGGCAAATGATTCATTTTCACGAGTCCTAGAGCAAAGGTATCACATGCACCCAGGAGAAAACACAGGCAAAAGGGTTAGTTCTCAGGAGCCCTAGGGAAGAGCTGCATGCATGCATACACTGCTTTAGAAAGGTCAGAGGTTGCCTTCTCAGGAAGCTTTAGTGAAGAAATACATAAAAGCACACACCATACAAACAAATGCCCCCCGAGTTGTCATTCTCAGCCATTTTAGGACAGGCACACATACGCTACCAATATTGGAGTCTTAGAATATTATTAACTAATGCCCAGTGCATGTGCTCTACCCAGGAAGACGTCAATTAGACACTCTCACACTGACTAGTACAACGTTTGCTTTGAAGATATTTGAGCATATCCATACCCAGAGACTCACTATGGGGGTTGTGGATTAGAAACAAACATCTATAACTGTGGATTCGGGCATGTCAATTACCTTTAACTCATGGACCTTCTTCTGCTGCTTGGGATCCAAGGGTTCTTGTTCTGCAAGTGCCATTGCAATCAATTGTATATGAGTGGGGGTCATGCCCTTGGATTCCATTGCAGGATGGCAGGAGGGGTTCTCAGCCTGGTTCTAACAAGATATAAGTGAAAGTCAATAGGTTCTTATGGTCAGGCCTAGCTCGCATCTGAGAAAATGTTGGCTGACATCTTACAGAGCGTTTGACAAACATGAGAGATATATGAAACTAATGTTGCTTCTTTTTCACAAACCAGGGGGATATGGTGCTATGTCTGTTACTAACCCCAAAGGAGGGCATTCACCCTTCTTGTATGTCCATATCCAGCCTTGTGAGGATGCCACTTAGGGACTTAGGAACTCATGACATGCTCTGGCCTCCTCTTGAGTCTAGCTCAAATAACCACCAATACACATTCATACAGGCAGACGATGGAAGCCAACAAGGCACCCATGAAGCATGACTTCAATGGGGCATCTGATCAATTCATGACCCCATGTAGCCTAGGATCCTGTGACAGAATCAAACTGATTTTCCCAGACTAAGATGGTCCAGGAAGTTTAATGTTCATACCCAGCCCAATGTTTAGTTCGTGGAGCAGCTTGTGTATCTCCAAGGCTAAATCAGTCTATGATAAATGTCGCTCTCTAGAGAAGGCCCATGATCCATTAAATACTAAGGGGCTCATGCTAATAGTGGGCAGAAAAAGTAAATGTAGACAGACCAAGGGTATCTTGTCCATATGTGTCATGAACAAAGAAACGGGAGAATCAATCCAAAGAGACTAGAGACACTATTTTACACATAGTCACTGGGGGTTTTGTTGATTGGAGTGTCAACCCTATACCAGCTTCATGTGTTGTAGTAGATGCATTGGGGCACCAACCCAAAAGAAGCAGAAGTGTCCTGTCCATAGAGTTTCTGCATTAATATTTACTTGAGTGTCAGACTCTTAGGTACTGGAGGAGTGGCACATATAGCCTATGGAGGAGATGTGACTGCTAGGGAAGATCCCCCCCAGTCTGTGTTCCTGAAGTGAGAGTAACTCTCTTAGTCTAAGCAAATGGGTTCTTGAAGCTTTCCCTGGTGTACCTTGCGGTAGCAATGGTCAAGTGGTCAAGGTCAACTCTTAAGAGGAGTGTGGGTGGGAAGATACATTGTAACACTGTTTTACTTTGAAGGAAGTGATGTCCACACAGAGATGATTATGAAAATATACATTGGGGCTCATTGTCAGGAATGGCTTACCTGGTCGGAACAGCCACTGTCAGAATAGCCACAGTCGCCTCTTTCCGGGACACCTGTGGCAACCTCGCTGGACGAAGCAATAGATTACGTGTCCAAAGTCCCATTCCCTGCACACCTCGCATCAGCTACACGCAAACCATATCAGCCAGGTAATTAGATTTTGTCATTTTATTCTACTTTTTATTTGGGGACTTCACTTCATACACAGGATTTACCTGTCCTACTTTTAGTTGGAATGGTTGAGCCGCTTTATGTTTACGCAAGACCTTCGTTTCAAGGAACTTGCGTTCCCATTCTCAGGTAATGCCATCAATAGGGTGCAAATGGATTATTTTACCTTTCTAAAGTCACAATACTCACAGTGCCCTTCTTGCCTCCATTTGGTCCCCAACACTGCCATCAACATTCATCCCGGAACACCAAGTCACCTATTCCAGCGCCCCCCAGCCTAAAGACACTTGGGGAGGACAGGGAACCGGAAGCTCCCTAGATAAATATAACAGAGCGTTCAGTTCTGCGTTATCCCCAAGAGGTAATTCCTTCATGGTTCCTGAGAGTCCAGGTGAGTGATTTTTGGTGGTAAGGGAATTAAGCCAGTGTTCCCGCTCTGACGAAAATATAACTGTGGAGGTGACATGGAGGATTTACCTGTAGAAAAAATCTGGAGGTGAATCAGCCACTTTACCATAACAAATGGGCAGATTTAGCATGTTGCAATTCTGCGACTCCAAAAATAGGTAATTACCACCACTTCTAATTATGTGGTAATGCCACGTGACCAGGTGGCAGTAACAGTAAACGAGTTTGGAGGTAATTCAGCGGATTCACAGCCGAATTACCACAAAACTGGTAATGAGGTCCGTAAAACAGTAAACAAAATGATTGTGTAATTTACAACTGAGGTCATCGGGCTCAGATGTCGTGGTCTCAGTTCGTAAATCTTCTTATTATGGTCGCTTGTGCTGTCAAAGTTCAAGCACGTTCATTGGGATCCAAGTTTGATAGACTTCACTCTAGGGGACAGTTTTATTACCTGTTTCCGCCCAAGTGGGAGTTTTTCCGTTGATAAAAGAAAAAAATATTTAAGGCATACACAGCTAGGTTTTCAGTCACAGCTAGGCACTACTCATCAAGCTTGAATTTACAGCTATATGATATATTAGAACACGTTTATGGACATCAACATAGTGTTCGCTTATGGAAATGCGCCCCGTGGTCTTTAATGGTATCACAGGGCTTCTCTGGAGAGAGACATTTGTCATTGACTGGCTTCATCTTGGAGATGAACACGCTGCTCCGTGGTTTGAGTGCCAGGTTGTTTTATATTCCCCTGGCCCTTTTAGCAGTGATTGTTGAAATTGACATGGATTCCATGGCTAAAGTGAGATATGGAGATGCAGGTTAATTGACAGATACATTTAATCAGGAAAAAGTATTGTGTTAAGGCTGAGCCCCCTGCCACCCCTGTTCAATTGTTGCACTAATTCACTGGTCATTGTCATAGAGGCTAGGTATGTGCAGCAATTCTCCAGAAGGAAAACTCCCATCTTTAGGTATGCATATGTCACTGTGCTTAGAGCAAGGAATCCTTTGGCTCTTCAAAGGCTCTTCGTGGTCAACGCTGTACCTGCTGTATGGCAAAAAGAGGCTTAACTGTTAGCGCCAACAAATCCTGTATCATGTGCCTAAATGTTTTAGCCCCTGTAAATTGATACATGTGATGCGCCAAAAGATTGAAATAATGTCTGCATGTTGTTTATTTAGGCATACCTTAATATTGTAAGCCGACATGTGAGGGCCATACAGAGGGACAGGCGCTCAAGGTGTTGCAGTTTAATGTGGATATGTTTAAATTTGCTAAAACAATGAAAAGGCAACACAGTGATCACATGGTCACAATCTATAGGGGTAAACCTTTCACAGCCGGAGAGTATGCTGCTGCAGTGTGAGCTTTTCTGAAACTGAACACCTGTAGGCTGCCCAAAACTCTTTTGTTTGTAAAATCATAGGGGTACCAAGGTCGACGCCCATATTTACTACTCATACGAAACAAGGGGCTTCATTACAAGTTTGGCAGTATTTCCGTAGTAAATCTGCCGAAATACTGCCACTTGGTCCTGCAGATTTACCGCAGGATTACAAGTGGTGGTAGGTGGCATAAATCCCACATTTTTAGAGCACACAGAACTGCATGGGGATTTCGGCAGAATTACCGCCAGCAATTTTTGCCATAAAGCAGTGGTAATGCAGTGGTTACCAATGTATTACCACAATTTTTTCCCACACCGCCATACTCGTAATGAGGCCCAGAGTCTATTGTATTTGTCAGATTATTTAGCCATTCAACTATTGTTGTTTTGGTACACTCTATGGGGAGAATGAAGCTGCTGTCCTACATAAGACATTATTTAAGACTTGCTGGAAAATTATTCATCAGAAAATATTCCACTACCGAGATATCTGAAATATAATTTTGATCAGCTTGGTTCGTCCAGCATGTTTAGAAATCCTAATACCATCATGAAGGGTGCAAAGACATATGCGAAAACCATACGTCTCTTACACAACTTGTGGAGCAAGAAGGGTTGACTCATCAGAAATCCATGGCGAAATCATATTTTCCCATTGCACTAACTACTGGCATAGCAACAATTCTTTTGAGGGCTTCTTATGAGAGACAGTTTTGCTTATTCACTTTTGATTGGATGCATCTAAATTCATGATGATCTAGATAGCCATCCAATGATACCTTTGGTATGAAATACCCATGCAAGAATTCGGATAAGGAAATTCTTTTCCAATTTTTGAGGTTTTGTGAGTTGTATACACACACACACACACACACACACACACACACACGCGCGCGCCAGGAGAACTACGATCTTGTGCATCTAGAAAAATGTGTGTTTCAGGTCTTGTAGACGGGTCCTGTTTTGGCTAATGCTACTGGCTGATAGAGCTACATGAAACTCTACGATAATATTGGTTTCTTTGCCTTTGAGGATTAGAATGAAAACCCTGCAAAAGATAATGTTTGAAGCAGGTTTGTTAGAATAGTTGTGTGGTGGTTACATTGCTTGCACACTCTGTATACAAATTGAATTTAGAAATGGCTTGTGGTACACATTGTTGATGATGTTTATAATATGGGTCTGTGCATTTGATATGTTTGATTAATTTATTATATTCGTTTTGGCATTGACGTATTCTGAATGCAAAATGTATTGTATACTTATGAATTTATATTTTGTGACTTCTGGTTTGAATTGTAATTCTTTTTTAGTTCATATGGATCCTTCTTTTGCATTGTAAGTGTGGCATTAATGGAATTAACAGAATTATAAAATCCAAATTGATTGATAATGTTATCTAGGAGTTAGTCTGACATGGGAATCAGCAGGGGGAGATGGGCCAGCTTTCATCGGCTAAGTAGGATATGGATCCTGATGCTGCGGTTTCATTGATTTTACGTATAGGGACCAGCATGAAAGAAAGGTCCAGTACCTGTCTTCAGAAATACTCAATGCCTTTCTGTGAGCAAGACAATCTCAGTAAATGGAGCCCGTTGGTTGGTTATCTTTGGCTGTATCGGGCCGCTGGCTGTAAATACTTTGTGCCCTTTGCAAGGTCAAAGGTCAATGATCGCACATGCCAGCCTCCAGTTGAACAGAGAAAGTTCCTGTGGCGACATAGCTTCTCCAAGCAAGTTATACTGCTGTCAAGAAATTCGTGAAGCTGCTGTGCCAGAGAAGCGATGAGCGGCTACGGAAGGCTCAGGTGCAGCTATCCAGTTGGCTCACTACATAAGTCCAGTACCGGAAAATTGAGACAATGGCCCTCATCAGAAGGTTGGCGGAATGGATTTACCGGCACCAGTAAAGGTGCCGGTGCCGGTAAACCCATTCCGCCCTACCACGAGGTCTCCTCGCGGGACCTGCAATGGGCGCCTGGAAAAACCAGGCGTCCATACCGGGTCCCGCGAGGACACCAGGGAGCCAACAACGGGCCCGTCATTAACAGGCCCGTTGTTAGCTCCATCCTCATTCCCATTGAGCCCTATGGGGGCTCGAATGGGGATGGACTGGGTCCGGGTTGCTCGGACGGGGAATTCCCGGGTCCGCCAAGGTTGCGATGGCCCAGTAATTCCTCAGTCGAGGAACCCGGGCCCGGATTGCGGTAAGGAGGCAACCATGCTGCTAAAAGCGGCATGGTTACCTCCAACCTCCTGATGAGGGCCAATGTTCAGCAGAAGCAGTTAAGGTATAGAAAGAAATCCTCTGACTCCTGATACTTCTTTTAGATTCTTGTTTAGCTGTTTCTCTGTGTTTTATTTCAGGTTGCAATTACAAGTTCTCAGTGGCTTCGGCCTCCTCATGTTGGTTCCACACGGGGATTGGGTCCCAAGCTACTCCTCACTGATGAGGCCCAACAAGACCGAAACATGTTTGAGGATGCGTATGGTCTCGTGCAGAAGGAATGTGACCTAGCAGTTTGGGCTGGACGGCCCCTTTTGGGGTGGGAACAAGCCTGATTTGCATATGGTCTTTCCCCTTCTGTAAAGGCTTGGCAGGCGAAGAACGATGGTCTGGGTGGTTGCCCAGAGCAATGCCAGAGGTTAGGATTCATTCTAAACCTTCCAGCCATCACCTCTTTGTTTTTGCTTCCACACGGAGATTGGGCAGCAACACTTTTTTTAGCGAACAAAGTACCATTGTGGCCATCCAACCAAACGTTGCAACAAGGTTATGCAAAGGGATTGCTGGTTCCAAGGAGTGTAGGCCTTGGAAGAGTGCAGAGATCAGTAGAGCTACATCACGATTCCTCTTCAGGTTGGAGACTTCGCTTTTAGGGATTAGTTCCCAGGTTTGAAAAGGTAAGGATGGAGAACATCTGATTAAGTAGGAACATTTGTGGCTGAGTGAAAACCCAGCTACCAGTTATAGGGGTGCAGCTCTTCAAATCTCTGGGAATATTTGCAGTCTTCTTCATAAACCTTTTCTCCAGGTGTCAATTCAAGTTTGAATCCAGAAATCATTCGCAAAAAGGTCATATCTTGTTCTGGCAACTGTAGCCCATGCTCTGCAGTCAGAAGCCATGGGCAAATACAGCAATATCCACATTTGCCACTCTCATGCAGAACACAATATCCAGCAGTGGGGCATGATACTGATTTTGCACAGGTGTTCCATGTAGAGGCGTCCCAGGGCAACATCACGCTGTCAATGTCCAATAACTAGCACCAACCAGTAGAACTCATGCAGTCATACAGCCAAGTGTGTGAGGATGCTCAGACAAGGGCAGGGTGCCTTTCGGGGACCCAAACTCTAAGAGACATAGGACCTCTGAAGGGCACATTTGGGATTACTATCCCGGATGAAGCCTTAGATAATGGCTGTTCAGGGGCAAATATCAAAACAGGAACATTTAAATTAACACAATGACCTTGAGCCAGATATACAAACTAGGTATTTAAACCCTTGTTGATCACCTAATGAGTGGGATGAACATTAAAAGAAAGAAAACTGAAACTAGTATAAGACAATTGAGTTTGGTGACTATTCAATAGCCCTGGCCCCTGAATCAGTGTACATGGCAGCATCAAGACTGGGATTTAGCATGGCAGAACAATAACTACAGGTGGGTGGGAAAGTCAAAATATAAACCTGGCGATAAGCATGGCAGCAGATTGCCTTGGACTGAGCGTGGCAGAACCTTGACAAGTGGATGAGCATGGCAAAACCCACACTGGGTGGTGAGCCTGGCATACTCTTGGAATGAGGATAAGAATTACAGCGCCCTGACTGGGGTTGAGCAAAGAAGCACATTGACTGGGGATGACAATGGAAGTACCTTGTCTGGGAATTGAGCATGTAAGAACCTTGACTGAGATGAGCATGAACGCACCAGTGCCTAGAACTGAGCACCGAAGAACCGTAAATGGGATAGTGTATGGAAGTACCTAGACTGGGTTTGAGCATGGCAGCAGCTTGACTGAGCATGAGTACGAAAGCACCTTGACAGGTTTTGAGCATTAAATCCCTGTACCTGGGGTTGAGCATGAAAGCACCCTGGCTGGGGTTGACCATATAAGTATCTTCTCTGGGGCTGAGCATGGAAGCACCTTGACTGGGATTGGGCATGAAAGCACCTTGACATGTTTTGAGCATTAAATCCCTGTAACCGGGGTTGAGCATGAAAGCTCCTTGGCTGGGGTTGACCATAGAAGTACCTTATCTGGGGCTGAGCATGGAAGCACCTTGACTAGGATTGAGCATGAAAGCAACCTAACCTGGATTGGGCATGAAAGCATCTTGAAAGGGGTTGACATTAGAAGCACCTTAATTGGGATTGAGCATGAAAGCACCATGGTTGGGGTTGACCATGAACGTACCTGCTCTGGGGTTGAGAATGGAAGCACCATGATTGGGATTGAGTAGGAAAGCACCATTGTTGGGATTGAGCATGGAAGCACGTTAACTGGGATTGGGCATTAAAGCATCTTGACTGGGGCTGAGCGTGGAAGCACATAAGCATGTAAACACATGCTTATACACATAAGGGGTATGAGCATGGCAGTTCTTTAGCATATGCATATGAGCTGCATCTAATATCATTTCAATAAGGGTATTAGTCCTGATTGAATCTAACTTGCTAGCTACACCTGTAGAAACAGGGGAGAGAGAGTTTGACATATTTCAGGCCAGCAACTACAATAAGTCTGACATTCAAATATATATATAGATGACCTGGGACACCAAACTCTCTTTCTCTATGATTATTATTGTGGTTGTGGCCTGATGAAGCTACTTGCAAACTGTAACTGATGGGATGAAACATGTCTAAACCTCCCCCTTCTCGCCACTGGTAGGTAGTCAGAAAGATTCAATTGTGAGTAAATCTCTGTGTTAGCTGATGTTAGACTGAAAACATAAATGAATGTTATGATTATAACATTGTGTTCACGTGTTTAATTAAGAATCATTGATGTTTTCACCTAGTATGTTGTGTATTTGTCACTTTGTAAAGCATGTCAGTACTTGTGTATACATTATTAGTATGCTTTGTTTCAAGCCAACCTTGCCACATGAATATATGCATGATCCCTACATCATGACAAATACAAGTGTGCAAAAAAGAAAATGAAAAATGAAATTTCACTTAATAATAAAATAAAGCTTTCTTGTAAATAGTGTAACCACCAAGTTGCAGCCCTTGCAGGATATCAAGCCCTTAATGTTCTTCCAGAATTCTAAGATAGCAAGAATCAAGTAGTTCTTGTTACTGTCCATGATTCTATTCCAGATGAATTATGTCTTCAAGAAGCCAAAAGCCAAAATCATCTACACATTTCCCAAACATCTTCTGATGCAAGTGGTTGATGTTATTACATTCAATTCTTAGATGATTGAACAATGAAATGTATACGTTTTACCAATTCATAATTGAAGTTAACCTTCTATATTATTCAATATACTCTACCCATTGTCATCACTGGCCTTATTCAATAGACTATCAGCTTAATAAGTAGATCATTTCCTGATGTTTTCCCTTCAGAAATCATTGCCCTCAGAAACCAGTTTTTGGTTAAACATTTAACTAACCCTCTACTCCATTGAATAACAGTATGAGCATTCCCCTTTTCTCAGGCGTTGGGATGGACAATGGTTGTGCCAGGGGATGAACATGGAAGCAGCATGGCTGGGGTGAACCATGCCTATTGGAAAAGGGCATAGCTGCACCATGAAAGGGGGTAAACTTGAAAGAACATTGGACAAGGATGAGCATGATAGCACATTGACTGCGGAATGAGCATGGCAGCTGCTTGCCTGGAATGCGAATGATATCTTATTGGCTGGTGCATGTGATATGATATGGTATGATATTTTGTGTCTGGTAGCATCTTGGCTGTGGTTGAGCAGTGAAACATCTTCGTTAAGGGATAACCATGGTAGGGCCGGGTCAGCACCCTGGCTAGAGGGTGGGTATGGCAACACCTTGACTGAAGGGAGTCATGGCAGCACCTTAGCCGAAGGAAGAGCATGGCAGTACTGTGTTTGAATTATGAGCAGGACAGGACATTGGCTAAAGAGTGAACGTGCCAGCAGTCTGGCTGGAGAGGGACATGGTAGCATCCCCGTTGGGTATCAGCATGGGCAGGAGTACTTTGGTTTAGGATGAGCTTGATGAAACTTTGGATTGTGGAAAGGTGTAGCAGAAGTAGACTCGGACAGACCATGGTAGCACCTTGGTTGGGGTGGGGATGAAAATGATAGAACTTTGATCGTGGGAAAGCATGGTAACACTTTGGCTGGCGATGCGATGGCCGGGACCTTGGCTGGTGGATGGGCACGGTTTGATAAGTGTGGAGGATGGCAGCACCTTAGATGATGATGAACAAGACCCTCCCATGATTAGAGCATGGACAGAGCAGCAGGTTGGCTAAGGGGAAAGCATTTTATTCCCTTGGATGTCTGCAAGCATAACACATTGACTGGGGATTAACATGGCAGAACAATGGCTGGGGAATAACAATGGTAGTGTCTTGACTGTACAATGAGCATGACAACAACCTGTCTTAATTAACGTGGCAATGCATTGGCTTGGAGATTGTCAATGAAGCACGTTGTCTGATGAGGAGCATGGCATCACTTTGACCAGTGGGAGAGCAGTGCAGCTGCTTAGCATGAGGATAAGTAGGGCGGGCCGCTGGCCATGGCTGTGAGCGTAATAATCCTGGCCGAGGAATGATCATGGCAGCTTGTTGGCAGGAGTAGGAGCATGGCACCCCCATGGATGCAGATGTGAATGAAAGAATTGTGGCAGGTAAATTAACATGGCCGCAGCTTGGCAGTCGAAGGAGCAAGGAAGCAACTATGCAAATGGAAGAATATAACAGGATTGTAGCTGGGGAGGAACACGGCATTAATTTGGCACTAAGTATGATCATGCCAGAACCTGGTTGGAAATGCAATGTCAGAACTTTGGTTGTGCATGGACATGGCAGCCACATGGTTGGAGCATGGGCATGGCAGTATCTTGACTGTAGCAAATGTATGAAAGTCCACGGGGTGTAAATATGCATGGCAGCACATTGGCTGGTGAAGCATAGCTGAGGAATGTCATTCCCAGATGCATGGTATGACCACTGTCCATAATCTATACCAAATGGCAAATGCATTAAGGGTACTAAGGGCAGACTCTTGAGAGGCCACCTCGGTATTGCGAGTTGTGCTCAGATTGCGTCTTCCCTACCCTTGATAATGGTTGGGTAAGGGAACACAGACATAAGAGGAGACTGCAGATGTGAATATGTGTACTGGGACCACATTGTGAGGCCAGTGGTCCTGAAGTTGATGTGTCCCAGTTGTTAAACCACAGCTTGTCATACACACTTTCATGCCGGACCCATTCTGAGATTTCTCAAGATGACACATACTGGAGGCAGAGAGACTTGAAGAGAAACAGATGTAGTGTCTGTGACAGTAGAAAATCATCTGAATTTGGAGACCCTGATTTGGAGACCCTGATGCCTTTGTTTGTGCTACCAGGGTCCCCAAAGAAAGAGTTATTCCTCTTCATTCACCCTCCATCTCATCATCCGTTGAGGACATACCTTTTTCTTCCACATGTAGGCCCATTTTTATCTCTTCAGGCCTCACGGGCCACATACCTGCAACTGCCAACTAGGAAATAGACTCACATTTAAGATTTCAAACGTAGTGTTACAATTGGCTCTATGGTCTGATCCAGGACCTGTCTCTCCATCTGACTCCAGTCTCAGTGCAGTATCTGCCATGTCACGTCTTCTGGGTGATGCTGGCTCTGGGGCTCTTACATCGGCTGCTAAAGGCCCAACACAGATTGGGCCAGACCCAAAGCGACCACTGTGGTCTTGAAGTCGACTTCCCGGATCTGTGACCTTAGAAAAAGAAACAATAACTTAGAAAATGTTATAAAGAAGTTTAAATCCAGTGGCAGGAGCAACTCGGCCCTTCATTGTTCCACGGTGGATACATTTAGTGCCTTTACATTTTGTACAATTAAATTGGGAAAAACATCTGCTATTTTATTATGTGTATTAATATAAGAAAAGAGAACATACAAGAGTCCCTAAGGAGCAATGACCTTGCCTCATCTCAAGAGGCTGTCCCTAATCATCCAGGCTTGTACTGGATTCTTCACCTTACCCAACCACTCAGGTTTTCCCTTCCATACTCTCCTCACAGAGGGCTGATACTTGGATGGATAACTCCGTTTAGTTTAAACAGGCGATCCTACCCTTGTATTTTTGTTGTCTGACTGCATGGCTGGTCTTGAGTATCTGTTGATCTGCCTTCCACAGGGTTAAAGGAGGTATCCAGTGAAAGACAATAATTCCAGTTCTCTTTAGCCACATACCTGCAACAGCAACAATCAGGTTTTCAGAAAGTGCCCTTTTTGTGATGGGTATTGACACCATTCCCTTGAGACTAAGATGGCACCAGTCACTAGAAGACCCATTTAAAATCCCATTAGCCCCTTCAGTGGGGATGCTTGGCATCCTCCACAGACACAACACCCTTGTGCCCTTCTACCTAGACTGGCTTCTCAAAACACCTCCCTCTATCTGGCCTGGCTGAAGACTCAGGGGGATGTTCCAAACTCAGCATGAGTGTTTGGCTCTGGCTGCATGTGTTGCTTGCCACATTTGGTGAACTTTCATGGATGAGGTGAAAATCTACAAAAGATGCAAAGCACTGGTGAGATTCAAGTAAAAGTTGAACTTTCCCAATAGACACCTGAACGCTTCCCAACACCAGGACTTCATTGGGGATCGGCTCAACAACGAGTGATCCATGCAAGTGAAGAAAAGACTGCAAGCCCTTCACCAGAGATGGGTCCACCCCAGCTCATCATTGAATACAGAGCTTGGGGGATATGTCAGCCTGTGTTTCTGTTGTCCCTTGGGCCCGGGCTCCCAGGAGGGCCCTGGTAAATTACCTGCCTTACCACCAGATGCCCTGCTCTTTATTATTATTATAATTATTATTAGGGTATTTATTGATTGTGGGCCAAGCTTAGGGAAGCAACAGAGTGCTTTACAATTATAAGGGGAAGAGCACAGTGAGGGAAGCAGAGACAAAGGGAGCGGGAAACTAACAACATGGGAGGGCAGACAATTGACAGCAAGGGATATACAAGCAACCATGGAGTGAAACATTGGGGAGCAGATCACCGACTCTCAGGTAGGGTGGGGAGTGGAGGGTGTGTGGACCTAGGTCTATGCTCTAGGTCATACACAGCTCTGGCTCCGGTCTTATCATAGATCAACTCTGAACTTCAATGTTGACTCCAGGAGGACACCCTGGTGGCTGGGGTTCCTATATCTCCCCCTTGCCCCTACCTCCGGTGGTTCTGGCTACAGCTGCCAGAGCAGGATTTTCGAGTGTCGCTCTGGGACAAGAATCTGCTCAGGGGTTGTGGTCTCTGGAAGAGGCCCAAACTTCTTTCAATTCTAGAGACCTTTTTGTCATCCAACTAGCCCTTCTGGAATTTGCCTTCTAGCTCAAGGGTAGG